>NC_069783.1:902500-1225416 GCF_027406575.1 Nycticebus coucang
TTGAAAGTATGGTTAAAAATTAGACAATAAGCTAGGACACCCTTCTGGCCACCAGATGAGAAAGATGTCCTCCACATCTCTTTTGAACTGACTACAAAACTGTCCTTTAATTACTAAAAGTGCAGAAAAACATTTTATGTCTTCCCAGACTGTGAACGAAAAATCAGGATTCCTTTCAGCCTTTATATAAGGGATGGGAAGACCACGGCCCACCAAAGTTCAAAAATTGAACAAAAGCCCAGGCTTCGTGGGGGAGGATTCCTGGGCACAGGCCTCTGCTGCCATGTCAGTGCACAGCAGCCACATTCTGACCTGGGAGGTCCCGTCCTGTTTTCTAGAAGGTCTGAGTCTTGAGGTTAAACTATCACCCAGACAACCTTTGGATAAAATGCACAGAAATATCATCCATAATGAAAATAACAAGATATCTTTTCTTTTAGAAACATTACTGGTTTTAGATGCATGAGAACAGACAGGGTTGGAGAGCTGCCCCTGGAGGTTGAGCTCCCCCGATCCTGAGGGAAGCTCTGCTCTGGGGAGGCAGCCCACAGAGAAAGGGAGGAGAGACGGTGCCTGCACGGTCCCCGCCCTGCCATCGTCTCCACCCCACCAAGTGTCAGGGCCATCTGCGTGCAGCCTATCCCAAACCACCTGTCTTACGTCACTCTAAACAAGGGCTAGACTGTAAAATTTACGCAAATAAACTGTGGATATGTGCACAGGCAGCATCTTCCTCATATCAGCACATAGAATTTAGCATAGCTGCAGTGTAGAAATGGTGATGACCCCAAAAGGTAATGAGAAGACAGCTAGAGCGCTCGGTTCTGAGACCGCGCTGACCTCGCACGGTTGTGCCTGAAGCCTTCACACAGGTGATTCTGCACTTTCTGCATGTGATATTTAGGAGCAGTTTAGGAAGCTGTGAGCAGGAAAATGCCAATTTATCTCAGTCCTAGGATTCTGTCCTAATAGGGAGTTAACCACCGTTGAGCGCTTTTTCTGCACGATCAAGTCTGAATCATACTGCGTTACCCGTGTTCATGGAGTCATTTGGGCTTTGCCTATTTTGTGAGGAATTAGGGAAAACCTTGTTTTCTGAGATTCCTATGCCCACTCCTGATCACACATCACAAGCTCCTCTATAAAAGCATGATCGACCATTTTAAGGGCAAATGAGATTCAACGAATCTAAGCAGCTGAAACCACCACTGTCTGCCACAGGCCTCAAGAACCATGCTGGCCATGCCTGGGGTCAGTGGAGCTGCCCAGGACCGGCTGAGGCCCTCAGGACAGGCAGTGTGGCTGAGGTGGGCAGGAGCAGCAGCAGGGGAGCTGCCCCAGGCCAGGCAGGCCACTGCAGACAGACCATCCAAGCCAGCTGTGCCGGGAGTTTCTTTGGCTCATTTCAATGTATAGTGGCACAGGGTGGCCGGGAGCCTGGAGGGCAGCTGGGCAGTGGACAGACGGGCTCCACCTGACAGATGGGAGGACAGCGCCTCCAGACACCCACATTTTCCCAGCCTCTCTCCTCTGACACTTGGAGGAAAATATGTTTGTTATTTCAAAATAAATGCTTTTAATAGAAATTTAACTTACAGCATGCTAAAAGAAATTATTGCTGTTTCCTATGGGATTTTTCTGGGAAGACAAAGATTTTTTATAATGAAGCATCCATAATTAAAATGATCTTTCATAAAAAAACAGCCATTAAGTCTTGATTTACTGTAGCCTTTTCTAAAATTAGGAATTTGCTGTATACATTTTACCTTTTTTAATATTTATTTTTTTATTAAATCATAGCTGTGTACAATAATGCAATCACGAGGTACAATGTGCTGGTTTTATATACAGTTTGAAATATTTTCATCGAACTGGTTAACACAGTCTTCATGGCATTTTGTTAATTTTATCTTTAAAGTGTCTTAACAAACATTAAATACTTTCACAGTATTATAAGGTAGTATTATCTACATTTTTCAAGTAGGTTCAGGAGAAACTAAGGTTAAGTGATTGGCACATAGCCACAGACAAGGTCACTAGTATCAGCCCTAGTGTTTCAATGTCTGTACTTTCTGCTACACCTGGTATACTACAGGAAGAACTGGAATTCTTGTGGTGGAATTTTTATAGAACTCCAAGAAGAAAAAGGAGCAGTGATCATAGGATGCTTTTAGACTGTGCACAGGAAACCCCAAGAGAAATCCAGACAGGGCCAGCAGGGCAGAGGGGATCGAAGACACTGGTACACGTGTGTCCTGACCCCTGATGCCAGGTGGCCCCTCCAGGCTGGCTAGGGACAGAGAGAGCCGGGGCTGCGAGGTCCCTTCACACAGGTGCAGGAGGAGGAGTTAGAATCACATGTCAAAGGTAGACAAGGAAATTAAGTAAATGTCTTCATTCATCTAAACAGATAGTAATAGATGTTAGTTAAATAAATGATCTTTTGTTCATACATACATCACTGATAAATTTCATTTCTTTACAGAATGTTCTCTGGAGATTTAAGTTCTCTCAACTTAAGGGATCCTCAGATGATGGACAAAATCGAATAAAGCTTCTGTTTCAGAACCTAGACTCCAAACAAATTGAAACGAAGGTAGGGGAGGTAGCTTGTCCTGCATCCCAGCCCACATGAGGTGGCATGCACGTGGTCAGCTGGGAAACTTGTCCATTCCTCCCACTCCGCGTGCACATTCAGTGAACAGGTCCTGAAGCACAAATCCTCAGAAGTCAGACACCAGACATGTCAAGAGAGCCCAGACAGGTTGAGTGACCCAAAATGCTTGGGACCAGCAGGTATGGACTTCAGATTTTTTTCAGATTTTAGGATATTTTCATAATACTTATCAGTCTGGCATCTCAGATCTGAACATCTGAAATCCAGAATGCCCTGGATATTGCTTCTCGGCCTTTTGGCTAAGATCAAGTACAGAATGCTCTGGATAGTGTTTCCCTCGAGCACCATGTCAGACCTTACAGGTGGGAGTTGGGGCATTCCAGGTTTCAGATTTCAGATTTGGGATGCTCAACCTGCATTGTTTTTACATCCTGAAATTGTGGTCATTGAAACAATTTTTTTGACTCTATTAAAAATTACAAGTTTCTTAGTAAATGTTAGCAGGAAACTAACATTTTAAAATTCATCAGAAATTATAATTTAAAAGAAAAGATTTACCAGCTGCATTCAGTGTATGATGATTTGTGTGTGATAATGGGAAAGCAATAACTTGCAAATTCACTGCACAGAGGTGCCAATTTAGCATCGACAGGTATTGATTTCTTTTACATGTTATGCATAAATGTGTCATCACAAACCAGTTTTAATATAAAAGAGTTTTTATATTAAAGTTATAAACTTTATATAAAGTTTTATACTTTATGTTAAAGTATAAAACTATACTTTAGTTTGTCTTTGATGCTCTGAGACTGCAGTCCTGTGCTGGCATAGTCTGTGAGCTGGGTGGACACTAACCCCATCAGTGCTGCGCTGAGCCGGTGCCAGGGAGTAAGCTGCAGGGCAGGAATCCTGAGAGAGGTGGGGGGAGAGACGCTAGAAATGATTTCGTATCTGGTATTTTACTTGCAAGGATGTGACCATCACAGGTGAAATGGAACTCACTTCTTGCACTTTGTTCATTTATTTATTTGACTATCTACCTGGGAACACAGCAGGGGAGGATGGCTGTAACCCTTGCTTGCTTAATCCTTTAATCCTCTTAGCCCCATTCCCTGAGAGAGCTCGGCTTTCACTGGTGGTCTTGGGGTTTTCGTGCTTAGGGACAGACTGTGGCTTCCTCAGAGCACCTGTTGACCCTCGGGGCACATGCTCTAGGGATGTCCAGTGGCCTCTGTGACAGGGGACACCTGTTTCATGAGGTTTAAATGTATTGATTTTAATTATCATTCACCTTTCAGTTATCTGTGTCAATGAGAGGAGTTCTGCTATTAGATAATCTGTGCCAGGCACTTTTGAAATGAGTCATGCTAATTTGGAGGCATATGTGTGAAGCAGGCTTACTCTCTTTTTGGTACTTTGCTTAGATTGCATGGTTTTCCTTTTCAGCTGGTGGGGAGAGAAAGCCCTAGAAAGTTATAAAGACCACAGGGATAGACACAGGACTGGCAGGGCTGTGGGGATCTTATTGTGAAAAAAAAAATGCAAAAACGCAAATACAGCAACCTAACCATACACAGAGGTGAGCGAGAAACACAGAGGGAAGGAGCCCAGACTGGAAGGTCTCACCTCAGTTTCCCTTCACCAGGTCTGTCTTTGATGCCCTCGGGGAGAGAGGCAGGTGGTGGGGGGAGAGCCTAGGGGATGTGGAAGGGAGAATGGGATTACAGGAGACAGACAAGGAGGTTGGGGGAGGGACAGGGGCCGGGGAGGAGGGACAGGGTCGGGGAGAGAGCAGAGGCCTTTACTAACTGCAGTGAAATAAGGACCTGGGAGCACCTGACTGGGTCCCCTCCAGGCCTCAGGGGTCGGTGCAAATGCTGGGCCCCGAGGCTTAACCAAGGTAATGAGGACAAAATACTGTCCACGTTACCCCATGACTGGAAAACACAGGTGTGGATGAGTGTAAGTTCACAGCACATGATCACAGCACGTCTCACAAGCTGAGATTCTGCATTTACTAGGGCATGTGAGGTAATGAAGAAGTTAGAACGTGATGACCCCAAAATCCAGGAAAATTATTATGGTTAATACGTGACTTGCATAGAGTGCAGGGTCCTCATTTGGGAATCGAAGCAGCTGCAAATATGGAGTGTGAGCAATATCTTCTTTTAATAAGTAGCCAGGAGCATTTTGTTACCTTAGTATATCAGCTAACTTGGAGTTTCAGAGAAAATAATATTCCCATTAGGAGAATTTTCAAGTTAAATGAGTGATGATACAAAGCAATTTTTCTTTAGTATTTGTTGAAAGTCTTCTGGATTATTCCAGCAGAGACCTGCCTCAGTAATTACTGCACGACGGACATGCTTGAGTTTCTTCTTCGATGTGAGGGAGGGAGGGACTCTGAGGCTCCAGCAGCTGAGAGGGGCATCATTCTCACTGTGCATTATTTGAAGAAATGATATATAATTCAAGAACTGATTCTGTAATGATTCTGACAGCTGGAAATTTGAGGTGGTAGTATTTTTTTAAAAAAGTATTTGTTTTTCTTAATTTTCCTGTTTAAAAAAAAAAGTGCAGAGTAACAAACTGTGTTAAATGAGGGACTGGCCACTGTCCTGCCCTGACGGGCTGCACGGCTGGTGTGATTGGGGTCAGACCATGGGGGACATGGAGGGGGTTGGGGTGTGTGGGATCTGACCTTGTCACGCCAGCTTCCAGCTGGGCCCAGCCTGTTTCTGTGGGAATTGCTCACTTTTATGTTTCCTTACGGTTTCTTTTCTGCCCCAGAACTAAGCCTCTTAGGGGAATCTGTGTTTTAGCTTCTTGTCTTCAGCACAAGGTTCAGTCCTTATGTGTACTTAATAAATGCATTGTAGATGAAAAAAGTTAATGAAGAGGGCCGGGTGCGGTGGCTCACGCCTCTAATCACAGCACTCTGGGAGGCTGAGGTGGGTGAACCACTTGAACTCAGGAGTTCAGGACCAGCTTGAGCAAGAGTGAGACCCCATCTCTAAAAACAACCAGGTGTTGTGGTGGGCATCTGTAGTCCCAGCTACTCAGGAGGTTGAGGCAAGAAGATCACTTGAGCCCAGGAGTTTGAGGTTGCTGTGAGCTGTTACACCATGGCATTCTACCCAGGGTGAGAAAGTGAGACTCTGTCTCAAAAAAAAAAAAAAAAGTTAATGAAGAAAGAAATAGCAAGTTAGTGTTGGAAGAACTTCCAAATACACTCGCATAAGTTATATCATGATTTCAGGAAAATAGTTCCTATTATCATTGAAATGAAATGCTTTGACCAATGGCTGATACAAACATTTCTGACGTCCCCACATCAGCATCCTCGGCACAGCTGGGCAGTGGATGCAAGGCAGGGTCACGTTACAAGAGCCACAATGTCCTTGGTGGGCACAACTGCCTGTGGCTTCGCTCCCTTATGATCTGGGAAAACAAACTCCACTGGACACGCCTCCTGAACCATTAGTGAGTCAACCGAGGTGGTAGACACAGACAACTTTGAGGGTGCATGTGCACTGAACCCCATCCAAGGACTGGAGAGGTGGAAGCAATTTGGGATGTTTCTGAAACTGAAGCTCAGCAAAGGGCATCAGCACCAAGGCTTGGGTTACCTTGTGCTGTCTGGCGGGCTGAGAAGACTGTCCAGAGAGCCTGGTGAGCACAGGGGAGGCCAAGGCAGGCAGAGGGTCAGTTGGCTGGGGTGATGGCATTTGTCCTCTGCCTCAGCCAGGGTCTCTCTGGCTGGGCAGCCTCATGGTCTCAGGTTGAGGCCTGAACAAGTGGTGAGGAGTCCATCAGATGGGCCATCACCAGCTTCCCAGGGGCTCACCAACTGTGATGTCTCCTGTCACGTGTCCTGTAAATGTGCCTGGATCAGGGCACCAGGTGGGCACGCAGCCTTGTTCACTCGTGTTTCCAGCCTCTGCGCAGGACCCAGAGCCCAGCGGTTCCCAGGCTCTGAGCCACAATATCCCGTCCCTGGGTCTTGGCTGTGTTCCACGTGTCAGCCTGACTCTGGTGAAGCCACGTCCTTCCTCTGACTTATGGAAAACGTGTCGAACATCCACTGTGTCCAGGGTATCTCGGGTCCTGCCTGCAGGTTTGGGACACTGAAATGAGTTGGACATTCAGGAATCCGGGGAGAGACAAATGCACATGGGCTGTGTCACAGCTCAGGTGACATGTGGCATATACGGCAGGGACGGAGCCTCAGGACCACAGACATGTGGGCCCACGACTACTGAGTACGGGTCCTGCCTTGCCCCTTTCCTGGGAGGCATCTGTGTCCTGCTTCTCCCCACCAGTCTGGCACCTGAGCCTGGAGCAACTCTCAGTGTGAGCTCTAGCCTGTCTCCTGTGTGTCCCGCACAGGAGCAGCCGCTGGCTTCCTGAGTGTGAGATGCTCAGACACTTTTTAAGGAAACAGAGAAAGGGCCCTGGGGTGGCTCCAGCACGAAGCACTGGTGTTGAGCCAGGTCGGACCAGCTGGGCTGACCTCCCAGCTTGGGTCCTCTCTGACCCTGGTCTTGGGGACTCAGGTGGGCGAGGGAGCCCATGCTCTGAGCTGATGCCTGGCAATGAGCTGCTGCCAGTCTGTGCCCGGGGAAAACCAAGAAAAATCTTTCATCGCTCTGTCTTCAACCACCAGAGCTTTTAGGATAAGCTGCAACTTTGCCTGCAGACTCTTGCTTTCCCACCATAGTGCCCCTTACCCATATTTAAGACGTGTTTGGCACATATTGAGAATCTGAAAGCTGGGCAGACTTGCTCAGTTTCTGTGAGTCCTGTTGAGATAACTCACATACACATGAGAATCTGTTACCTGGAACTGGGAGGCTCCTCTGGGGACATTTCATTGTGTGAGAGGCCCAAAGCTTCCAACTCACCTGTGGGTCATCAGACAAAGCCTGGTCTGCTTTATTTTTCTTTCCATTAAATTACACTCATAATTCATGTCACCTTATCAAACAACACATACTCTCTTACTTGGTTTTCATAATTGCTTTTTTTAAAATTTGAAGAGATCATTCTGGATAGGCTCTATCTATATTTGGGTATCAGAATGGTACTAGTCTTAGAATTAAAATACTATAGTATTTCAACTCAAAGGCCAAACTATGCCTCTTTGCTATGGATTTTAAAAGAGAAACATACCAGTCCCAGTAACGCCTAGCATTTTTGAGGTAGAGGCAGCTCACGCCCCCTCACTCTGTGGAAAGAGCACATCATCTCAGATCTACAGACGAGGGACCAACGGAGGGGCTTAGCCCAGCACACACACTCACTCAGCTTCTATGGGGTGGAGTGAAGGGTTCTGAGAGGCCAGGACTACCTTGAAAATGACGACCATGTTTGTTTGCTTTTTTCTTAACTGTGGTAAAATACATAACCATTTTTTAAAAATATTGTTCAGTATGCGATTAATTCAGTGGTGGTAATTACGTTCGCACTGCTGTGCGAATTTCACCAGCAAACTTCTGCAAATCTTCTCATCTCCCCAAACTGAAACCCTTCTCATGAAACCCTCACTCCCGCCACTCGCTGGCCCAGCACCTGTCCTCCCACCTTCTGTCTCCAGGAATTCCAGGGCCCCAGGACCTCACAGAGTGGAGCCATCTGGGGATGTCCTTTGTGACGGCTCAGCTCACGCAGCACGGTCCCCTCGGCATTCATGTACATGGGAGCAGGTGGCAGGGTTTCCTTTTGTGAGCTTTATTAAGGTGTAACCGACCAGTAAAACTGCATGAGACTGTGGCGTGTCCTGTCGTAATTTGATATATACAGACATTGTAGAGTATTAAACCCATCTAATTATTAATATGCCCATCCCCTCACATACCTACCTTTTCTTATAGTGAGACCATTGTAGATCTACTTTCCTAGCAAATTTCAAGTATACAGCGCTTTACTGTAAAACAATGACCACTCTGTGCAGTAAGTTTGTGCCCCAAACTTATTTCTCCTGTTTCATTGAACTGGTGTACTTTCACTGACACCTCTCCTTCCCGACTCTCCCTCAGCCCCCAGCAGCCGCCTTTTTGCTTCCACTTCTCTGAGTATAACTATTTGCATTTTGCGTGTGAGGGAACGGCAGTCTTCCAGCTTCTGTCTCTGGCTCATCTCTCTTAACATAATGTCCTCAGATTCATTCATGCAAATGACAAGACCTCCTTCTTTGTTAAAGGTGAATAGTGTTCTACTGTGTCTAAGACTCATTGTCTGTCACTCATAGATGGATACTTTGGTGACTTCCGTATCTTGACTACTGTGAACTTGCTGTGGATGTGGGTGTGTCAATGTATCTTTGACTTACTCACTTTATTTCTGGCTTTCTGGGTCACATGTTAGCTCTATTTTTAATTTCTTTAGAAACCTCCATACCATCTCCACAATGACTGCACCAACCCACCTTCCCACCAACCCGCCTTCCCACCACGTGTGTGATGTTCCCTTTCCCCACCCCTCACCAGCATTTGGGATTATTTCTTTTTTTGATAATGGCCATTCCATCAGGTGTGAGGTGACGTCTCGCTGCGCTTTTAATTTGCATTTCCCTCGTAAACCTGTTGGCCATTTGTATGTATTCTTTTGAGAAATGCGTGTTCAGGTTCTCTGCCCGTTTCTCCAGTCGGATGGTTTTCTTGCTATTGAGTTGAGTTCCTCATACATTTGGGGGCATGAATCCTTTACCAGATGCGTAGTTGGAGCATCTCCCATCCTCTGCACTGTGCCCTCACCAGCTGTTCCCTTTGCTGGGAGAAGCTCTTTGGTTTGTGCACTCCCCCTCTGCTTTTGTCTCCTGGGTGTCTCTCGTCTTATCCAAATGTCAACACCACATGGATGTCAAGAAGCTTTCTTCCTTTACTCTCCCCCTACATTCTTCCATTTTGATGCAATATGGTTTATTTGGGTTTTCTGTGGTCGAGGTGCTTTTGGTGTCATGTCGGAGAAATCACTGCCCGGCCCAGTGTCGTGAGGGACTCTCCTCAGTATTCTTCCAACAGTTTCTAAGCTTTAACTCTTACATTTAGGTCTTTGGCCTATTTCAGGTTTGCTTTTATATACGGTGTAAGGTAAGAGCCTAGCTTCATTTGCACGTGGATATCTGGTTTTACAAATGCCATGTGAAAAGTCTGTCCAGGCCCCACTGAATGGAGACTGTGGGTGGGACAGCAGCCTGGCACGCGTGGCCCTGTGCACATGGGGTCTCGCTGTTCTCTGTTCTCTTCCTTGATCTGCGTGTCTCTGTTTGCACTAGTAACACAGCACTTTGATTACTGTGGCTTTGCCGTAAGTATTGAAATCAGGAATTGTGAAACCTCCGATTTTTCTTCAAGATTATTTTGGCCATTCAGCTCCTGTGAGAGTCCATATGCATTTTTCTATTTCTGCAACAAATGTGTTTGGGATTTTGCTGGGGAATGTATTGCATTTGTAATCACCTTGGGTAGTACCAATAAGGTAAAGCTTTTCAAACCATAAACTTGGGGTATCGACTTATTTGTTGTCTTCATTATTTTCTTTCAGCAATGGTTTGTAGTTTTCAATGTACAAGTCCTTTGCCTCCTTGGTTAAGTGCTCTCCTAAGTATTTTATGCTTTTGATGTTATGTAAGCAGAATTGTTTTCTTAATGTGCTTTTCAGTCTGCTCAGTGTAAGAGGACAGAAACACACCTGCCTTTCCCTTCCCCGCACTGGCCCTGGGAACCTCTGTTCTACTTTCCTCTCTGTGAATTCCCCTCACACAAGAGGGAACATACAGAAAGCAACCTCTTCTGTTCAGCCCCCCCACTGAGCTGGCATTTCATAGCACGTGCACATTGGAGCAGGTACAGAAATTCCTTTTTTTTATAGTTAAATAATATTTAATTTTAGATACAATATTTTATTTATCCATCAACTTGCTGATGAACAGTAAATTATTTCACCCTTTGGCTGTTGTGAGCCAAGCCATAGTCCTTCTTGGTGTGGAAACATCAGTCTGTGTACTTGTTTATGATTATTGTGGTTGTAGTCCTAGGACTGGAACAGTTGTGTGTATGGAAACCCCATTTTTAACTTTCTTAAGGAACTACTCAACTGTTTTCCACAAAAGCTGCACCATTTTTACACTCAGTTACAGTATATATGCAGTGGTGTCTCAACGGAGTTCGTCGTAACACTCCCCTAATGAACAGTGATGTCCAGCATCTCACGTGGTTTGTCTTAGCACTCCCCTAATGATCAGTGATGTCCAGCATCTTGTGGAACACTTTTGGCCATCTCTAGATCTTCTCTGGAGAAATGTCATGTCAAGTTACTTTTCTTAAGTGGCTTTGTTTGTCTTTTGTTGTGAAAACATAGGAGTTCTTCATATATTCTGGATAGTAAGTCCAAGTAGAATATATAACTTGTAATGTTTCTCCCCTTCTTTTCATACTCTTTTCTTACTCTCTTGAAAATCTTCTTTGAATCACATGTTTTTAATGTTGATCAAGTCCAGTGTATCTATTTTTACTCTTGGTAGCTTGACAGCCATGATATAAACTCCTTAATTCATGACATGAACTAAACATTTACCACAGTTAAGTAACCACGGTAGCCTCAGCTGGAGCTCCCCGAAATTCCTATGTAAGTACTCTCAGTGACATAAAGAAGGGTTTATGGCTGTTTTTGCCCTTACATTATAAGGGCTTTTTGCCAGTTTGTCTTCAAACTGAGCAGAACACTTGTCACATATCATCAGTAAAAAGATTTGTGCATTATGAGTGGTAGGTTATTTTTTTTTAATCTGTGAATTTTAAGCTAATGAATATCAAGAGGAAAATGTAAACACTTCTGCTTCACCTCAGTACAGCAAGGACAGATTACTGCTAAATCCCCAGAACATCCCAGTACAACCCACCTGCAAACAGGGTGGGTTCAGACCAGTGGGGGACAGAGGACAGGTGCACCAAGTTTGCTGGAAAGTCAACGAATTTGCTATATTACTCCCCAATCTACAGGCTAGATGTGGCTAAGTCCATGCACCATCCTCCTAACCTGGTCACCAAGCCTGTGTCATGGTGGGACAAGTACAGGCTGCTGTCGAGGCTCCCAGAGGGGAGGAAGCTGGGGGGAGGCGCAGCCAACCCGCAAGGGCCCAGTACTGTCCTGCCTCCACGTCACCTCTGCCAATCTGCTGGATGCTTCCAAATCCTTTCTCTCCCCCATCACAGATGCACACCCCCCCAAAAAAAATAATAAAAAATTGGAGTGTATAGTTAAGGATAAACCCTCAACCTGTCTGAATTTACTGATTTAGGTAAAAACTGCCAGCCCCAGAGATTGCTGATTTGGAAAGATGATTGAAAGGACCAGGATGCCCTCCGTGGTCACCCTGGAAGGAGTGGGGAGGCGTCTACACATACAGGGGCTGACCAGGCACCTGAATAACCGAGGTTGCTCCTCCCCAATTACCGCCTGTTACTAAATGCCCTCACTGTTCGTCTCACATATGAAGAGCCAACTTTTCATGCTAATCGAGGGAGAAACACATCTGCTAAGTGGCCATATTTCTTCTCCACATTCTGTAAAGTTGGTTTCCTGCTAGGATTTTATAAATTATAAATAAAAGATGCTGTCGTATGTAGCATCTCTTCAGAGAGATACGAGCATCCCTGTGTTTTTGACCAAAAAGAGTCTAACGTGAAATATCTCTAATGTAACTTCCAAAAATGTTCACAAAAATGATCCAGTTTGTAAAAATAAAGACTTGACATGAAAGTGATTTTCCTACCTAAAATTGTACATGACAACGTGCCACTAAAGAATGCTTTAGTCTCCTAAATGGGAACACAATCTTTCCATTCATTACTATTATTAATAACATAGTCCATTACCATGCGGCTTTCTGTGCTGACTACATTGCAGTTAACTTTCTTCACACTGTTTTCTGAACACAATGTCCACGTTTCACAGTGAGGCACAGGCACGAGAAACAAATCACTAGCAGTGCCCTTTGCAATGCTGACATAGCACCGTTTCCCACTGGGTGCCTCCCTTACCTCTCTGAAAGCCTCAGACTAGCCTCGGCCCAGTTTCAGGGGAAGAAACCAAGTTTTGGACCCTCACTGAGGCAGCAGGGTGGCCTGAGACTCTGGAAGGTATTTTCAGTCAAGGTGCAAGACCCTGGCAGTTTGAGGTCTGCTGTGAGCCCCAGAAAGCGTCTTCTCACTACACCCTCACATGGGGGGAGAAGAGGGAGCCCTTTATCAAGGATACTCTTCCACCCTCCCAAACAACCTCCAGAGTCCCTCCTTGGGCACAAGGATTCCAGCCTGTGGATTCTGGGGGTCACAAGCTGTGGCACCTTCATACTTCTCCAGGGTCCTGGAGGTGGGGCCATGGCCTGCTCCTCCTCCACACCACGGCCGAGATGCCCTGGAGGAGAGAGGAAGGCCATTTTCATCCAAGTGCTTTAAGAGAGGGTGGGATGGCTGAGAGGCAAACAGGGTCCTGGCCAACAAACCCCACATTGGCACACCCTGGCACAGCCCTGAGGCCACTGTGGTCCAGGACATGGGCAGCCATGACCCACAGGATCAGTCGCTTGCCAAGTGCCCAGCTTGGCAGCAGGAGGAGTGTGGGTGTGGACAGACCATGCCCAGGCCTCAGTGTGGACCTGTGAGCAGGTGCCGAAGCTGAAATGGGGATGGGCGTGGGACGCCTGTTCTTTAGTCATTCAGGATCAGTCAGTTGAGCTCAGACCAACGCAGGGCCACCCGGGCTTAGGCCTCACCAACATTTGAGGGTGATTATTACAAAGTAATGAATTACAAGCTTTTTGGAAGGTATAACAAATTGCATTGTCTATTTAAAAATTTTTATTTATAAATTAACATTTATAAATAATGAAAGAGGTGTAGCCCATTTAGATGTTTAGATGATCATCAGCCTCCAGATGTCTTGGGGCTTGGCCTCCCCTCGTGGGCGTGTCCTGCATCCGGGCTGGGCAGCCCCTTCCCCGGCCATCCACTGTGGCTTTGTGAGAAAGGGTGAGGCCACAAAACACTATCACAGAAGAGAGAGGGGCTCAGCCTGGGGCGAGGACTGGCTGGACCCACCTGAATCCTGTGGGGCTTTGGCAAGGAGGCAACCTCCAGATGTGTGACAGGAGGAAGCAGGCTCTGCAGCCTGGCTAGAGGGCTGGTGCTCAGACACTGGCTCAAGTTCAGGCTTTCCCTGCATCTTACACAGCTGCCTCAAATGTGCATTAACTATTATCACCCATTCTATTCGTCTTCGTGGTCATTCTTGCAGCAGTTTGACAGTTTATAAATAACGAATTTCACCAGCGGTTTCTCATGGACACTTTGAAACAGGCACATTGTCACTGCCTGTTGGGCACTGGCTCTTGGGGTTTCAGAGAAGAGGCTGAAGATTTTGGTTCAAACAAGCACAGTGAGTGTTGATGAAAGGGAAAGTGATGATATAAATATTGTATTTCCTTAAATGAGAACATAAAACCACAGATGCCAACATGCTCACTAAAAGATACATGAAATTATCCTTTCAGCTCTCATCATTGGAAAACAGACAAACAAGAAAGAGAAGAAAGACCAGTGGGCTGCGATGAATAGCCTTAGGAAAGCAAATAATATTTTGAGTGGTTTGGTACATGGCTGACATGAATTGGTGACTGTCTTTCACATTTTTGTTACTTATTTTTAAGCTAAAACGATCTGAAAATATCTTTCCCCAACGTATTCACTACTAATTTTACTCTTCAGTATTAAGTTCAAAATGAGTGACATTCTAACCATCTCATCTGGAAATGGACTTTGTGTGGATAGTAAGTGTAGGAGTTATTTATCTTTTTCAGAACTTAAAAATTCCCAAATAAAATATTTATAGGAGCAGAAAAGAGTGAGCCCTGGGTCCTCTCCCTGAGCTCCATCTGAGTTACTCCAGAGCTATTGCAGATTGCAAGGACTTTACTTCGTGAAAGCATCTTTTCCAAGAGCTGACATTCATCTTGAAAATGTGTCTCTGGGGGAGCTGGAAGAGGCAAAAAGTGATAGATTCAGAACCGTTTGGAAGAGTAAGTTTTTTTCTTTTTTTTTAACATCCTGGCAAGGTAATAATGCTGAGCTTTAGTATAAATAAAATTTATGATGTTATAATTCTATTACTTGCTGAAGATGAAAATGTGTTTTAAAATGTGAGCCAAAGAACAAGCCAAGGAGATTTTACAGCCCCAAGAAATAATATCAGGCAAGGAAACTACAGAGTAACTTTTACAGATTACAGACACTCTTTCAGGGGAAATAGGTCTTTGATTCCAACTCAAAGCCTCTGAACTAGGTGAAAGAAAAGCCCAGCTGACCCAGGTGAATTCCAGAGCAGGCTGGAGGTGCACCTCGGTGGCCGGCTGGCATCACCCGGCTCGTTTCTTTTCCTCCCTAGTTGCTGCTGTGCGTTGCTCTGTCTCTGCTCAAGCTCTCACACTCCTTTGGAGCCTCCATGCTCTACTCAAGGGCATCCTGCTCTCACTGTCTCTCCCTGATCCTATCCCTAGACATGACTCTGTCTCTCCACTGGAAGGCCCAGGGATCAGGGAGCACCCACTGCTCTGGGCAGCAGCCCGACGTGCCTGGCACCACCGCCCAGCATAGTCCCCTCCCTGACTTCCTGGTCACAGGCCCTGTGGCTGCCACCAGCCTTCTGGACCTATCACCAAGCTCTTGTTTCTATGGCCTGGGTCCTGCCATTTCCTGGAGCATCCGGCGTACCCACCCCTGCCTAGCTGTATAAATCCCTTGGCCCAAGGGTCAATGCAAAATCCAAGTTACAGTCAAAGTGCCTTCTGCTCAGCTGCTTAGAGTGTTCACCTCTGGGACAGTGTCTTGAGCACTGGCCCCTCTGCCCTGAGCTCCCCGCGTTGTGACATCGCCTTCTGCAGGCATCCCCGCAGCTGTGCCCAGCCTTTGATACTGAGCACTCAGTAGTCCAGGACAAGCAGAGCTGTAAGCCCAGCAGATTAGGGTGAGCCTGAGATCCTGTGTGTCCAGGAAGCTCCCAGGAGATGCTTTCTCTGTAGGACTAGTCTGGGCAAAACTTGTGAGTTTATTCTCGAACATTCAGTGACATGGTGACTTTACAGTTTCCCAGTTCCGAAATCTTCTGTGAGTGGAACAGAGAGGCCCACGGGGCTAAGGATGAGGTCCCTGACTGCAAGTTCTGTCACTAATGGGCATTGTCACTTGGCAAAAGTTACTTAAAACTCTATCTCCATTTGAAAATTAGAACTATTGGCACCTGCTTTTTATTGTATTTTACCTTTTAGCCTTGAGGCTGAGGATGCCTTGCTAATCTGACAAAAAGAAGGTGCCTGTGTCCACTGGGCGCTGCTGCTGTGCTGGAAGCCCCCACTCTGTTACCAGCCCCTCACTGAATCACCGCAGCAATGCTAAGGGGCTCCTGTTGGGTGTCCCTGCTCCTCAGACAAAGATCTTGCCACAGACATGTCCACAGCCTCTGGTCCCAGGCTGGGTCTGGGTCACACCCACCCAAAACATCCAGAAAATGGTCCAGCCACACAAAACCACTGGGGCTCAAGCTTGGCTGTAGGGAGTATGTGGACCCCACAGCAATGCACAGATGCTCCAGACCAGAGCTCCCACCACCCTTGGAGAGCCAAGTTCCAGCAGTACTTCTGGTGACAAGCTCGGAATGCCCGTGTGTCTGTCTCTGTACTGACCATCACAGCATGAAAATGGAAACGTAGTCCAGCCCTGACCGGAGTTCTCTGCAGAACAGGAAGAGGTGAATCAAGATCTGGGCATGATTATCCCTGACATCTGTCATACCCCATCCTTTATTTGGGGGCATATTCTAAAGCAAGTTACAAAGCACATTTATTGACTCTGGACAGTTATTTGTTAATTTTGCACTTTTAAACCCACTGGGAAGTGGGGTGGCTGAGGGTGGCTTGCTTTGAAATGTGGTCTGCGAGGAGATTGCTACGGCTGGGTGGAGGCTGTTCTCTTAAATGCATGTAGATGACTCTTCCCCTTCCCCGGAGAGTCACTAGATGACCGTTGGGAAAACTAAGAACCCAGGACGGCTCCTGTTTATGAGCAGGGGTTAGTCAGCTCAGAGACACTTTTTAATGAATGTCTAGCGATCTGTGCAGTGAGATGGAAAAACGGATAGTGCAATGAAGACATGTGATTTCCTCTGGAGGAGATTTATGGAGGGTGCATGGGCAGTATTAACATTTATATGTTGATTGAAAGTGTCGCTCTTGTGGTGGATGGCATGCGTCTGGGCCTGAGGAGTGAGAGGTGAGGAAGGAATGTTTCTTCGTGTTATGGGTGACCTCATTACGCCCATCCTGACAAGCACGGTTAGAGCCTCACAAATTCCTAAAAGTTCTGCCTACTTAAAGAAAATTTCAAGGTCTAAAACCCCCAAAGGTTGAAAATTGTGCCAGGATGTAGATCATATTTTAAACCATCATCTCAGGCACCGTTAAAGATTAAAAGAACTTTTTAAAAACCTGGGGCAACAGGATCCATCTGCAGCAGAGCAAATAATGGCAGTGAGAGTTCTTGGGTGGGGGCTAGTGGACACCAGCCCAGAGCTGGTCACTCGCCACCTGCTATGCCCCGGGCTCTGGAGCCCTGCACCTGAGCTCTCCAACTCTCTGCTTTCTCATATCTGTAAAATGGATGTAGTTTCCACCTAAAAGGTGTTGCAAACTTTAAATGTGATTGGCTGGAATAGTGAATGCAGAGAGAAGATTTGGTGTGTTAGGGCAGTTTAATCCCTATTTGTAGAGGGTCAGCAGCACCACTGCATAGAACAGCAGGCTGGAAGGTACAAGTTCTTCCTATGTCCCATGGGCTCGGTTTGAACCAGGGTCCTGGAGCCTCAGTTTCCTCCTCTGTAAAATACGGAGTGTGGCGTCCACCTTGGAGAGTCATGAGATTGAGAAACCCAGCAGGTGCCAGCTGGGAAGGCTGCTTGATTCCTTCTGGAGGCTACAGGTAGAAGGCATCTCTTCGGTCTTTCCCTGAATCCGAAGGCTGTGCCATTGTGCTCTGTGCTGACTGTGGCAGGGAGGCTGGTCTCAGGGGTTCCAGCTTAGGCCACAGCCCAGCCTGTCCAGCAGAATTCCTGCTAACATGTGCTCTTTCTACCAGCTCATCCCAAATAGGGACATGGGGCTGGAAGTTTAAGAGGGCTTATAGTGAGATCCTCTTATTTCCAGAAGGCCCTTGGGCTCTCCGTGCCAGTCACCTGCTGATACCAGGAGGGGACGCTTCTCAGCTTAACCATTTGCCTCATACTCACATAACTATTATTAAGGAGGAAAAGCAGTGTTTTATCACTTCCTTTTCTTGAGTAAGATCTGTCCCTGGGGGATTTTGTTTCCTCCTCAGTATGGACGGAAGCAGCAAGCACACCCCATCTGATCACACCTGCCCAGGTTAACAGCACCCTACCCAGATGAGTAGATTGTCCACTCAGGAAGGGTATGGGTGGTTTTTATTTCAGTAAGAAAAAAAAAGAGCCCCTAAAATAAAACAATCACATCTTCATGGTAACTATTCTGGAGAATAGTTCCTGTCACCCCCTCTTCTGCCATGAAAGTCCCAGCAGCTTTCAGCCCTGCTAGAGATGGTGCCACAGGCACTGGCCTCGCAGACATACTCAAGGCCAGTGCTGTGTCTGGGCTGTTCCCACCACTCCACGGTGTCCATCAGCTCCACCAGCCAAGCAGGGCCTTATAGGGTAAACTGAGTCCCTGGGTCCTTTGGTGAAGGGCATCAGGGCCTTTCTAGGTTTGCTTCTGTGTCTGGGACCTTTGGCCAGATTCCATCATCCGAACCTTGGGGACCAATATGAACTTAGAACAGATGTGTGAATATACTTTTTTTTTATGTTTAACGGCCTGTAACTTCATGATTGCATCAATAGTACACCTCATTCTCCACCGATATTGCAGAATGTCCATTATAGTGGTCTGTGCCATGGAGCGTGCAGCACAGGAGTCCCATAGCCATGATGCAGCACTTAACAAGGGTTGTCCAAGATGCCTCATTTTAGAAAGTAAAATCAGCTTGAGGAACAAAGCACGAAAGGAAAGTCTTATCTCCTCATTAAAAAACAAAAAGAAATGTGAGGCAACCCCAAGTTCTAAGGACAACCTTCTTCCAGAGCCCCCAGCCAGCTCTGTGTCCAAATATGGCCCTTCTTGGGGCACATTTTTAATTCAATGTGCGAATTGTACCAAACATAACTTAGAATTACAGTGGCCACTATGTTGACCATTTCAGATGACGAAGACTGCACTTTTAGAAGTGCATTAACACAGATGAGACCCCAGGGATCTAGCGGCCTCTTGCCTCTTTGTCTGCTTACTTTGAATCTCCTACCTTTTTCACTTGGTTACCTGCCGGTCCCAAAGGAAAAAAGAAAAACAAAAGTGGAAGGACTAGTTAAGTGTTTAAGAAGTTAGCCATTTGCCTCAGAGTGCTTTGCTATCTGCACTGACTGATCAGGCAGCCAGACCTGAGAACAAAAGGCCTTATTGAAGTCAAAGCCACTTGGAGTTTTTGTTTTGTTTTCTACCACATTCCAGAGCCAAGAAAGAAAAAGCTTTCCAATTTATGGCCTTAATCACAGCAGCTCCATGGCAAGCACCAGCTCAGGCACTTAAGTCATCCTTTTTGTAAATGTAATTTTAGGTTCACCTGGATAGCAATGGCTTAAGCCAATGGAATTGGTGATTTAAAAATGGATGATTTAAAAGGAAAAAAAGATCCTTTTGAAGCTGTACAAACAAAAAATCTTAAAAGTCTTCCCCATAAATATTGGTAAAAAGCTTTAGCCATGTGAGCAAGTAGCCTTAACTTGTTCCATTTTGTCAATTATAAAATAGAAATAAATCAGTGAGCTTCTATTCCTATATTTTACTGTTTTGTAACAAAAAAAAAATTAAGGCTGTGAGATCTTGCTTTCTGTCTATATTTGTATATACATGTGTACATGGCATAAAATTTTGTAACCCCACTGTAAACTCCTTTCCTAAGTAAATTCCTGTAGCTCAAGAGAAAATAATTTGCAAAAATTAGTTACTTGTTTATTTGGTACATGATAGGCACTCTTTGTTTATTTGGCTTTTTCTCCTAAACTAAAATGGAACTAACCATAGAGGGAGGGAGGGAGGGAGGGAGGGAGAGAGGGGGGGACTTAAGTGCCCAGACATTGCTGAAACGTCTAGTCCTTGGGTGATGAAGAGAAGCAGCTCAGAAGCAGCTCAGGGAGGGAAGGACGGTGGGAGGGAGGAAGGAAGGAAGGTTGATTCAATACTTCCAGGGATTTTTACTGTTTGTCTTGGCTGAAGCCTGATAATAGGATGTTTTAAAAGGTCAGAAGTTGGCTTACTTGGGTTGATGTTCAGACTATAATGTGTGAGGACTCCCTCTTCTCTCTGCCAGGCCTGCTTTTCCCCTGAACTTCTCAGTTGACAGAGCCCCCCTTCTCACCTCTCTGCAACCCCCTGCTGACTGAGATTTTGTGTGGAATTCAGTGGTATCAGTTCACGTTGTCCTGCTGGTACTTTCAAAGATTTTTCCATGTGACTTCAGCTTATGATACCAAGAATCATTGATGTTGTTTTTGAATGTGTTCATTATGCTGGTGGCTATCTGGCTCCTGGTTTCCAGGCATTGTGTTATTATAGGGTAGGGCTTGGGAGCTTGCAGAGCAATCTTCACCTTGTATATATAAGGCTGAGACACTGAAGTATATATTCTATGTCCATTATGGTTCTTTTTTTCCCAAATGTCCCTTTGAGAAGCTCAGTAGTTACTATTTGGAAACATAGCACATATTAAGTTTTCAAGAACCTGTGTTCCTAGAAAGTTACTTGGTTTGTCTCTCTTCCGTGGATAAAGCAAAATTAATAAAAAATTGGCACTGGCTTTTTTGGTGTAGTCGTGAGCCCACTATAAATTAACGCCCAGCACAGACCAAGGTAGCTTGGGGGTCCTACTCGCAACCAGAGTGAGGGTACCCCTGCTTAACAGGGAAATGCTTCTTTATGAAACTACTTAAATGTTATGAAGCTGTTGTAGGAGAATACAGCTACACATCTCAAACATTTTGCTCTTCATAACTTGAAAGAATCAAGACAATTGTTTAGCTATCAAGGTTAAGATTCATTCACATGCAAAGGACGAACTCGATTCACATTAGGGTGAAGAAGGGAGAGACCCTGGGCTGCAGCCCTAGGAGATTGGGGCCTCTTGGGCATATTGAGACCTCTGACATCCCTGGTGTTTTTGGTCTGTCCAAGTAGGTGTCCCTCTGGGCTGGATTCATTTTCCCGCAGGCTCGCTCTCACCTCTTGGCAGCAACAATGTCAGAGGCATCAGTCATTTGCAGCTCACTCCTAGTTTTGCCATAGTGAAAATTCTTCTTCCCCCCACTGTCCATGTCCACGTCCCTGGACTCTGGGTAGCCCAGCTGGGCCAATATTATCCCAAGAGAAAAGAAGCACCCAGAGGAGGCCAGGAAGAGCTGAGGCGGGCTTCACACAGTAAGGGAAGTTCACAGCATTGCTGAAATGTTTAGTCCTTGGGTGATGAGAAGCAGCTCAGAAAAACTGAGATGGATGGCAGGGGCTTTACCTGGGGAAATGCTATTCCCTCCCTGCCTTCTCCATCCCTCATCCCGTCCAGTGAAAATATCAGAGATCCCGGCTTTACCGGTGCTCATAGGAGCAGGACTTGGACCTGACCGGCAGGGTCTTCTGTCTCCTTTTTTCTGATGTCATCTCAGCAGTTTAGGACATGCTAGAATTCTGAGGAAATATGGTAAATAGATGTCAATCAATTAGAAGTCACCTTAAAAGGAATTTGTCCTTGTTCATTGTATTGGAATTTCATTGTACCAACAAAGCAGAGAAACAGGGAGTGAGAAGAAAGCGTTTAAAGCCCTTCCCACCTGTCCAGTGGAGCAACAGGATGGTGGGGAGTTGTATTTACAAATTAACTTCTATTTCAGCTTTGGGGTTCACTGCTGAGTTACCTGTTGATTTGGTTGGGGGATGTTATATGGAGAAGTTTGTGGGAAGAAGAACTCTTGGTCACTTTTGCTTTTATACATTTGGGGTCTTTAAAATGAGGACGTAAGGGCCAGGAGTTTATTTTAGGCATATTTTTCCTTTTTATTTAGTTATTTTTCCTTTTTATTTATTTATTTTTCCTCTAGTGAGGACACCACCATCTCTCAGGGAAACTCAGCCCCGGGAGCATCCTCTCTCACGTCCCGTGCTACCATGGCAATGGGATGCAGTTGACCCAGGGTCCTCCAGGCTCCGGCGGCACCGCACCGAAGGGCTCACCGCACATGCGCACTCTGCACCTCACGGCTCACTGCACATGCGCACTCAGCACCACATGGCTCACCGTGCATGCGCACTCTGCACCACACAGCTCACTGCACATGCGCACTCAGCATCACACGGCTCACTGTGCGCGTGCCCTCAGCACTGCAGACCTGGTGGCTGTTCCTTTGGACCATGGTCTTTGTCATAAAAACGCACACCCAGGTGGCAGGGATGTTACACGATGGCCACTTCTGCTAAATGACAAACAGCATAAGTGTGTTACCAGGAGCCCATGCAGGTCCTTCATGCAGTGGAGACGGGAGCCTGTCCCTGAGCCGGGGTCAAGTCAGATGCAAAACCAGGAAAATGCACCTCCGCCTTGCCTTGTCCCTACTCCTGGGGTAGAAGGAAAAAATGTGCTAAACTGCCGGAGTAGTGATACCAACAAAATAGCATTTTATGTTCGTAGCCGATTTTTGGTATTACTCTGCCTTTTACTTCCTTCCGTCAGGTGTAATTTTACTTTGAGTTCACCAAGTACAGAGATTTGTTAAGTACGTTTGCAACGCGCTCTCCCAATCCTTATAATAAACACATTTAATTGTATGTTTTTCTTACAGGAACTGGAGTTTCAGGACCTGACGGCCGTGCTGCATTGCATCCACTCCTTCCTAGCGGCCAAGGTGGCCTCCGTGGATCCCGAGTTTGTGGACAGTCAGAGCATAGCGAGGGAATACATGTATTGCAGCTAAAGACGGTTCCTGGCCAGGGCCGGAAGATCGCGTTATTTTCTTAAGAAAGGATTCTTTCCTGCACAGTATTGCAACTTTCATTTTATAATGAGCCTATCGTTGTGATATGACTATGACAATGAAATATGTCACCAGTTTCCAAAGACGGGTCACCCTTGTTACATCTATGAGTGAGCAGGTCTGTTCACGCAAACCCGAGGCTAAGGGAACTGAGCAGACAGCGCGCACCTGTGCGCCTCAAACGACAGGTGTGGTGTCGCCGCTGCCCACGGTGCTGCCCACGACACTGCCCATGCCGCTTCCCAGGCGGGCAAGGCCAGATTCACTTTCATAAAACCTGCCGTAGACGATACTGATAGCTCGGCATGTCTTTCCTCAAGAAGGAAAGGGTTTTATTTTGGATTTGCACTGTCACCTGGCCCTTTTTCTCAAGTAGGGAGCAGAATGGGGAGCAGCTGAGAAAGGAGAGGCAGTGGAAGTACACCGGACAAGGAAACCAGCTTCAATTATTTATTTCAGTTTTAATTTTTATGCAATCATGTAATTTATAATATGGAATGGCATATCATCTAAGTGTGAATTTTAATTATTTTCCAAAGTCATCAAAGATAGCTTGTAATTTGGTTTCCTTGTTTCTCTGTTCCTCATATGGTCTCTGCTAAGAAGAGGCACTTTATATTTTTGTTATTAAAGGCAATTAACTAGAGTTCTTTAAATTTGTTTTAGGAATTCAGATTAGTTATGAAGGGTCAAGATTATCGTGTATTTATTTGCCAAGGCTTCAAATAAAGGATGAACATAAAGCCATCATCCCTCAAAGTAAAGGAATGTAAGAAAATAAACAGATGCTCCCACGCTTCTATTGGAAACTAAATGTGCGGGCACTAAATGTTTATGTTCCATGAGGCAAGTAAGATTTTAGCAAGAGTTTCAGCTCCATCCCCCACTCCTTGTTTATCTAATATTTAGGAGGAAGGAAATATTTTAATATACCAAATATTTGTAATCAATGGTTTTTATGTGTTTAAAAATATATCCTTTTTAAGGGATATACATCTATGTATGTATATGTAATATGTATTAGAAATAAAATTCTTATTAACATTGTAATGGCTTCCATGGAAGGCTCTGGAAAGAAGCAGGGTTTATCAAGTGAGTTTTAAAGTAATATTCTTCCATATGTACAGAGAGACCGAGTGTCAGGCAACATTGTTCTGTCCAGGTGCTTATTCATTTGTTAACTCGGACTTCCTATTAGTATCCAAATAGAAATCGGAGTTAGAATTTTATAAAATATCTATCAACAGAAAAGATAAAATTAGAGACTTCTCTTTCCCCAACTTCTCTCATAGTGTGAGTATTCTGGACTCCAAATCCAACAGGTGCTCATCATCTCACCTTATCCCAGAAAGCCCGAGCCCACAGAAAAATAAGTCTCTTGCACGAAGGAGTGAAGAAACTGAAGATTTTTTTGTTTTTATGAAAAAAATAGAGTTTTTTAAAATGTGCCTCTACTGCAGCAGTTTTCAACCTGTGGGTGGCGACCCACAGGAACTGTATTAAAGGGCTGTGACATTAGGAAGGTTGAGAACCACTGCTCTACTGGATAGTAATGAAAAGAATATTTTCCCAGGAAGATTTGATGCTAAAGTTTGTTTCTGTGTAGCTATAGAATTCTTTTTGAAAGATGCACAACCTTTTAAAGTTAAAAGACAGAAAAGATATTTTCTTACGGAAATGGAGCAGCTGGATTGCATTCTCACTGGTCGTCTTCCTCATGTCCAGCGACACCTGTGGCTGACTACACACAGTACCCACAGTGCCATAAACAGGTCATGCTGCCCAGGGCATCCGCTGTCTTCCCAGCAGCATGTTGGGAAGACAGCAGCTATTGATTATTGCACCATTTGAAAACAGGACCCCTCAGGCAGTCTCAGCATTTTCTTCTCCCAGATCCAACTCTTCAGGGGATAGGGGCCAAGTCAGAAATGGTTTTAATTTGAGATGTGCAGTTATCTCTAAAATCTACTCAGTTTTGAATTTGACTGAAAACTCACCAGCCCTACCCAGGTGCAGGCAGAGGGCTTGGACTCTCACTTTCAGGAGAAGAAAGGTGGGGGGGGTCTGCAGGGGCTTGGCCATTGAAAGCCATCATCTACTGGGATGGGGGCGGCGCAGGAGCCAGCAAGGAGCCAAGATCACTGTCACCTGAAGCCCTCCTGACACAGGCCACCCCCAATCCCTGAGTAAAGGATACCCACAACTTACCTCTGCCACGCAGGCCTGTGGGGTCTCGCCATGCGGTCCAAATGCTGTCTTTGCCCCCTCTGTGGAAAACACTGTTGTCATAGCAACGTGAATGAACCTATTTCCCTCTGTTTTATTTATTTATTTTTGTACATTATATCCCAATAAAACAAAACTTTCTCACTGACGAAGCACTAGTAAAAGTGAAAAATATATTATTTTGGAAATTACCTTAGTCTGTGTTACTGAACCTGATTGAATTTATAATTTACTTAGAAGCATTTGGTAGAATGTGATTTTGAGAAGGTGATTCTCTTTAGTAATGTGGGTTCATGACTATTCCTCTCAAAGTGTATTTATTTACATTTTTAGGAGGAGGACTTGGAAATGCCTACAATCCTAAGAGGCAAGGACATACAATTATGAGCATGTGGGCCTCCTTGTTAGAGAACACTGCACACCAGCTCTGCTTTGCATCTGGCTGAGTACCACGGGCCCTGCTTGAACAAAGCACGTTGGCTGAGCTCTGACAGGGGAAAGGCAAAGAAAACTCTTATCAGAAAAGGCCAGGCGAGTACAGTCACAGCACAGAATTAGGCTCCCAAGTACAAACATTCCAAAGAGTGGAAACGGATTTGAAAAGACAGAGGTGAACATAGCAGCAGGTTGCAATGGAGCCGTTCAGCAGTATGTGGGTCCATTGTAGGGGATGAGTGCCAAGCAAGGCATTTTGAACACTAGGAACGAAGCTCTGAATGGTCCATGTCAACTTTACTTTTCTCATCTCATTATCTTTATTTTAGAGGCCTCAGACCACATACCAGTTGTCAAAGAAGAAAGATCTAATTGCATTTGATTCCAGAATTTAAAAAAACCTGTGGGAACATAAACAATTTTCTCAGAATCTCTCACTCCCAGGGTTTAGTTGCTCTCTGTTTGAACACCAGCTAAAGCCTTTTAATGATCAAGTTGCCGTGTTGGCCATGACCTAGCATCTCCATCATCAGGCTAGTTTAATATATTCTGTGACTGTTTTCTCCCTTCAGGGTGTCCAGCATAGCCCAGCAGTGCCGAGAAGCCCAGTCAGTGGGATACGACGTGTGGATAATTTATGGGAGCTGATTTTCAAATGCCTCTGACTACTGACAGGCCCTCCTGGTCACACAACCCCCATCCTTCTCTGCCCCTTGGTGGGAAGTCTCCATTTGATTGTTTCTACTCAGACATGTGAAAAGTAGGGCAGGATTTTTCAAAGCAGATAGATGTAAAATTGGGGAGATTTGTGTTTGATTTGGTTTTGCTCTCTCCAGTGTTTGGGACACAGAGGCCAAGGGCCTCATCTGCAGTCCACCCTCAGGTTTCCCATCTGCCTCTTCAGTGGTTGGCACTTGATATGTCAAAGGTGAGGGGTGGCCCACATGCAGGAGATGGTGGCTCCTACTTGCCATGCAGGATAGACCTGCGTGAAGCCTCCATCTTCTCCGGTTGCCCATCATCCATCAGAACAGTCATGATGCCTCGCTCCAAAGGGCCTCCTCGTGGGTACAATGGGAGGACCCTGGAGGAAGTTCTCAGTAAACCAGGACAAGGGCCTCCTTGCCCCTGACCATGCACCTGCCATCTCTAAAGATGTCCCTACCTGGGATGCTCCGCCCCTTCCAAGAGTGTGATTGTCACACTCTCACACGTTGGAGAGTGGGGTGGACAGGGTGTGTCACCACAGGCACAGCTAAGTCAGAGGGAGGGAAGGTGCATCGTGAAATGCACAAGGAAGATGTTGTAAAGGTCAGTACCCAGGGATGAAACTAACACAATGTATGTTTTAGAAGAAAGTACTACACTTACTTTTTTAAAAAATTTACTACATATATTCAAGGAGACCCAAATTAAACTCAAAAGTAGCTCTTGTGAGAAAAACATGGAGGTTATCGGTGGGAGCACATTTGTTGATTCATTCAGCAAATGTCTGTGGAAAGTTAACTGCAGCGCATGGCGCAATGGCAGCTGCAGCCTCAGTGGTGACAAATGGTGCCCACAGTGAGCCTGGTTATGACTTGGCGGGAGGCAGGCTTCCTACACAGTGTCATGGAATTCAGGTTCCTGCAAATTTTATCCCTGAGGACACAAGTGTGTTCATTCAGAAACACCAGGGGCAAATGCTTACTTTTTACTGGGGAGGCAGTAACTAACAAGCATAAAGGAGTCTGGGCGCATGGCCTTCTCCTGAGACAGGTAGTTCAAGCTCACAGCTGCAGACTCCTTACCATCTACGCACCAGCGTACAACTTGTGATGGCGAAAAAATCCAAAATAATGGCAAGATCAATGGATGTAGATGAGAATATTGATACAAAATATAAGTGAGATTCTAAAGGATAAAATAAGCTGTTACTTAAAATAGGTCTGCATCATTCATTTCAATTTCAGAATATGTTGAGTGTTGTGCAAATTAGCAGTTTTTACAGGACGATAGATATAAAAATGCCTGTGTCAGTTTTAAAACTCTTTTCTCCCCTTGGGAAAAAAAAAAACACATTTGAAAGGCTGCCTAACTAAGCCTCCGGGAAAAGCAAGCCCCCGTGTCACCACCTTTCCAGTTTTCCTACCCTTCCCTCACACCAGGCAGAGCTGGGGATCAGCAAGGCCAGAGGCCAAAAAGCAAAAGAGGCATCCTCAGTCAACCCTGCACCCCAGAGGTCTACAGGACAGGGAGCGACCCACCTTCAGAGTCACCAAGTCTGGGTCCTGAGAGAGGAGTGTGTCCCTGTCGATAGGAGTTCCAGAGCTGGAAATATGGCAGTGACCAAAACAGACAGACCTGTGGTCCTCTTCCTCAAATTGAAGGAATGATTCTAAGCAGAAGTCCTGAGGAAATATCTCAGACACTCGGAACCGAAAACCAGAGCTTTACAGTGGCCAAATCTGTAAGAGGCTCTTGAACTGACTGCTTCCAAGGTGAGGACTTGTGCCACGGTTTCCTCTTCATGAGGTTATAAGCACAGACCATGTGGATGGGAATTTTCTCTATGCCCAACCATGGAACCATGGAAACTCAGTGACTATTATTCCGAGTCTCTGAGGTAGTAGCTGGAATGTGTCATTTCACACATGCAGGGGGTCCTGGGGATGTCACCAGCTCCTACCTGCCGGGGAAAAACCTCAGTCCTCCAGTGACAAATTGCACACAAATTGCGTGACTGGCTGCCAGCCGGGTGGGGTATTTTGTGTCCCTCTCTTTGTTTTTACTAAACTGGCTGAATTTTTGGCCAAGTTAATCTTTTGTCACAAACACATAGACAGTGAGTTTTCCATCTCAATGTATCAAGGAAGCAACATTCACTGTTTTTGGATTCTTCTCTGTAGGAAAACTGCCCTTTGTAGGGTACTAAGTTTTTTTACTTTTTATTTATTTATTTATTTTTTTATAGACAGTCACATTTTATCGCCGTTGGTAGAATGCTGTGGCATCACAGCTCACAGCAACCTCCAGCTCTTGGGTTTAGGCGATTCTCTTGCCTCAGCCTCACGAGTAGCTGGGACTACAGGCACCCACGACACCCAGCTATTTTTTTGGTGCAGTTTGGCCAGGGGCCAGGTTCGAATGTGCCACCCTCTGCATATGGAGCTGGTGCCCTACTCACTGAGCCACGGGTGCCTCCCTGTAGAGTTCTAAGTTTTAACTGACAAAAATTGAAAACATTTATGCAAAAATGTTGTGCCAAAAAATTCTTTGTAAAGGGCATCATACCTAAAACATGAGCCCTGTAATTTGTGGATTTACCTTTAGAACAGATATTTAAGAATTTTTTAAATTTGAACAATAGTATAGCATGAATTATAAGAAATCTCCCCAAAAAGAACAGTATGGGACCAGATGGCTTCACATCAGAACTCTACCAAACCTTTAAAGAGGAATTAGTACCTATACTACTCAACTTGTTCCAAAAGGTAGAAAAAGAAGGAATACTCCCCAACACATTCTATGAAACAAATATCACCCTGATCCCCAAACCAGGAAAAGACCCAACAAGAAAAGAAAATTATAGACCAATATCTCTAATGAATATTGATGCAAAAATATCCAATAAGATCCTAGGAAACAGAATCCAGCAACACATCAAAAAAATTATACATCATGACCAGGTGGGTTTCATTCCATGGTCCCAAAGATGGTTCAATATACACAAATCTATAAATATAATACATCGCATAAACAAAATAAAAAACAAAGACCATATGATTCTCTCAATTGATGTGGAAAAAGCTTTTGATGATATCTGGCATCCTTTCTTGATCAGAATGCTTTAGAAAATAGGTACAGAAGGAACATTTTTTTTTTTATTAAATCATAGCTGTGTACATTGATATGATCATGGGGCATCATACACTCAAATCATAGACCATTTGACGCATTTTCATCACAATGGTTAACATGGCCTTCCTGGCATTATCTCAGAAGGAACATTTCTTAAACTGATAGAGGCCATCGACAGCAAACCCACAGCCAATATTGTGTTGAATGGAGTAAAATTGAAATCATTTCCGCTCAGATCAGGAACCAGGCAAGGTTGCCCATTGTCTCCACTGCTTTTCAACATTGTAATGGAAGTCTCAGCCATCGCAATCAGGCATGAGAAGGCAGTCAAACAACAAAAACAAAAATTGACTCTCACTGGTTAAAGGACTGAAACCAGTGAGAGGTATCCAAATAGGATCAGAGGAGATCAAACTGTCAGTTTTTGCAGATAATATGATATACCTGGAAAACTCCTCGAAGTGATCAAGGAATACAGCAGTGTCTCAAGATACAAAATTAATACTCACAAATCTGTAGCCTTTATAAATACCAACAATAGTCAAGGTGAAAAAACAATTAAGGACTCCATTCCCTTTACAACAGTGCCAAAGAAGATGAAATATCCGGGAGTGTATCTCACAAAGGACGTGAAAGATCTCTATAAAGAGAACTATGAAACTCTGAAAAAGGAAATAGCTGAAGATGTTAACAAATGGAAAAATATACCATGCTCATGGCTGGGAAGAATCAACATTGTTAAAATATCTATACTTCCCAAAGCAATTTACAGGTTTAATGCAATGCCTATTAAAGTACCTCTGTCATACTTTAAAGATCTGGAAAAATTAGTACTTTGTTTTATATGGAAACAGATAAAAACCTCAAATAGCCAAGACATTACTCAGAAATAAAAATAAATCAAGAGGTATCACCCTTCCAGACTTCAGACTATGCGATAAATTGATAGTGATCAAAACAGCATGGTACTGGCATAAAAATAGAAAGGTTGATGTATGGAACAGAATCGAAAACCAAGAGATGAACCCAGCACTTATCATCATTTGATCTTTGATAAGCCTATCAAAAATATAAATTGGGGGAAAGATTCCCTATTTAACAAATGAATGCTGGGTGAATTGGCTGGCAACTTGTAGAAGACTGAAATTGGACCCATACCTTTCTCCTCTAACAAAAATTGACTCTCACTGGTTAAAGGACTTAAACTTAAGACATGAAACTATAAAAATTCTTGGAGAGAATGCAGAGGAAACACTTGAAAAAATTGGCCAGCTCCATCCATGTAAAGAGTATTGGAGAATACTTTATGAGGAAGCTCCCCCAGGCAATTGAAGTAACATCAAAAATACATTACTGGGATCTGATCAAATAAAAAGCTTCTGCACTGCCAAGAAAACAGTAAGTAAAGCAAGCAGACAGACCTCAGAATGGGAGAGGATTTTTACAGGTTATATTTCCAACAAAGTTCTAATAACCAGAATCCACAGAGAACTCAAACTCATTCATAAGAAAAGAACAAGTGATCCCATTTCATTGTGGCCAAGAAACATGAACAGAAGCTTCTCTGAAGAAGACAAACGCATGGTCTACAGACACATGAAAAACTGCTCATCATCTTTAATCATCAGAGAAATGCAAACCAAAACTACTCTGAGATACCATCTAACTCCAGTAAGAGTAGCCCACATGACAAAATCCCAGAACGACAGATGTTGGCGTGGATGTGGAGAAAAGGGAACACTTCTGCACTGCTGGTGGGAATGCAAGCTAGTACGTTCCTTTTGGAAGGAAGTTCACTCAGGGATCTAAATGTAGAGCTGCCATTTGATCCTGCAATTCCTCTACTGGGTGTATATCCAAAAGACTAAAAATCACATGGCAAGATATTTGCACCAGATTGTTCACTGCAGCTCAATTCATAATTGCCAAGTCTTGGAAAAAGCCCAAGTACCCATCAACCCATGAATGGATTAATAAATTATAGTATATGTATACCATGGAATACTATGCAGCCTTAAAAAAGATGGAGACTTTATCTCTTTTATGTTTACATGGATGGAGCTGGAAAATATTCTTCTTAGTAAAGTATCTCAGGAATGGGAAAAAAATACCCAATGTACTCAGTACTACTATAAAACCAATGTATAATCACACTTTCATATGAGAGATGAATCACAACTATAGCCCAGGATGAAGGAGGGAAAGGAAGGGGGGTGGTTCGATAGAAGGAGGGTTAATGGTGGGACTACCATTAGTAGAGCATATTGTAAGGGTACAAGTCAAATCTATCAAGTATTGAACACAAATGTCTTAACACTGTGATTAAGTAAAGCTATGTTAATTAGTAGGAAGTAAGCACTAATTTGTACAAATAATCAACACATTGAATCCCACAAAGGCATAAATGTATTCATGATCTATTATATATGACTTAATAAAAAAAGTATGAAGATTTTTTTAATTATTTTATAATTTTACAAAAGGAAAACATTATCATGACTAAAATTGCATTAAATTACCTTGATTATATGCATTTCATAAGGCTGATAGAACATGTAGGCTGAACAGAAGATGAGAGAAATAGACTCAGCTCAGACCTAGCACAGCCCAGAACACCCATGAATTACGGAACTGGACTTGATGGAGAAGGGAACCTCTCTGGTTACAGCACCTGCATCACTCAGGGTCAGGGGTCCTCCTCCTCTCCCATCTGCACAGATTTCTAAGGTCTCTGATTCTGAATTCTGATTTTGGTTTTGTTGAACTCACCTACTAACCACAGCTGTATCTGAGTCCCTTTTGGAAAATGTCTTAAGTGCATGAATGCACCTCAGAGTCACATAGCACACCTCAGCTAAAGTCACACACAAGACTTGGCCAGTTGGGGACTGTCTTTCCCCTATAGAAGACCAGGGGAAATATCTATTCTGAGACAACAGAGGTGAGAAGACAGAGGGCTGCTGTTGGTCCTGCACAATGATGCGGCCCCTGAAAGGCTATCATGTACCCCTGCACCTGCGCCTGTGCAGTGTCCCCCCTACACCCGGGCCTGTGCAATGTCCCCTGGACACCTGCGGCTGTGCAGTGTCCCCCCCCACCCGCACCTGTGCAGTGTCTCCCCCACACCCATGCCTGTGCAGTGTTCCCCCCACACCCGGGCCTGTGCAGTGTCCCCACAACACCTGCACCTGTGCAATGTCCCCCAACACCTGTGTCTGTGCATTGTCCCCCACCGCACCCGGGCCTGTGCAGTGTCCCCCCACACCCTCATCTGGGCAATGTGCCCCCTCCCCCCAAACCCACACCTGTGCAGTGCGCTCCCTGCATACACGCCTGTGCAGTGTCCACCCCACACCTGGGCCTGTATAGCGCATCCCACACCTAAGCCTGACCCCACATCCCACATCTGCGCGGGAACGCGGACAAGCCAGGCACCTCCTATTCTTTCAAAGGGTTGACAATTGCGTGACGTCTTTGTCAAACCAAATGTTCCCTTCCAGAACTGAGGAATATAAAAGCTTCTACCACTGCCCTGACTACCATGGGAAGTGTCCTCCCTGAGCCTGGGATGGGAGAAAGCCTCTGATTTTCACACGGTGGGGAAGTGTCAGCTGTCCTGTGAAAAGTCCACTTTATATTCCTTTCCAGGGAAAGCTTGGCCTGAGTCCATGCAGGTTTCATCAGCCATTCACTGTGCTCTTTAAAACACCCACGAGGGAGGGTCTCAAATGTTTGTTTGATCCATCAAATGCCTTCTTAAGGAGCTGTTTGTCTTAATCCTAGAATTTAATCCCCTCTTAGAAATCAATCTGAGACTAAGTGAGCCTGCTAAGGGAGAGGTGGTCAGCACAACCGCTCATCATGCACTGGAGCTGCCAATGGCCCCAGGTGTGGGCCCCTTACCGGGGCGCACAGGTCCTTGGAGTGCCCATCACCAGGTCAGGAAGGGGCGCTGGCCCCACCGACACTGCCAGGCCGCTGTGGTCATCAGACGGGGATCCCCCCCAGGCCCCTCCACGGAGCCTGCTCACGGCCCTTTGCTCCCATGAAACAAGAGTGAAGACGCCCAACATCCTCTAACGACACCCTCTGAGACGCAGGTGGCAGAAAAGCTGAAAGAACTTAGATGGCTCTGACAGCCAAAGAAAAAACAAATTTTTATTCCTAATATATATATATATATATATATATATATATTTCCAATGATTTTGGCAGCATGACAGCAGTATTGAAAAAAAAAATTAGTGGAATCAGCTTTTAGCAGCTGGGCGCCTGTAGTCCCAGCTGCTCGGGAGGCTGAGGCAAGAGAATCGCTTAGAAGAGTTAGAGGTTGCTGTGCGCTGTGTGACGCCGCGGCACTCTACCCGAGGGCGGTACAGTGAGACTCTGTCTCTACAAAAAAAAAAAAAAATAATAATAATAATAATGTTACCTTTGGCAATGACAAAGTAGCTAAGACAGAATTTGGTTGGAAAAGGACATACATTTCATTGGTGCCTAACAGTGAACTGACAACGAGGAAAAGCCAAGAAATTTAAATCATATATATTTATTGTGAGAAAATGTTTTCTCTCCTACAATAAGCTGTTCCTTTAATCTGGGATTGAAAGTAAATGCAAAGCAAAGAAAGCATCACAATGTTGGGCCCGGTAAACCCATCCTCCGGCTTTCCCCAAGATGGGCATCTCAGGTTATTTTTTAAGCTTTCTTGACTTAAGAAGAAAGCTTTTTTGTTAAGAAGAAGCTTTCTTCAAGGAGAAAGCTCACCTGAGCTGGAACACAGTCTTTTTCTCATTTTTTCTTTTTGATAGATTTCATGAGCCCGACAAGAATAATATGTGGGGCCCGCGGCTTCGTTTGTGATTCCCTGTCATGGTTTTATGAAAGGCATTTTTCAAAAGTCACCTTCAAGGTGATTGGGGAGATTTTGCGCTTCTAAGCAAAATCCTCCCTGCTGAGTCTCAGAAGCAGAAATGAGAGGCTGCCGGGACAGCATTGTGGAAAAGTCACGCGGCCTTGACATTTTATGAGTAGGGATTTTCTCTGCCTTCCCAGGAGCCCAAAATGAGCTTGTCTTGCTGGTGCTGGATCCTGTGTCCTCTGAACTTGGTCAGGTTCCTGTCAGCTTGGCCTCTTGCCCTGGTCCCTACCCCAACAAGCAGTGCTTGGAAGGTTGGTCCGACTGTGGAAGTGAAAACACAAAGCCCCCTGGTGAGCTGGACCACACGTCAGCAGTTCAGGGGGGCACTCCTGTCCGCCCAAGTGCATTTTTATTCAGGAAATAATTACTCCATTCTTGACTTCTGCCCCCTCTAACCTCAAACTCAGGATGTAAAGAATTTCAGTGGTTGACTGTATATTTTTGCATTGTTAAGTTAGCTGAGAGCTGTGGTCCCCACACTGCAATTCAGGGTCCAAATCTTGTTCCCCAGCCTGGCAGCACAGCTTTCTGGAGACACAGCTGTGGCCCTTCACTCACCTGTGGCTCAGAATCCTTTTGTTCCGCAGCCACAGAGAGAGCATGTAGGACAGAGATGGCCTGGGCTGGGCTGTTTACCAGCAACGCAGAGCACATCACCCATGTTCAGCAGCTTAAAAGATAAGGATCGTTTCTCATCCCTCACAAGTGACAGAGATGACACTGGAGAGTTTCTGAACTTGCACATTCCAGGAATGGCCAAGATGTGTCGACATGTGGCCCATCTCACTGTGGAGGACACAGTGAGAGATCCACACAGAGGCACCTGCCCTAGATAGACGCCCGGGGACCCAGATGAGGAAGCTGATGAGGGACCCAGGTGAGGAGGTCCCAGTGGTAGGCAGGTGACAGGAAGGCAGGGGACAGCGGGTAGGGATCCAGGGTGGACAGTAAGCCTGTCTGTCCTGAGAGAAGGAAGGACACTGCTGTGTGATGCCAGAGTTTCTGGAAGCTCCAGGAGAGAGTAAACCAACTTGGCAGAGGGACCTGAATGGTTTCCATCTCCCCCTGCTCTGGGGAAATCATAATCAGTGGAAATTGTTCTCCTGCTGAGGGTGGAACCCTACACTTGGACAGACTGCTTGCCCCTAGGTGTGAGTCCATGCAGCCACTTGAAGGTGACTTTGAACGTGGAAGGTGTCTGTTATAGCCAAACAAAGTTAGATTTATTTTATTTCATTCAGAGCATGAAGACAGGAGATTAAGCACAGGAGGGGGCAGTCCCTGAGTGTGGTAGCTGTGGGCTGGCCCTTCCTGTGTGTGAAGCTCAGCCCAGGGTGTGGCCGGTGCCCAGAAGATCAGAGGGCTCCTCCTGCATCCTACCCCGCATCTTCCAAGGACTTTCCTCCTGCAGCTTCCAAAGGCCAGGATTTCCAGCTTCCTCATATCAGCCAATAGGGCTACTCACCTGCTGGTGTTCATTCGTTACCATTATGAACTCCTGGGAATACCCCAGTAGTCTCACCCAACCCGGGGTTCACTCATGACCATTATGAACTCTGGTAATGCCCCAGTATTCTCACCCCACCCGAGGTTCACTCATGACCATTATGAACCGTGGTAATGCCCCAGAGTTCTCACCCCACCCGGGGTTCATTCATGACCATTATGAACTCTGGTAATGCCCCAGTATTCTCACCCCACCCAGAGTTCATTCATGACCATTATGAACTCTGGTAATGCCCCCGTATTCTCACTTTCCATCTAGAATTTGTCTTTTGATAAAGAGTTTTTGGACTTTCTTAACTCCACCTAAGGAAATGACTTTAAAAGTCTTAATACCAAGCACAACAACAGACTTGTAAAGGGCAATTTAGGGGCAGACACACATACATTAACCTTAAATGCCACATTTTCCAAGACCGGGGTAATTGCAGCCAAGAACTGTAAGGAGAGCACAGTCCCAGGTTAATGACAAAGGGCACCAGAATGTTCCATGACAGCGTGACTCTGAAGAGATGTCAAATGTGACTTAGAAAAGGTTAAGCAGGAATTCTGATTGTTTCTTATTTTATTTGATAGCCCCGAAGAGTAATTTTTTCAGTGAAAACATAGTGTATTCCATCTTTCCTTGGAGTACCCACCTGATACTAAACAAATGGTCATGTCTGTCATTCTTGTCTAACCAAGAAACTGTGTCTGAGGCATTTGTTACTAGATGTCTCTCTGGATATTACGGCTCTTCAGCAAGTGGAAATAATACATTGATTGTTCCAGTTTTATAATACCTGATTTTCAGCAATTTACCTAAGCACTTAAGCAACACAACCACAGCCCAAGTGGGTTAGAACAGCCATCATTCCTTATCCAACAGAGTAGATGGTTCCAGGATAATGGGCCTCACTTGGGAAAAATAAAATAAACATATCTAGAAGAGATAACTTCTTCCACGAGTCAATTATTATGTGTGGAGAACTAGAGGCTTATGTACACTAATAAATTTTACAACATACCAACTTCATTGGAGACAATGTTTCGACCCTGGTGGGCACCTGGGGGTGGGTACAGGAGAAGTTGAAAACTCAGTTTGGAAAACACTCCCCTTCTGGAGTCAGATGACCGATGGGGATGGGATGTGCCCGGAAGTGAGGAGGAACTGAGTTCCACAGCTCAGGGGCTGTGCAGCCCCAAGTTCCCCATTTATAAAATGAGACTATGGATAGTTTCTGTCATGTGGCGTTGTTGAGAGGATTAGGAAGCTGTGGCTGGCCTGGCATAGGCATTTGATAAACACGCCATTACTCAGGTCACATCTATGAAGGTAGGAAGCCTCCCTGTCATCCATGACAAAGGACTTCTCACCCTGATACCCAGGTGGTGTCAGCAGGGAGAGGTCATCTCTAGCTTGTTCTCTGACCTTTAGACCAGAAACTCCCACGTCTTATTAAACCTCTTGAAAAGGTGTCCCAAGAGCAAGTGCACAGCCAGCTGAGCATGGCTCACAATGCAGTGTGCTTAGTGCTCAGGGTCACCATGTCCCTGAGCTAGGAGCAGGGCCACCCTGCAGAGCAGCTAGGGGCTGCTTCTGGGACAAACGTTCCTCAAGTGTAATGACAGCACAGAAACGGTCCTGGGGGCAGCCCTGAAGGTGACCCAGGGACACCAAGCTCCCCATCTCTGGGTGTCAGCATCTGTGCAGAAACCCAGAGTCATTGTCGGAGCAGAAAGCAGAGGGGTGATGTTGCTTTGGCCACATCCCACAGGCTAGGATCATGTACCTGCCTCCATCTAAACATAGGACAGGGAAATGCCATCTCTCCATGCCTGCCCTCAAGAAATAAAATACTTTGGTGCCATCAAAACTGTTGATCACTTGTAAGTGACAGAGGAAACAAAATGCCCTGAACCTTACTGGTTATGATTACTGGTATGACCAGTAATCCCAGGAAAGCCCAAAATATAAACCTACAAAGAAGAGGCTGGCTCTTCTTCTCAGCGTCACTTAGCAGGAAGAGCTGACAGGCAAGAGGCTACAAGGAGCCTGCAAGAGAGAAGGCTATTCCCTGCCTGGGGAAAGGCTGCGTTTCTGGCAACCTGGCTGCTACTGTGACAGGGCAGGCAGACCACTGAGACCTGCAGCTGTGAGGGGGCAGGCAGAACACTGGGACCTGCATCTGTGTGGCTGTCCATTCAATATTCTTCCACATAAGCTCCGTGGAAATCATCAAGAGGAGTGCAGAGTAAAACAGACATCCCACTAAATGGATTTATTGGCAATGAGAAGAGGGTTCTGAATTTGAGATTCTGTATGAGAGTTTCTTCATATGGAGAAGAAACACCTGTCAGTGATTAATTTCCAATAAGTAATTTTTTTGTTGTAATTAAATATTAGAATGAACGGAGACAAACTGCAATATTATGATGGTATTTCTAAATATTTTACATATTTTGTGACTTGTTTGTTGGTATGAAAATATTATCTTAAAAGTGCAGCTACTGTAATTCCGAGTGTTCAGAGGCTGTGAGAGGTAAAACATGCTCTGGAGAAATTATCTACATCTGTGTGTCAAGGCAGCTTCAAAAACCTTGCAAATAGCACTTCCGATGTGCACTTGCTCATCTCCTTCCTAAATCAATTTTCAAAACTTCCAAAGTAGGGGTTTTACCTGGAAAATGTTGATAAGATGTGCCTGTCAGCCCCAAACCCTCTACCACATCTGGCAACCTCACCTTCCACACCAAAACACTAATAATGATGTATTAAAACATCTGTCCCAAACTCCAAACCATGAATCCAGGGCAGAGGTAAGGCTACACTTGGCGAGATGATGTCTATATTATTAATAAAATACAAATTTTGGTGTCTTAGACATGTCACTTATTTTTTGTACAATGCCTTGTAGAAGAAAATATGATATGGGGGAACCAACCTTTAGATGAGTGGGGAGCGTTTGGGACACGGCTGTAACATTGTCCATACTGAGGGCAAAAATCCCCGGCTGCCACACCCTCGAAACAAGGGCTGACGTAACCATCATCACCTCCCAGAATGGTGGAGGCTGGGTGCTCTGGACATGAGGCCGTGTGGTCAGACTCAGGCCTGGTCACTGACTAACAGATGTCCAGACCCTGATGTTTGCTGAGGGTCACTCCTTAGACACACTGAGTGTTGACCTGTCATCTATACTATGGAGAAAGTTATATCCCCTACGGGGAGTGTGCCTCTGACCCCACCTCTGGCTCCTCTCCTCCCATCAGCTCTGAGCTCATTTTTCTGACTCTCACTGGGTATATCTGAGGTCAGTCCCTCAGGCTTTCCAAATACCCAACCTCATACAGAATAAAATGTTTCCCATTCCACAAACAAAGGGAACAGAAAAGTCTTGTTCTGGGCATTTTTTAGGCTCTAAACTTAGTCTCTATGTGACGCTGCTTTACAGGAGTCAAGGGAAATGAATCCAGCTAACTTCACAAACACTGGTCATCACTGTCCTTGCCTCAGGAGCCCTCACTCCTGGGTGGCCCCCAACTCTGGACACACTCACCCCTCTCTGCACCAGTCACCGTCCCTTGTCTGCCCCACTCTGGGCTATGCAAAATGTCCACATGGCCAATCTTTGGCTCAGAGCTCTCATGGGCTTCCAGCCAGACGGTTCCAGGTGTGGCTTCTCCACTCCAACCTCCAACTCAGCCTGTCCAGTGCAGCCCCTGGTCCATGTGGGATAAGTTCCCTCGACCCCCTGGAGGACACCCACCCCTCTGAGAGTACTGGCCATCCACACACATGCTCCCTTTTCCCTATGACAACATTTAATTTGTAAACTAGGAACAATAAGAATTAACAACAGTGCTAACAAAATAGAACAATTATAATAATATTCAGAACAATATGCAATTCAGAACTTATGAAGTGTTTATTTCTGGAATTTTCCATGTGCTATTTCCACTTTCTAAAACTATAGGTAGACAGCTGCTCGCCCAGTCAGCTGGACAGGTGCCAGTGCTCTCTGGGGCCTCGTCTGCCCCAGCTCCTGGCTCTTGCCTCCTCTGGCCTTCCAGCTTTCTGGAGCAGATTCTGTCTGGACGACACCTGTCTTCACGCCCCAGGTTCTGCCAACAGAAGCACAGCCACCAAACAGTGCATGAGAAACACTTAACCAGAAGTTCACAGGCTATCTAAAGCTCAAGATGACCTGAGCGTCCTGCACGTCATCACTGCCCAACTTGGCGGCACCTAAACCAACCCCTCCAGGGGCCTTCGGTCTCCCCTCCCCTAGCTCCAAGCACAAGGGCCCTTCCCTCCCTCCCAGTTTGGACATTCTTGAATGCCTCTGTCATCCTGCCCTGGTTCTATCCCTCTCTATTGGTGTAGCAACTTCTTACATTTAGCAAACTTCTTTCTTTTTTTTTTTTTTGTAAGTTGCTAGATTCCAAAAGCCCAGTGAGTGTTTCACCCAGGCTGTTACCACCAACACACTTAATGTCAGTGCGGACTGTCAGGTGAATAGAAAGGCTGGTGAATCTGGCTAGATTTATTATTATTATTATTATTTTTAAGGAAAACACACCCATACAAAGGATTCAGTTTTTAAGGTATCATTAGTCACTTACACCTGAAAGTGAATGAGTTTATCAGACCCTTCCTGAGAACTTTTTTTTTTTAGAATTTTTTTTTTATTGTTAAATCATAGCTGTGTACATTAGTGCAATCAAGGGGCACAATGTGCGGGTTTCACATACAATCTGAAATGTTCTCATCAAACTCTTCAACGTACCCTTCATGGCATTTTCTTAGTTACTGTATGTAGGCATTTGTATAGCAAACTTATTTCTGAAATGTCATTATCAAAGAGTGGCAGGGGTGACACTCCTGAGGTGCCATAACTATGTGACATTGCAATCAGCTATTCCTTAAAAACCAAAACTATGGTGACTTGACGTGGCTTGTGTTTCCAGAAAAACACCTCTCCATTATGATGTGTGAAGTCGCCCAAGCAGGAGAAGTGTAAATAAAGATTTCCCTCATGACTCAGTGAGGTGCTGCAGGCTCTCATCGTGGGTGTCAGATTAGGCAGGACTTTATCAGCAAGCGTTGAATGCTAACTTCAGGGTTCCTGAAGTCGGGTTCCTGTCTCAGCAAGTCCGGCTCTAATGAATAAGCCTTAAGGAGATGTTTTTTAAATGCCTTTTATCTTTTACAAAAGAGATAGATTGCTTTCTACTAATGTTTCCTTATGACCAAATATTTCAAGCACTATAAGTAAAGAAGGAGCTCCCCTTTTAAAAGCCTCCCCCCTGCCAGCCAATACTCTGAAGTAACTACCACGTGGCAGTCTCCTTGCCACTCTTCAGCCTGTACCCACCCCCGGGGCTGGGAGGCTGTGCCCACCTGGCTGCAGACGCTGAGAGCTGCATCTCCAGTCCCCCTGCAAGGGGTCCCGGGTGTCTGTGCCTCTGAGTCAGCCTGGACCGGGAGCCCTAACACCACGGCACCCTGCGCAGGGTGACGGAACGGGTGTCCGTGCCTCTGAGTCAGCCTGGACAGGGAGCCCTAACACCACGGCGTCCTGCGCAGGGTGACGGAACGGGTGTCTGTGCCTCTGAGTCAGCCTGGACCGTGAGCCCTAACACCACGGCGTCCTGCGCAGGGTGACGGAACGGGTGTCCGTGCCTCTGAGTCAGCCTGGACCGGGAGCCCTAACACCACGGCACCCTGCGCAGGGTGACGGAACGGGTGTCTGTGCCTCTGAGTCAGCCTGGACGGGGAGCCCTAACACCACGGCGTCCTGCGCAGGGTGACGGAACGGGGTGTCCGTGCCTCTGAGTCAGCCTGGACCGGGAGCCCTAACACCACGGCACCCTGCGCAGGGTGACGGAACGGGTGTCCGTGCCTCTGAGTCAGCCTGGACCGGGAGCCCTAACACCACGGCACCCTGCGCAGGGTGACGGAACGGGTGTCCGTGCCTCTGAGTCAGCCTGGACAGGGAGCCCTAACACCACGGCGTCCTGCGCAGGGTGACGGAATGGGGTGTCCGTGCCTCTGAGTCAGCCTGGACCGGGAGCCCTAACACCACGGCACCCTGCGCAGGGTGACGGAACGGGTGTCCGTGCCTCTGAGTCAGCCTGGACCGGGAGCCCTAACACCACGGCGTCCTGCGCAGGGTGACGGAACGGGGTGTCCGTGCCTCTGAGTCAGCCTGGACCGGGAGCCCTAACACCACGGCACCCTGCGCAGGGTGACGGAACGGGTGTCCGTGCCTCTGAGTCAGCCTGGACCGGGAGCCCTATCACCACGGCACCCTGCGCAGGGTGACGGAACGGGTGTCCGTGCCTCTGAGTCAGCCTGGACGGGGAGCCCTAACACCACGGCACCCTGCGCAGGGTGACGGAACGGGTGTCCGTGCCTCTGAGTCAGCCTGGACCGGGAGCCCTAACACCACGGCGTCCTGCGCAGGGTGACGGAACGGGGTGTCCGTGCCTCTGAGTCAGCCTGGACCGGGAGCCCTAACACCACGGCACCCTGCGCAGGGTGACGGAACGGGTGTCCGTGCCTCTGAGTCAGCCTGGACCGGGAGCCCTAACACCACGGCGTCCTGCGCAGGGTGACGGAACGGGGTGTCCGTGCCTCTGAGTCAGCCTGGACCGGGAGCCCTAACACCACGGCGTCCTGCGCAGGGTGACGGAACGGGTGTCCGTGCCTCTGAGTCAGCCTGGACCGGGAGCCCTAACACCACGGCACCCTGCGCAGGGTGACGGAACGGGTGTCCGTGCCTCTGAGTCAGCCTGGACCGGGAGCCCTAACACCACGGCACCCTGCGCAGGGTGACAGAATGAGGCTCTATCTCAAAAAAAAAAAAAAAAAGACAAAATTAATTTACTGAGCTCTTGAGCCCTAGAGGATCCATGAACCGGGTGGCTCTCAGAAGAGCTGCACCCCACCCAGAGCTGGGTCTCTTCTATTAAATTATTCATAAAATGTAAGAACTTTCATAATCTGGTCCTTTTTCTTACCTTTCAAGGTTAAGTTTTCAATGCTGGTGTACTGCTCGTTCGTTACTATGATTCAGTCAGTTCTTGAAATGGGTCCTTCACTCTCCCACCCATCCACACACCAGTTCACCCACCCGCCCCCTATTCATCCATTCTCGTTGCTCCGCCCACCCATCTGTTCATTCACACACTCACCCAGCCATCCATGCATTCATCCGCCCACCCATCTGTTCATCCACCCCACATCCATCCGTAACTCACACTCACTTTCCTAATTTCTTTCCACTAACCCTCTATCCCCCCATAAAGTTTTCCTCAGCACAGCAGATGTGTGGCCGCCCTCTTCTGTGTCCACACAGATTCACCCCAAGCTTCTAGCAGGGACCGTGTCCCACTCCACAGACATGGTCTGTCTTCCCACGTGGACAGTTGATAACTCTCATTGAGTGGACGTCTCATTCATGCCCCCATCTGTGAAGCACAGAACTCGGCCCTGCAGTTAAACTCAACAATTATGTGAATCCAAGAAGAATTACTTGTCATTTATTTTACTGAGATAACATAAGAAATTTCCACTGGATTGTGCTTTAAAGTAGGTTTTTTTTTAGACATTTGTATTTTTATACTGTCCCCAAAATACAACCCCAAATCTAGGTGGAAAGAGACGAGTATCCTTTAGAGTTGTAATTTGGCCAAACCAACAGTGAATATCCAACTTTTGTCTTGTTTAATTGTGTCCCTAAATCAGTGATTTTCAAGCAGTGCATGGCAGCACACTGGGATGCCTTGAGAGAATTTTTAAAGATCATTAATTAAATTATTTTTGATAGAAGTTCAAAGTACAATAAGGATATTCTTTTTTTTTTTTTTTTTTTGAGCAACATAATTTAAGTATGCTGCAGAAATTTAACTATAGGGTCAAGTATTCCCTGAGATAAAAAAGGTTGAAAAACATTGCTCTAAATTGATTGATTTGCCTGTTTTGGCCTCAGTAATCTCTGCCTCTGACTGGACGGAGTACCCACCTCAGCCCTTTCCTGGGGGAGGTCTGCGGCCTGCAGCTCGGATGCTACCAGGTGATAGCACACCCCTCAGGGTTTGTTCCAATGTCTTAATCAGCCTTTGCCACTCCGACTGGAGAAATACACGTGCTGAGAGAGGCGATGCATTCTGACCTGTGGACCCACCGCCTCTCATAAAGCCAGGGATTCTGAACCCCGCTGAAGTGCTGGACTTTGTGACATAACATTTCTTTGTGCCTGTAGCTCAAAGGAGTAGGGCGCCAGCCGCATATGCCGGAGGTGGCAGGTTCAAACCCAGCCCTGGCCAAAACCTGCAAAAAACAAAACAAAGAAACAAAAGTTTATTTTGGGACTGCTGATTTTAAGACACTTGAGGAGCCAGCTCAGCAAGGCTGCTGCTCACCGCTTCTCTGCCTTCACAAGTGACTCCGTCACCTGAGGGCCGCAACGCTTGGGCCTCTGACTGCTTTCTCTTCTCCCAGAGTGCACCTCCTCTCCCTCATCCCACACAGAGTCAAGTGTTGCTGTCATCAGCCCTTGCTAGGGCCAGCGTCACTCCTTTGGTGGTGACACACCCAGTGCCCTTTCTGTTGGCAGGTGGGGGTGGTGACACATGTGTGCCCTTTCTCTGCCCGGAGGTACTGTGGGGTGAGGGGCAGGGCTGGAGTCTTGCTGTGAGAGGGGCCTGCATGCACTGCTGGACAGGACGTTTAGAAGGAATGAATTGCCTCCGTCAGGCCATTGTTGAAAGCAGCCCTGAAAAGCACAGGTCTTAGTCACCTCTCTGCCATGTCTTAAATGTGCACTGAAGTCATGGAAACTTGCTTTGCTGTAGGCAAAGACTGAGAGGCAGTGGAGGAGTGGGGACAGGTGCTGCAGGAGTTTGTGGAGAAAATGCGTCAGCACCCACCATACCCTTCAGGGTGACTGTCTCCACTGGACGTGCCACAGGGGCTTTAACCTCTGCACGTGTTCATGGTAACAGGTCCTGTGTGTGCCAGTAGGTTCCCAGTGTCCTAAGAAACAGGCTCATGTCACAAAGTGCCTTTCCAAACAGCCACAGTCTCACACTTAGTCCCAGAAGGAGTGAGATCTGTACCGGGGGAAGTGCCAAGAAGTTAGCTCATGACCTGCGATTGCAGATTTTATCTGAGGATGAGAAAGGCGCACCCTTGTGAAGGTTCAGGCCGAGTGGAAATGGACTGGGCGCTCTTCAAAAGTGCAGCTTCTGAATTGTTCCTACAAACTGACCAAGCAGGTAGTTTTCTTTGTGTATTTTTCTTTTTAACAAAAGCAAAAATGTTATATTTATTTTTAGGAGTGACACATTTATTCCTACTAAATCTGCCAAACCCTCTTCTTTTCCTGTGTGTTAGCAGCTTGTTAGATGATGTGGGCATTTCAGGAGAGCTGTAACTCACCAAATACTGTTCTTAATGCACAATATAAAAATGTTAGACTCTCACAACATTTAATAAACCGAACGAGCATAAATCCTCGAGTTTCATTAATGTTTCGATTATCCCTTGTAGCAATTTAAAATCACAAAAAAAATATAATTATGCAACCTTCTATTTCTCTTATGTCAAGTAAGACTGTTTCTTTTAACCCTCATGTTCAGATTTGCACTATAATTATACTAAATCTTTGAGGAACACTACACAGATGCAAAGAATTAAGGTCTGGGATTCCATTTCACTCTAATGCTACCTGCCCGGTGATATTCTGAATGCTGCCTATGAGAATGTGCTATGGAAACTACTAGAAGGCCCCTTCAGGGGAACCAAGGACTCTTCACAGTTCACAGAGCAGATAAAAGGTGTGAGTGCTGCTCAAGCTGTCTGACGCCAAAGTCACAACATGTTCTATTTCCCAACTGAGGGTGGCCACTCGACCACACAGCTATGCAAGACCCTTGGTGCCCTGTGCAGGAGGCACTGGTGACTAATACCTTCATAAACAAACTGTTCAAGGTGATGGCTCTGATAGCTGGGCTGTGTGAATGCCATAAGCAAACTACACATTTTTACAAATTTAATTACTTAAACAGGAATGCTCAGGTCACTGCTGTGGTCAACTTAACTCCTGGTTAAGTAGCTGGTTGAGGATGTACCTGAACTGCCCACTGCGCTGGCCAGTGAGTCCCACCTGCTCCCTGCTTGTGGGGGCATGTCCTCATTCTGCCCTTGGAAGTGCTGATGACCAGAGGTTTTGTGGTCAACAAATTCAGCTGGTTACATGCATCAGTGGTTAGTGGCAAAGTATGTACCAGGCAGTGCATGAAGAAACTAAAACGCTACGTCCATGTGCAGCTAACACCATGTGCTCCCGGAAGGTGGGGGAACGCCCACTTACTCTGTCTTCCCCTCCAAGACCAGAGAGCCGCAGAACCCCCTCAACACGCCCGAGCTCAAGGAAGTATCTCGTGAGGTGAGGTTCTCAGAGCCACCCAGATTCCAAAGCAGAGCATTAACTCGATGACGTGAGAAACTTCCAGTGCTCCAGTTCTCATGGTCACGTTCCTCATAATTTACATGGAATGGAAAAAAAATGTGAACCTTGGAAAAAGAAACTCTTCTATGATACATAACTTGCAGTTGAATTCCTTGTTTCATCTACCTACCTTTGTTTCAAAGACTTCATAAGGTCTAACCCAGGTCACGTCTCTGTTTGGGGTAATGTGGTTGAAATGCCAGAAGGGCAGAGAAGACAGCTCTATGGTAAAAAGTTCTGGGATGAGGGGATGAGGCTGGTCCCTGTCAGGGGACCTGCTCTGGGTCCGGAGCTTGTGGACGTGGGAAGCACAGTGGGTGGCACTTCTGGCTCCTGCTCTGAGGCCACCTGGAGAGCCGACTCAGTATCCCAAGTGCTCTGGGAGGCTGCCCGTCACCCCTGAGTGCAGGTCCGTCCCTTCTTCCAGCCACTGTGGATGCTAGCACCCAGGCTGGGAAGGCCCAACACAGCCAGCACAGCCAGCAGCACATCCAGGATTCCAGCTGAAGTCACGGTGTGTGTCAGGGCCACACTGTACAGAAAGCACATGTCCTCAAAGAGGAGCTGCATGGGGACACAGCTGAGGCACCCAGCACAGGAGGTCCGTGGGACCCAGGGCTGATGGGGTCTCCAGGGGCAGGGGCCCCTGCTCATGGGGACATCTCACCTGCTGGCAGGTCCCTTCTTCTAGGGCATTACCAGGGGACGGGGCAGCCCTGGCCTGGTTACTGACTTCCTACTAACTGGAAGTTTCCAGCATCTCTGGTCTTCTCTGACTCATGTAAATTGGCAAATTACCTTCTTGGGTTTGAACAGCATCAGCTCCCACATGCCAGGCACAGGATGGCAAATGCCACCCGATCTCCCTTACAGGTTCAAGTCCTCTCATACTTCCAAAGAGCCAACTCTCTCCCAGTAAACCTCAGCCCTATTAGACTGTGAGATACTTCACCTAGGAACATTGTATCCACACTCACCTACAGGTGAGTTTCATGTCCAAAAGCTTTAAAGCTGAGCCTTTTATCTGCAAGAGCAGCAAACTGTCCTGGGGACGATTCTTCCACCTCCAACCACAGACGCGCACCTCAATACATCAACTAGAAGCCTACCAGGAGCTGCACTAAATGATTAGGTGCTTATATCTGCTCTGACTTGGTTTGTGGGCCGTCCTGCCACTGGGGGTGCAGCCAGAGCACCCGGAATCAGAGCAGGTTAGCCCCGTTCCAGCTCCTGCCTCTGAGGCCTTCAGATCCAGGAAAGCAAGAGACCCAGATGGCTGCTCAGTGTTCTTACGGGGTCTCAGCAACCCAGGAGAGTGGAAAAATGCCCACTGCCTGGATGCAGCTGCAAGTTGGTGGGGCTGAGCCTCAGCAAAGCCACAGAGCCATCCAGGGAGTGTTCAGTGGTCTGGCTGAACTCCAAGAGCTGGAGGCTTTAACGAGGAACATTTCTTACAGAATGTTCTTGTAGCTCTGCTGAGAAGAGAGCACAGCACTGGGATCCTGGACAGAGAGACCAACCCCCACCTGTGCTCAATAGGAGAACAGGGTTCAAATGCAGGAAACCTCCACCCTGCCCTGTCAGATGAACTGGTGATCATCCAGGGTCATCTGTGGCCCCACGGGCCAGGTGGAGGTGGGCTCTAGCTCTGTACAGGCCATGTTGGGTGGCCAGACACAGCAAGTGAAAATGCAGGGTTCCTGCTAAAATTGAATTTCTGAACAACCACGAATGATGCTTTTGGTAAAAGTTACATGGGACAAAAGACGTTTCATAGATTAGGTGAAATTCGAGTTTATCTTGGTGCAGGTGTTTGACCTTCTGCCCTCCCGGGGGAGCTTTAGCGAGGTCTGAGCTCTCCTGCTGCTGGTGAATCTCCCTAATTCTCCCTGCCACGTCACACGGCCTGCCCTAGGCAGTCAGCCCGAGAGTGGCCAGGAGGGGCCACCCTGCCTGGGTGTGAGTCTGTGGCAGGAGGCCAGAGTGGCCAGGGTCAGCCTTCGACTGTGGTCAGTCAAGCCAGTGGGGCTCAGGGAAGTTCAGGTGCCAGCTTCACGGTGCTGAGACGCACGGTCCACCTGGGACAGACGGTCGCAGCCGCCTGCTGGGAGGGGCCTCCTTTCCTCTCTCCCTCCCTCCCTCCATCCTCCTCCTCATCTTCCTCCCCTTCCCAGTGTGTCTGTCCTGTTGGCCTAAAGACCATGAAACATTTTCACTCTCTCACCCTCCCAGAGCCAGCTCCTAGCACCAAGGCCTTCCTCCTAGGGTCTCAAATCCCAGCACAGGTGAGCTCTGCTCCAACAGGCAGGCCATCACTTACGTCCACTGCTCACGGTGCCTCGCGTTCCCCGAAGACTTTGTTTTCTCCAGAGCTTCTTGTCTGCCTTTTTCTTACTGGGAGAAGAAATGTACTTTCTCCTCATTGTGGTGCCAACTTGTCCTCTTCCTGGCAGGGTCCAAGGAAGCCCCCTCTTCCTAACCCGGCTGGCTCTGGTGCCCAGAGCCGGCTCCTCCCCTCTCTCACCTCCCTTCACATTCCACTGTGTGATGTGCTTCATCCTCAGTTTTTCATTTTGCAGCCACATCTTCTCCCAAATCTTCTCGCAATTTTCCTCCCCACAGAAATCTTTCCTCTGCGTCCCCTGCCATCCTTCTCCCCAGTGCACCTGCCAGGCTCCATGTCTGCCGCAAAACATCACTTGGGCCTCGGCTCCACTCACCTCCTGCCTTTTCCTGTGGGACACGTGTTTTTTTTTTCCCCTTGGTGAATTATTTATTTTGTCCAGCTGTTACTTAGCTGGAGTTAAATTACCACACCCTTAGCAGGTTTGAACAACACAGATTTATTCTCTATCAGTTCTGGACCATAAGCCCAAAATGCAGCTTTGAAGAATGAAGTTGATCCTGGCAGCTCCAGGGGAGACTGTCCCGTGTCCCTCAACCCCTGGCCACGTCGCCGTGATCCCTTCATCCTTCACCCACCCAGCTTTCTCCCCACAGGCTCTCCTGCCTCTGCGTGGTTAGGACCCCTGAGTCTATGTGGAATCTCTAGGCAGCCCAGGTCACCCTCCCGACAAAAGGTCCTTCCCCCAGTCCAGCTGCAAAGCCCTTTTACTGTGTGGGGCACCGTCATGGGCTGGCACCGTGGTGTCTGGTTCTGTTCCTGAGAGCCAGGTCTTTTCCACTTACATTCCCTGGCTGAATGTCCCTCTGTTCACAGACCTTCTCTGTGTTTGGGACTCTCAAAGGTCTCTCCTCACATGGACCATGCAGGTTCTGAAGGTGCCTGTCCGTATGCTGACCAGCCCAGCCCTCCACCTGCCATTACCACCAACACCCCAAATACCATGTCCAGACCTGAGCTCACTGGCCCTCCCTTGGCTGTCCATTCCCAGAGGAAGCAGATGGGGCTATGATGCACCCAGCTGTGGAGCCTGGGTATCTGTGTCCTCCCAGCTCCATCCTTCCTCCTGTTCCCATAGTAACACTTCACGGATCACATGAGTCTCTGTTAGAGACGTAGAGTCCTGTCCTTCCTCACCAGCCCTGCCTTCCTGCCTCAGCATCCCTCCTGCTGGTCTTCCATTGCCAACTTGTCCCCTGCGCTGCCTTCACAGGGGCTCTGGACACTGACCCTCATCAACTTGCCCCCTGTGCTGCCTTCAGAGGGACGCTGGACACTGACCCTAGCACTTGCTGCTTCATGACGCCTTCTAACCTGCAAGGTCATGTTCAGATATCTGTGCAGAATGTTCTGGAATTTAGTTTCACATTTCCAGAGGAATCATGAGTCACATTCGAATAAGCATTTAAGGAGAGAAAAGAGAAGGAAAAAGAGGGAGGTGGATCTCATAAACTCAAAACCCCAAAGACCAACACGGCGAGTAGGGAGGTTCAAAGCCAAATGAACCCCTGGGATGGAGACCTTCCTAGTGATGTCATGTTAGCCAGAAGGAACCACGGAAAACACAGACGAATTCTTCCACTTCCAAGCTCAGATGTGGCTAGTTAAGACTGACCTATGAACCATCTCTCGTGCCTTTCAGGGTGTGGCGTGCTGCACTCTCGTTGGCAGCCCTCAGCCTCCCTCGGTGCTGCCTCTTGCCAGACCAACAACGGATGGAGTGGGCAGCGCTGGCTGAGAGCCCATCCGGCCTCCTGTTCATGCTCCAGCCAGGGGGCCAGAAAAGCATATTTCCTTCAGCTTTCAGCGTTAAAAACAACATGGTCTAAGGGACAGTGGTAAGGACAGCATGGCCTCAGGGACAGAGTAAGGACAGCATGGCCTCGGGGACAGAGTAAGGACAGCATGGCCTCAGGGACAGAAGTAAGGACAGCATGGCCTCAGGGACAGTGGCAAGGACAGCATGGTCTCAGGGACAGAAGTAAGGACAGCATGGCCTCAGGGACAGAGTCAGGACAGCATGGCCTCGGGGACAGAAGTAAGGACAGCATGGCCTCAGGGACAGAGTAAGGACAGCATGGCCTCAGGGACAGAGTCAGGACAGCATGGCCTCGGGGACAGAAGTAAGGACAGCATGGCCTCGGGGACAGAGTAAGGACAGCATGGCCTCAGGGACAGAGGTAAGGACATCATGGCCTCGGGGACAGCGAACAATGGGCCCAGGCCTGCAGGGGTCGTCAGGGCTGGTGGTGCTATGCTGAGGGCAGGAAGACGCAGGAAACAGGCCGTGAGGGTGGGTTGTCACTGTTTTCTTTCTTCTCCACACACAGACTTTCTTTCCTTTTCTTCCTAACTCACATGGCCAGAGGCTGGATGTCACGTGGACCCAAATGACATGGTGCTTTGTTTCTGGACAGTCAGGACATGCAAGAGGCCTTGAGCAAACACGGCAATGTCCTGCAAACGTCCCGTTCCTGTGGAGGGCGTGGACCCTGTGACATCTGGAGGGGGCATCAGAGCGTGGAGTCGGTTTATATGGGGGCTGAGTCCCTGGAAAGTCCTTGGGATGCTCAGCTCAGAAGTGTTACCACCACCAACAAGGCACCCCGCAGGGCACATGCGAGTCCTTGGCTGAAGAGAGAAAAGAGGTGAGGTTGTTAAATTCTTGATTTTTCGATTTTCTCAGAGAAAACCATCACTGAGGGCTGTAAAGTGATCTGAGAAAGGCCATTCCTCAGGCAGCTTTGCTCAGCCAAGCTGATTGGCTGGTGACCACTGTGCTGTGGGTGGCCTCAGCCTGGATGCCCGGGTCAGATGGGCCACTTCTCTGATCACCAATGCTGGACATGCCCTGTCAGAACATTCCTGTTAGCCCCACCCTGCTCAACAAAGTCAGGTGTCCAACAATAGCGACAGGAGGTCTAAGATTAAGAAAACAAAGATTTGGAAAGTAGAAATGATTAATTTTGAATTTTCTTCTCTGTCTTACCTCTGTAATTCTGAAATCATTTTATAAGCATAAGAAATTCAACATGCAAGTAGGATTTAGTTATTGCTTTCATAAAGACCACCTTCCTAATATTATTCACCTTTTGCCACACAGATATACTATTAGGAGAAATATATTTCTTTTATTCCCAATACTATTGTCAGTAATTTTACACTGCTTGACATTATCATAAATTAAAATAAGTTGTTAGTGAGATAGTTCAGTGATGAGAGCTGTCAAATATGAAAAATCTGTTCTTAAATAATTAGGACCCTGGAGGCCTGCCCAGCACCACGGCTTGGGTGTGTGGCTCCGAGCTGGAAGGCCGCCAGGACTTTCAGACCTGCAGACCTCAAGCTTGTAGAACCAGTCACCCCTGCAGAGGCAGGGGGTCAGCTCACAGAGACCTTGCTAACCTAAGAAGAGGCCGGGGCACAGTTGCTGCAGCCCCTGTCACTGCCCACCTGCATGCTTTGTCTCCCCGTTTCATTTTAGGATGAGAATGGTTATAGTCCTGGCCGGCACGCTGGCCATAATCGGCACCCACCTTTTCTTCACTTTCATCTTAAGAGGCAAAGAACTCCTTTGGGGTAGGTAGCAAATAAATCTGGTCTTTTGACTTTATAAAGTTCTTTTTTAAAATTATAAAAATAGAGAGCATAATGGTAGTTTGGGGGAGTCAGTTAAGATCCTATAGTGTATGTTTTGTTACACTTCATGAGGAAAAGTTGTAACTCTTAAGTTTAGAAGGATTAAAATACTGGTACTGTACAGTTCTTTCTGAAAGAGAATTGCTTTTGCTATGGTTACACAGTTGAAAATTTCCATTGGTCTCTGCTCATATATTTTTGAAAAAATATTTCTTTTGGAGTATTTTTGTTTCTTACCTACAAAACCATTTTTTATTAAATAACTTCTGGGATCAGTGTGCTACAATGTGAAATTAGATTAAGAAAACTATGGAGGTACAGTGGTTAAAATAATCACATATCAAACTCTTTGCTTTGCTTTTGCTAAAATGAATGAATTAATTAAATTCCAAACCCTCAGAAAAGTCTCACTGATGACAAAGGTGAGGGGCATTTGCCTAGAAACTTCAGCCCTGTGGACATTCTCTGGGCCCTGGGACAGTTGTCCCCTCTCTGAGTGTCACCCTGGCCACCGTGCAGTGCTTGGACCTTGCTTGTGCCAGTCCTCTGCCCCCCATAACTGAAGGCTTCTTCTGTCTCCCAAGGATGGTCAACCTCCCCCAGTCCCTGCTGCCCCATCCACTATCCATACCCAGGCCTATCTCCTGCTGGAAGCCACATTTTTTCCAATTTTCCCTGATACCAGGAGTCCAGACATTTCACAGCTGTGCTGAAGCTCCTTGGAGGCTCCCACAGGCCCTACCCCATGGCCACTGATCAGACCATTCCCAGATCCAACCACACACGCAGGGCCCTCCCATAGCCCCTGCCCAGGCTACAAATGAAGAAAACTGGGAAATGCCCATCACAGTCACCATCCGTGAGCATCAGTGAGATTCTCCATTGAAAGTCATGGTGCCCTGCCCATGGAGTGCTAAAAATAATAAAATCCATCTTGCATTTTCAAGTACTGGAGGAAAACTGATTTCGTGTCTCAGATCCGTCCTTCTAAAGGCGGGAGCACAGCATGTAAATTAATTGCTTTGCCCTCTTGGTTCATGTTTGTTAAAGTTGGTGTAGATACTAGTGACAAAAGTTACAAGTCAAGGAGCCAGTTACGAGCAAATTTTTATGCACGACAGATATTCAGCAAATTATAAAAAAGTCTATCACATTTTTTAATTTTACAAATCATATTCTTTAAATGTCAGGAAAGACATTACATTTATCATTATATCGATCTTTGCTGGAATAATCTTTTATTAATATTTGTCCATCTCTGAGAAGACTTGACTTTTATTTTGCTGAAGCCCCCTGGACTCCTGCTCATGCCCTGCGGGCTCAGTCCCCGGCCCCTTGCTGAGCGTGAGCACACAGCTGACAGGAGGCTCCCCCTACAGGCTCCACTCCCCAGGGGATGGCACTGGGCCTACGAGTGGGGGTGGTAGTGCTGGGCTGGCAGAGCTGCGACCCTGGGCATGATGCCCTCCACCTCTCCCAGCCACTCCTTGCTGCCCCAGGGATGTCCATCATCCACTCAGGACCTGGCCTTGATTGCTCCCTGCCAGGCCCGGGGGTGACACCCTCTGCCCCAAGCACTCAGTGGCATCATCCAGAGCCCCAAGAGATGACCCATGACGGGTTCTTCTTAACTGTGTTATAGTGAGCTCTATGAAATTGGTGGCAGGGCAGAGAAACCACAGCAGCTGTGATAGTGTGGGATGGGGATGGAGGCAGGGAGAGATGTCGGGCCCTGGGTCTGAACCTGCTCATCCTGTGAGGCCTGGGGTGACCTCAGGCCCAGGCACACTGTCTCCAGAGGCTGAAGTGGAGTCTCTGCTGCTGCCAGAATCTCACAGGACATTTAGGATAGAGGTTATCTGGTAACTTAGTAATGCTGGGCTCATCAATTTATTGTGATACTTAATTCTAAAGATAAATAAATCTACCTTTAAAAGTTGTTTTATTCTACATGGATACGTAATGCTCAAAAACATTGATCTTTGTGTAAACTATACGTCATTGAATGAAATACATTTGTTTCTAAACTTACACAAAGATCAATTTGGAAACTCGTCACATTACCAGAAGCACTTGCCCTCTTTCCGGGACTCACCTGGACCTTCACATTCTAACCAGAAGGGGGATCGTAACCTATTAAACATTCCAGATAATAAAACAAATAAAATAAAGTCAGAGTGCTTTCACTGGAAATTGCTGACATATTTGAATCATTTGTTTTTGTTAAATGCACAAATTTAAGTAGGCAAATAGTATTATAAAGTTGATTACTAATTTAGGTGAGGTTATTTTGAATCACTAGAAGTGGAAGGGGGCAGTGATGAATTGAGTGTAAATAACTCCTCCTCCCATTCCACAGGCAGCTCTGTGGGGGGAGATAATGGGAAAACCGAGACTCCCAGAGCTTAAACAATCTCCCAGGACCTTAGGACCTAACAGCAGTGGACTTCCTGTGGTTATCTCACCTCACACTGAATGTGGTGGAACAGCTGAGGCAGACAGAGAACTATGACCCTTACATGGGTTTGACTGTGTGATATTCATTCCACAGTGGAGACTGAGGAATCACGTGTCATCAGTGTTGTGGAGAAGAGCAGGTTCCTGGTGGACAGCACCATCTGCCACAATATGGAAAGGTGAGGTGGGACAGCCCCACCTGAGATGTGGGGTATTGCAGGGTAGCCCCCCCTGAGATGTGGGGTAAGGAGGTTAGCCCCACCTGAGATGTGGGGTAAGGGGCAATAGGCCCCCCTGAGATGTGGGGTAAGGCAGGACAGCCCCACCTGGGATGTGGGGTAAGGGGGGATAGGCCCCCCTGAGATGTGGGGTAAGGGGGGATAGGCCCCCCTGAGATGTGGGGTAAGGCAGGACAGCCCCACCTGGGATGTGGGGTAAGAGGGGTAGCTCCACCTGAGATGTGGGGTACAGGGGTAGCCCCACCTGAGATGTGGGGTACGGGGGGATAGGCCCCCCTGAGATGTGGGGTTAGGTAGGACAGCCTCACCTGGGATGTGGGGTAAGAGGGGTAGCCCCACCTGAGATGTGGGGTACAGTGGTTAGCCCCACCTGAGATGTGGGGTAAGGGGGGTAGCCCCACCTGAGATGTGGGGTACAGGGGTTAGTCCCACCTGAGATGTGGGGTAAGGCGTGATAGACCCACCTGGGATGTGGGGTAAAGGGGGTAGCCCCACCTGAGATGTGGGTTACGGGGGTTAGCCCCACTTGAGATGTGGGGTAAGGGGGGTAGCCCCACCTGAGATGTGGGGTATGGGGGTAGCCCCACCTGAGATGTGGGGTAAGGTATGATAGCCCCACCTGGGACGTGGGGTAAGGGGGGTAGCCCCACCTGAGATGTGGGGTATGGGGGTTAGCCCCACTTGAGATGTGGGGTAAGGTATGATAGCCCCACCTGAGATATGGGGTACAGTGGTTAGCCCCACCTGAGATGTGGGGTAAGGGGGGTAGCCCCACCTGAGATGTGGGGTACAGGGGTTAGTCCCACCTGAGATGTGGGGTAAGGCGTGATAGACCCACCTGGGATGTGGGGTAAAGGGGGTAGCCCCACCTGAGATGTGGGTTACGGGGGTTAGCCCCACTTGAGATGTGGGGTAAGGGGGGTAGCCCCACCTGAGATGTGGGGTATGGGGGTAGCCCCACCTGAGATGTGGGGTAAGGTATGATAGCCCCACCTGGGACGTGGGGTAAGGGGGGTAGCCCCACCTGAGATGTGGGGTATGGGGGGTAGCCCCACCTGAGATGTGAGATGTGGGGTATTGCAGGGTAGCCCCCCCTGAGATGTGGGGTAAGGCAGGATAGCTCCCATGATGTGGGGTAAGGAGGTTAGCCCCACCTGAGATGTGGGGTAAGGGGCAATAGGCCCCCCTGAGATGTGGGGTAAGGCGGGACAGCCCCACCGGGGATGTGGGGTAAGAGGGGTAGCCCCACCTGAGATGTGGGGTACGGGGGATAGGCCACCCTGAGATGTGGGGTTAGGTAGGACAGCCCCACCTGGGATGTGGGGTAAAAGGGGTAGCCCCACCTGAGATGTGGGGTACAGTGGTTAGCCCCACCTGAGATGTGGGGTACAGGGGTTAGTCCCACCTGAGATGTGGGGTACAGGGGGTAGCCCCTCCTGAGATGTGGGGTAAGGTGTGATAGACCCACCTGGGATGTGGGGTAAAGGGGGTAGCCCCACCTGAGATGTGGGTTACGGGGGTTAGCCCCACTTGAGATGTGGGGTAAGGGGGGTAGCCCCACCTGAGATGTGGGGTATGGGGGTTAGCCCCACCTGAGATGTGGGGTAAGGGGGGTAGCCCCACCTGAGATGTGGGGTAAGGAGGGTAGCCCCACCTGAGATGTGGGTTACGGGGGTTAGCCCCACTTGAGATGTGGGGTAAGGGGGGTAGCCCCACCTGAGATGTGGGGTATGGGGGTTAGCCCCACCTGAGATGTGGGGTAAGGGGGGTAGCCCCACCTGAGATGTGGGGTAAGGAGGGTAGCCCCACCTGAGATGTGGGTTACGGGGGTTTGCCCCACTTGAGATGTGGGGTAAGGGGGGTAGCCCCACCTGAGATGTGGGGTAAGGGGGGTAGTCCCACCTGAGATGTGGGGTATGGGGGTTAGCCCCACTTGAGATGTGGGGTAAGGGGGGTAGCCCCACCTGAGATGTGGGGTAAGGGGGTTAGCCCCACTTGAGATGTGGGGTATGGGGGTTAGCCCCACCTGAGATGTGGGGTAAGGGGGGTAGCCCCACCTGAGATGTGGGGTAAGGGGTAGCCCCACCTGAGATGTGGGTTACGGGGGTTAGCCCCACTTGAGATGTGGGGTAAGGGGGGTAGCCCCACCTGAGATGTGGGTTATGGGGGTTAGCCCCACTTGAGATGTGGGGTAAGGGGGGTAGCCCCACCTGAGATGTGGGGTATGGGGGTTAGCCCCACTTGAGATGTGGGGTAAGGGGGGTAGCCCCACCTGAGATGTGGGGTAAGGCGTGATAGACCCACCTGAGATGTGGGGTAAAGGGGGTAGCCCCACTTGAGATGTGGGTTACGGGGGTTAGCCCCACTTGAGATGTGGGGTAAGGGGGGTAGCCCCACCTGAGATGTGGGTTACGGGGGTTAGCCCCACCTGAGATGTGGGGTAAGGGGGGTAGCCCCACCTGTGATGTGGGGTAAGGGGGTTAGCCCCACTTGAGATGTGGGGTAAGGGGGGTAGCCCCACCTGAGATGTGGGGTAAGGCATGATAGACCCACCTGAGATGTGGGGTAAAGGGGGTAGCCCCACCTGAGATGTGGGTTACGGGGGTTAGCCCCACTTGAGATGTGGGGTAAGGGGGGTAGCCCCACCTGAGATGTGGGGTATGGGGGTTAGCCCCACTTGAGATGTGGGGTAAGGGGGGTAGCCCCACCTGGGATGTGGGGTAAGGGGGGTAGCCCCACCTGAGATGTGAGATGTAGGGTATTGCAGGGTAGCCCCACCTGAGATGTGGGGTATGGGGGTTAGCCCCACTTGAGATGTGGGGTAACGGGGGTAGCCCCACCTGGGATGTGGGGTAAGGGGGGTAGCCCCACCTGAGATGTGAGATGTGGGGTATTGCAGGGTAGCCCCACCTGAGATGTGGGGTAAGGTAGGATAACTCCAGGTCACAGGAAGCTGGGTAGGTCTGTCTCTGGCCTGGGGGCTATGAGCTCTCTGATCTTCGGTCAGCAGTGTCTAGGTTTGGAAGAGACGTTCTCTCCTAACAGCTGGTGTAGTGACCACTGTCCTTTCCTCAGTTCTTACACTTACATCCTCTTCCCCTGAGTAAGCCCACATGTCCTGTGAGTTTAGTAGGGCTAAGGGCTAGTCCTGTGTAGGTTCACAAGGTGCCCAGCACACTGCCTGGAACGTGATAGTCATTAAGGAAGGTCTGCTTCTTTAATGAGTAATTAAGTTCCAAAGCAACTGTAAATAAATCAATAGGTAATTTTATATCTCCTGTTTGAGCAAAGAAACCTCAGAAAAAGGGACATCATTTCCCCAGCTCAGCTTCTGTCTTTCTCCAAACTCCCGGAGCCAACCAGCAGAGCTGTTTCTCGAGCAGCAGAGATAATGGAGACTTCAGTGCAGGCGCTGAGAAGAGCCTCCCACCTGAACCAGCAGTCAAGGGGTCCCACAGGTGAGCCCCACACCTGCCCCTCCATGCCCAGGAGCCACAGCTGAGAGGAGAGGTTGCTTGTTCAGACACCAAGCAGGATGCAATCCTGGCCCCTGTGGGGGGTGGGAGGGGGCCATGGAAGCTGCAGCCCTGTAAAATGCTCACCAGTCAGTGTCTTATTTTTGTTAGTCTGAAAAATAACTGTTTCTCTGCTATTCAAATCAAATTTGGAAAACCAGTTTAGTGAGTTAAACATCCTGTTTTATGGTATGAAATAATTTAGGGATTCTCCCATAGACCCTTGCCCAGTTGGAACTCAGGGCGACCTTCCCTCTAGGGAAGGACTAGGTAAAAACAGCAGGTGACACTCAAGTCCTGGCTTCCCACCAAGAAGTCACAGCCTTGCAGGGGTCCCTGAGAGCCAGCTGTCTCTAAGGTGAGGACAGTAACACTGGCTGCTCCTGCAGATGGCTATGGGAAGAACAGAGTATAAACATTCAGCCTTCAGAACCCTGTAGTCATACGAAGCTGAGAGGCTGAGGTGCGGTTGTAATTCCGGCCAGTGGGAAGCAGAGATCAAGGTCTCCTTGTCATGGACTTAAAGAGAGTCTCCCACTGCAGTGCCGTGAACAACTTGCTCTCCACGCTCTTCCTCCCAACCAGCTCTGGGTTAATTAGTGCTGATTCACTCCTCTTTTAAAATAAGACAAACTTGGCAAAACCAGGATTAACAGAATTCTCATATCCTCAACTTGTAACAGTTCAGTTTAATTGATCTTTATAGCAACCAAAGATGCTCTTGAAATGGTTTTGTTTCAAACCACAAAACTGGAAAATGTCTCTGAGGAGTTCTGGTCCCAGGCCCTGCCCTGCAATGAGTTGGGCCCTGCAGAAACCCCACCCCTTCTGGTCCAGATCTGTGAGTGCAGGCGTTTAGGGAGGACAGAACCTCATAATGTAGGATGCTTTAAAATTATTTCCATTATGGGCACAGCCCGTCTGGAGGGTTTAGAAAGTAACAGGAGTCGAATCGGTCCTTGTCACTTCCCCACCAAGTAGTAATTATGCCCAGTGCTGCCCCCTCGCCTGGGTTGTGGTCAGCCAGCTGTGACCACGTCTGGGCACTCACCCTTCTGAGGAACCTGCACACTGTCCTCTGTTAACTGTACACACCTCACAGTGGGGTCTGTTGGACACCCTTGGGCCCTTCATTGAGCTGCTGAGTAGAGCAGTCATTATTCAGTAAGAGGCTTGTTTTGTTTCTGTCCTGTCTGTAAATGGGATATATTCCTGCCTGGTGTTTCCTATTGAATATCTCAACTTCATTGGTATGCAGTTAATCAAGGTTTTAAGGCATTATCTTCAAAGATGTACATAAACCACCTTGGAGAAGCGACCGATGATTACTTCTACTAATGGGCAACACAACTGCCTTCCCTTTGATTTGTTGAATAACCTATAAACAGCAAAAAAATAGTCAAATAAATAAATAAAATAAAATAAGATAAAATAAAAGGAGGGAAACTGTTTTCTGGAGCCCTAATCTAGAAAGAGAACCAGAAGTCAATGCACACGAAGGGGGCTTTGTGATCAGGTGGGGGTAGACACCAGGTGTGTGCTCTCTTCTGAGGGACAGGTCTCTGCTGGGCACACGGCCTTACTGCGTCCTCGCACTGAGGTACCAGGTGTCTGTGAGAGAGGTGGTAACTCCCAGACCCAGCTCACTGCCTCTCTGTCTTGGGAGCACTCAGATTGCTTTCCTGAAGGATCACAAAGAAAAAACAAGCTTTAAAAACCCACCTTCCCAGCAATAAGGAAGCTTGAAGGAATTAAACTAGAGAGCAGTTGATTTAAAGGCAGAACAGAACTTTCTCAAAAGGACGATTTAGGTGACACCTGGTCCCAGGCTGAGATGCTGGCCCCTTGTAAGGCTGCAGTGGAGTCCATGGGTAGATCTGTGATCAGGAATGGAGGGCTTGCGGTTTCCTGTTCCTTTCTCAGATGCCTTCTCAGAGGACCTGCTCGGTCTAATCTCCAACATGTCGGGATGCTTGCCCTTCATGACACTGCCCACCTGCCCGGACACCTGCCTGGCCCGCAAGTACCGGCTCATCACGGGCGCCTGCAACAACAGGTGCGGCTCGCGGGCCCCAACTTCTCGTGCTGTCCATGGTCCTCATAAGTCACCCGAACCCACGAAAGGGCTGCACTGCTCACTAGCATGTTTCAGATGCATCAAAGGCACTGACTTCCATCTGGGAAACCCATCCTCCCCATGCTTACCAACAACCTCAGCAGAAGTCACAAGGGCCCACTGCCGTCACGCTGCACTGGGTTTCTAATCCAACAGTCACACCCCCTGCTGTGGCCAACTCCACCACCACCCCAACGCCCTCCCTCAGTCCCGCTGCACTGCACGACGTGAACCCTGCCCTCTGCCTGCCCCACTGCCGGGAGGCTCCCTCCCAGTATTCCTGTGTGTGTTCTCCAGAAAGTCCCCTGCCTTTCCACTTGTAATGGGAAAACCATTTTTGAAGCAGGAAACAGGACTCCAGCGAGGTCTCAGGCCCAGCAGGGGCTCTTCCTCGCCCTCTGGTCAGGGTTTTATTGTGCCTTCCCTCTGGGAGGACTTACTGAAACTTAAAGCTTTGTCACCATTGGGACATGATGGTGGAGACCCGCTGTCACAGTCCACAGGCTCAGGTCTGACTCAGGCCTGCCCACCACCCAGAGTCCTTCCGTGAAAAACACTCAAGTTGCTTTTTAAAAAAAACATTTTCTAAGATAGTATCCAGAAAGAGACAAGCAGAGTTCAAAGCCTGAACAGTACCTTGCCGGCCTGAGTGTCCTGAAAGAGTAAGTGAAAATGCAGCCCCCATGCAGCCTCCATGGACTCAGATAACGGAACGGAAAATACTTACCATGGAAGTCCCTTCTGTCCCCTCTTAGCAAACTAAACACAGCAACTATTTGTGGCTGCTTCAAGGAGGATACGAAGCCAAGTTTAAATAGCTCAATTGAGCCTAAGGTGTCCTTAGCTGCATTGTCAGACACCACATGCAGGGCAGGGGCAGAGGCTTTCTTGCAGAGTCAGACTTCCCATAGTTAAGACAGGGATGCCCAGGCAGGAGGGGTGGAGAATCTAGGAAAGCAGAGGTGCAGAGCAAGCCAGGGACCTGTCCTGCCCTGGGCCATGCCCAACCACACAGGCCCTGCAAAGGGCAGCAGAAGCCTCACACTCAGAGTGCTGAGGGTGTGGCCGTGCGGCGTGCCTCTGGGTCAGACACACCAGCTGTCTAGTTGCAGCCACTGACGTACCAGGCAAGGGGCCTTCTTGGTTCACGTTGCCACCTGAGGCTTCTGTCTCCACATCTGCGGAGTGGGAACTGTAGCTACTTTTCGGGGTTGAGTTTGTTTTGAAAGGTGGCACGTGTGAGGCCCCAGTGTGCTGTCCAGCACCCCACAGTGAGTGCTGGACAACTGTCATCTTGAGATGCGGATCCAACCACTAAGGGAGAGCACGGCCTTTAACCCGCCTGACTGAGTCCATTCTCACTGCCAAACCCATCAACCAAATACGGCTTCCTCTTTCTCAGAAAAGCCCTAACTTTATTTTCAAATCAAATAAATATATAATGGTCCCCCTGTCAACTATCTAACTTGTAAACTTACAATATTGCAGCAAATTCCAAAGTTTCTACAAGTTTATTTTTCTAATAAGTGCATAGTATAGGGAGAAGATTCTGGGTGGTTTTATGGTGCTTTAATTAAAGGATGTTGAAATACCACAATATTTCAAATTTCCTCTTTGTTTGGAGCGTCCCAAGCTTCTTTCCTGGAGGGAAGTGCCCGTGTACCCTAGAGGGTGGCAGGGTGCCTTTGAGGAAAAAGCAGGAGAGAGCTCACGGGAAGGGACCTGGGGGCAGCAGGCCTCACAGAGACTCCACTGGGGGGAGGACTGAGGCTGTGCAGCATGTCCCCTGAGACCAGCTGTGTCCACCTGCCCCTGGGATGCCTTTTAGGACCACCCCGTGTGCCCAGATGGAGTCTTCCTTATGCCTAAGGTCTTGGGAAGCCACCCTGATTTCCCTGAGGACATAGCCTCCTATGCAGGACTTGCTTCCTCCCTTTTCCTCCCTTGGCTCAAACTTGTGCACATTTGTTCCACAGAGACCACCCGCGGTGGGGCGCCTCCAACACAGCCCTGGCCCGATGGCTGCCTCCCGACTACGAAGATGGCTTCAGTCAGCCCCGCGGCTGGAACCACGGCTTCCTATATAATGGGTTTCCCCTGCCCCTGGTGGGTACCTCAGGACCACTGGCCAGCTGGACCCCATGTGGGACCCAGAGGCTGGGGACCTTCACTGAGCTCTCACTGGAGGCACCAGGCACCGTGTGAGGCCGTCCCTCCCTTTGCAGTGGGGTCACAGTCGGGGGCAGCGCACAAGCCTCTGGGAGACTGAAATCATTGGGGATGGTTACAGTAAAGCCCCAGATTGGACAATCACACCAGTGCTTTTGAATAAATATCTTATTCATCAGGTAGGCTTAGTGCATTCAAAGATGCATCTTAATTAATTAATGCTCTCATTAGGTAAAGATGATAGTTATCACTTACTCCCAGAGGTGAATTTCTTCACTAAATAATCATACCCAATCTGGTAATCTATTGCATCAGTAAAAAAGTCCTTTTGTTCCCAATTTAACTATTCACTTCAATGGATGGACCAGCCCACTTGCTCTTATCCTGTATTTAGTAAGGATATTCCCCTGAAGTACAACTGTGGATGGCTGTGTTCACCCAAAGCGTGCTGTGGACTGACACAGCATCCCCTACGCAGGCCATCCTCTAGGTGGCTGTGGGCACAGGGACCAGTGTTCCCAGATGCCGGCAAGGACCGGGGGCAGAGGCTGAGCCGCAGAGAGGTGGAACCTGGCAGGTGCATGCTCCACACCACTTCCATCCCCTGCAAGTCACTTTCCTTCTCGGCCTCAGTTGCAGTGTCCCTGAAGTGGGATCGTAGTATCTTACCTACCTTGTGCTGGACACTGAACCAGTTCACCTCCTGAGGCCATGGTTCTAGAAATCCTTCTTCACCCAGGATTATATAACTATTTAGAAAAATTAGAGCTCAAGTGTCTTTAAAGGAAGACTGTGTGAGCTTCCTTCTCATGCTGTAAAAAGTTACTTCAAAGTAGTGGCTTAGATCACTTCCTTTACCTTCCATTTCTGTCCATCAAAAGGCTGATGTGGGTCTCCGGGATCACATAGAGGTGCAGGTAGGGCTGCTCCTTCCATAGGCTCTAGAAGCCAGGCCCCTGCCTTTTCCAGCTTCCAGAGATGCCACAGACCTTGGCTCAGGGCTCCCCCTAACAGCCACCAGCCCAGACCCCCCTGTGCCTTCCTCCCAGACGCCCTTCCCCCTGACTACAGTTAGGAAAGGGCCTTGACTTTCAGGTCCCACGTGATTAGAATGGACACCTCAAGGTGCTCTTTTCTTGTAAAGTTGGTATTTTAGAGTTTTAGGGATTATTTAAAGAACATTGTTCCTATTTCTCACATATAATCACATCTTGGGTTCTGAGTTTTAGGGCATGGACATTTTTGGGGACAGCATCATTCTACCTGCCAGGGACTGCCCTCTGATCCCAAAATGTGGAAATTCATTCCACATGACATCCCCCCCACCCTGTCTCAAGGGCCCCAAATTCCATCTCATACAGCATCTATGTGGTGTTCAAAATCCAATCCAAATCTCACTCCAAGTATCTAAGTCAAGAGGGGAGGCTGTGACCTGCCCAGGACAAGGTCTGGGTCTGTGGCACAGAAAATGGCTGTGTGGTCCCTAAACACACTTTGAGATAGACATGAGATATCTGTGTAGATGCCCCACTGGAGAAAGGAAGAAATGAGAAGGAAATGGGAGGCTCTGATCCCAGGCCTTCTGGAAACCAGCTGGGCAAACTCCAGCAGGTTACCAGCCGTGAGATCATGCCGGTGGCAGAGACTCTGCCCTGCCAGTCACAGACTGAATCTCGCTGGACGCTTTCAAAATGATGCTAACGGAACTTCCACCACAGCCCATCACAAACTACGGCCAAGAGCTGCTAACACCACCACAAGTGAGTGTCAGGGGCCCAAGGCCAGGTGTGTCTCCCTCCGGCTCAGGTTCTTTCCGCGTAACCACAGGGAAGTCACCACAGTTCTAGGCACCACAGTTCTGTGACAAGACCCACACTGGGCCATAAGCACCCTACGTGGCCTCATCCTGCCGAGATGTGCTTCCCTGCATCATGACAAATGGCCTCTTCTCTCCCAGGTACGGGAGGTGACACGAGAGGTCATTCAAGTTTCCAATGAAGCTGTCACAGAAGATGACCAGTACTCTGACCTCCTGACAGTGTGGGGACAGTACATTGCCCACGACATGGCCCTCACACCCCAGAGCACCAGCAGAGCTGCGTTTGGAGGCGGAGCTGATTGCCTGCTGACCTGTGAGAACAGAAGCCCGTGTTTTCCTATTCAGGTAGGTAGAGTCTGTTAACGTCTTTATTTTTATTATGGAAGAAATGAATGCCTTTTGAAAAGCCAGTCAGGGAAGCATAGAATGAAACACGGAAGTCTGCTCCTTTTGTCCGTCTCCAGGGTTAACAGCTGCTGTGAGTTTCCTACACATCCCACTAGAGGTCATCTATCACGTGTGCATAAGGTGTACACAGGCATGTGCAGTGCTTCTCTTTACATGCATGTGTACACGAGTGCACGTGCTTCTCTTTACATGCATGTGTACATGAGCATACCTGCTTCTCTTTACATGTGTACATGAATGCACGTGCTTCTCTTTACATGCATGTGTACATGAGCGCACGTGCTTCTCTTTACATGTATGTGTACACATGCATGCGCAGTGCTTCTCTTTATATGCATGTGTATACGAGTGCATGTGCTTCTCTTTACATGTATGTGTACACGAGTGCACGTGCTTCTCTTTATATGCATGTGTACACGAGTGCACGTGCTTCTCTTTACATGTATGTGTACACGAGTGCACGTGCTTCTCTTTACATGTATGTGTATACGAGTGCATGTGCTTCTCTTTACATGCACGTGTACACGAGTGCACGTGCTTCTCTTTACATGTATGTGTACATGAGCATACCTGCTCTCTTTACATGTGTACATGAATGCACGTGCTTCTCTTTACATGTATGCGTACATGAGCGCACATGCTTCTCTTTACATGTATGTGTACACATGCATGCGCAGTGCTTCTCTTTATATGCATGTGTACACGAGTGCATGTGCTTCTCTTTACATGTATGTGTACACGAGTGCACGTGCTTCTCTTTATATGCATGTGTACACAAGTGCACCTGCTTCTCTTTACATGTGTACATGAGTGCACGTGCTTCTCTTTACATGTATGTGTACACATGTGTGCAGTGCTTCTCATTACATGTATGTGTGAGCGTATTTTCTTTACATGTGCATGCTTTACATGTACTATGTGTATGAGCATATGCTTTTCTTTATGTGTGCACACGTGTGTGCCCATGCTTTTACCTGTATACACATGTGTATGTATGTGCTTTTGTTACATGTCTGTGTGTGCACATGCTTTTCTTTGCATGATGTGTGTGCACGTTTTACTGTACATGTATGTGCACTCATGTGTGTGCATACACTTTTATCTAGGCGTGTGTGTGTGTGCATGTGCACATGCTTTTCTTACATGTACGTGTGTCACACATTGAGCACACTCTGTGCTGGGTAAGGGTCACTTAGCAATAATTCTATTACTTTTTCTCCCTATCATTAAATGGAAAAACATTCACTTGTTTTATGACTGTTCTGTAAATGTGTGCACTGGAATTTATTACCCAGTTCCCTTATTGGTGACATTTAAGATGTCAGCAGCTCTGTGGCTGTTGTTAGGCGGTTGCAGGCAAGGAGATGGGAAGCACACACTGGACCGAGTCTCTGTGCAGACGCTGACTCTGAGGGGTGAAGCTGCTGACTTGCAGGGAGGTACGTGTTGGATTTTGATAGATATCACAGAATTTCTCTCTATTAATATTGTACTGATGCTCACTTTTACAAGCAGAAACAAGAGACAACACCAGTAGGGCTTTTAATCACTTCAATCACTTTAAAAAATAGCTTTGAAGCTGGCAAGGGGCATTTTCTACTTAAGAACACAGGTTGCTGGGGGTTCACATCCTCACGAACTTTCTCCCAATCAGCTTCCCTGGCAGTGTTCTGTGTCACACCAGGCTGTGTGCTGGGCAGGCAGGAAAGGCAGACAGGCCCAGTGGGCAGGCTGGACACTGTCCCAGCCCACAAGTCACCTGCAAAATAGTGGCCCAAAAGGAAAAATTGGGGAGATGAAGCCATGCAAGGGTCACCAGAGGATGGCTGCACAAGGCTATATTGGTCACAGGAAGTGAATTCTGACCATGTCCAGCTCCCCATCCCTACAGCAGTCACTCTCTCACATGTGGTCTGGCCCCGCCCCTGGACCAGCAGGGCCTGTCACTGGAGCCTTCTCGTCCAGCACCCAAGTGGCCCTGGCTGCATGTGCCTCTGGGCAGGGTACTCTCTTGGCTTCCCGGGAGACCTGAGTTCTTTTCTCCTGCAGTAGAGGCAGCTATCAGCTCTTGTAGAAGAGCCCATATCTGTAGCAATAAGCCAGTTCAGGCAGAGCTCCTTGTTCACAGCCAAGTGGCTGCAAACCAGAATCACTGCAAAAAAACTCCAGTTCAGCAGCCTAAGGCATGGTAGAGACCACCATCTATGATGCTGTGAGTCCTAGGCGCCAGGCTGTACACAGAGAGCTCCACTGAAATAAAATGTAGAAGCAATAGCAAATATTATCTTGAGCAGTGAAAAAATGAAACTATTTAATTTAAAATTAATGCCTGAACAGAAATTCCCACTACCACTGTTATTAATTAGTATTATCTGAAGATTAATAATTCAGTTAACCAAAGTCCAGAAAATAAACTAAGAGCTGTAAAACAAGCGAAAGATGGGACTGAAGGCTGTGGGCTGCCTGTCTTCTCCACCCAGGAGGTACCCTGCCACAGGAGATGGTGTGGTGCTCACAGAAATTTTTATGTTAAAATCAGAAAGAAACAAACTTTTAGGCAAAAGGAAGTTTTAACTACATTGATGTATTTATCTTTCCACCAAAGCAACCACAAAATGTAATTTTTAGTATTATTTTTGAAGGCAGGAGCCCCAAGCAGGAAAGTGTGGGGCATCGTGGGGCTGAGTTTCCTCTGGGAGGGTGGTCTGGCACGCTGGACCCCATCAGCATGCACCCTGGACCCCATCTGGCCTGAGCCCCATGTGGTGGTCCTTTCATAGCTTCAGCACCATTGGGCCATCCCTTCCCGCCTGTCTCCATAAACACAAATTTCCCAAATAACAGCTGCCAAGTTTCAAGAACAATTTCTCCTATGCTTACAATGCCTTTGACCCCTTTTTCCTAAATCAACTAAAGTCCAGCTGATGCCCTGAATGTGGCTCCTGCCGAGTCCTCCCGTTTTGCATGGGGCCCAAGAACTCTGGCTGCTCCTCACCAGCTGCCCCTCGTGAATCCTTATGACTGCAGGAAGGATGCACATCGGTGCTCCACCTTGCAGAGTGACCCCCCAAAGTCAGGTTGGTTCTATTCCCTATGCCTCAGACTCTCTCAGCAGAATACTGTAATCTTCTTAACAAACTTCTCCACCTTAGAGGTTTTCACAGAAATGGCAGCTATGCGGGATGAGGGACTGAAACCCCTCAGGCCCCAACCACAGCCGCCTCCAGCACCTGACCTCCAGACCACTGCCACCTGGACCCATCATGGCAGCCAGGCCCACCACCTGCTGCAGGAGCCCCCACCTTTCGTTGGAGGGGAGAAGGTCTGAGGCACACCTCCCACGCCCACCGTCTGATCACAACGCAATAACGCCTCTCTCCCTCTGCACCTCAATAACTGGCTTTCTGTACCACAAGCAAATGACCCCCTAGCTTGATGATACATTACTCGAGCACCTCCTGTGAGCCTCGTGTGTAAACTGGATCTCTCTTTGGGTTGCTGTGTTGGCAGGTGGGAAACGTGCCCTTTCTGCCCTACATCCATGCAGGGTGCCTCCTGGGTGGAGAAGACAGGCAGCCCACAGCTTTCAGTCTCATCTTCCGGTTGTTTTACAGCTCTTAGTTCATTTTCTGGACTTTGGTTAACTGAATTATTAATCTTCAGATAATACTAATTAATAACAGTGATAGGGGGCACTTCTGTTCAGGCATTAATTTCAAATTATTTTCATTTTTTCACTGCTCAAGATAATATTTGCTATTGCTTCTACATTTTATTTAAGGAATTTCCCTCTTTTTTATTTTACTTCTATTTAGCCAGGAATGGCAAATAATAGTGAATTTTATCATTATATCTTAAATATCTGTGGATACAAGTTTCCTTCTTTAGTTTGCTGATATCCCAGGTGATATAAACCTACTCTCTGACACTGAACCCCCAAGGAGTAAATCTTGTGTGACTCTGGTGGGCTGCTGTCTCAATGGCCCTGCTCGTTCCATTTTATTTAGAAGGGACATCAGGAGGCAGTGGTCCCTTGTCCTGTCCCTGCCTAACTTCATCGAGGCTAATATTAAAGTTGCGCTGACTCTGTAAAATGAGTTGGGGCACTTTCTTTTCTGTGGCTGAAATAGCTAAAGCGACATAGGGCCCACCTGTCCCTAGAAGGGGCGAGGTGGAAGTCAGCTGTCTGTGCCACCGAGGCCTGTTTTCTGGCCCGTTGGGTTTGGGGTCACCTTGTCAGTATCATCTTGAGAGTTTCCCATTTTTTCTGGGAACAGTTTCGGTTACTTCTGCTTTTCCGGGAGGCATTCTTTTGCTTGTCATTCTCAAGGGTGCTGTCATGAAATTGTCCGCAGTGATCAGTTACAACGCTTGTAGCCCTGTGGCAGTCCTGTCCTTCCTGTTGTCCCTTCCATCGGCCTATGAAGTACAGATTTACATTTCCTTCCACCATAAATTTTCTTCCTATTTAATTTTCACTTTGATTTATTAATTTGCCTTTCTTATTTAGGTGATTATGAAATGTCTGATTACCTTAAGTCCTGAGTTTGACAGCTGATATCCCTGACATTTCACTTCTAGGCTCCTGACATTCCAGGCTCCAGACCATGGATATCTGGTTGTTTTATTGTGAAGATACAGCCCCATTCTTTCAAACACACATTTTGGCTTCTGGTTATCTTTCGAACTATTTTTTGGAGTAATTTTTGTGAAACCACAGATAAGTCAAAAAATTATATTATTTTCAAACATGCGTAGGAGCTCAGTTGTGGAACCAATTCAGTGCAGACAGCTCAAGACATCAGTGAAGTGTTTGGGAAGGACGTGGCTAATTAATGCACAGCACGTCAATGGTTTGAAAAGTTCTGCTCTGGTGATTTTAACCTTGAAAATGAGCCACATGGGTGACCTGAGACCAAGGTGGATAATGACGAGCTGAAAGCTGTTGTGGAAGTGAATCCATTGTGTGAATTAGCAGAAAGGCTCGTATTCCAACAATATTGGACAATTTCAAACAAATCAACAAGATAAAGAAGCTGGATGAATGGTTCTGAATGAATTAAATGAGCTCCAGAAAAGAAATCTTAAAGCTTGCATTTCTTTGCTGTCACGATGTAAAAACAAACCATTTCTACACTGTATTGTTACATGGAATGAAAAATGGGTTCTTTTAACAATCACAAGCATTGGCACAATGGCTGGATAAAGATGCAGTGCTGAGACACAGTCTAAAACTGAAGATCCATCACAAAAAGCTAATGGTGTGTGTTTGGTGGTCCAGCACTGGTAGTATCCACTAGAGCTTCATGAGACCTGGGAAGTCGATTAAACACAAGTCTACTGCAACCAACAGATGACTAATGAGGATGCTTGAGATTAAGCAGCTCAGTTCGGTCACTAGAGACAGGCCAGTCCTCTTGCAAGACAACACTTGACCACATGTCACACAAATGACACTGCTTAAACTACAGTGGACTTGGACACTCTCTGTCCTCCACGATACTCACCAGACCTTGCACCCACTGACCACCACTTCTTCAAAACTTTGGACCCCTTCTTAAAAGTAAAAATATTTAATTCGTAGTAAGCTGTGAAAAACACTTTTTGTGATTTCATTGCCACTTGCTGTCCAGACTTCTTTGCTGCTAGTATACACCAGCTACCCAAGAAGATGGAAAAAACTGGGTCGATAGTTTGCATGCATACTTTGATTAACGGTACTGCTTCTTTTTGAGATATAAGAAATTAAACTCCTGATTCAAAATCAGACATTTCACATTTAATGATCTAATGTTTACTTCCTCTTTGTTCTCTAACTAGGTCCTTACAATAACTGCTTAGTTTCTTCTTATAGTTTGTTGTGATGAAAGCAATTTAAAGGCCCTGAGTTTTCTTCCAAGGAAGCTTTTGCTGTTTGTCCTAGATTTTCCTAAGGAGCAATTTAATTGTTCATTGATTTTTAGAGATATTTTAATTTCATTTTGTCTTTTTGCCAATGTTCATTTAAGGAATTTTTATCACTTTTTACTTGTAATTTTATTGTTATTTGTACTCTTTGGTCAGTTCTTACTTCCTTTCTAATCTTGGGGCCCTGGAGTTTGTATAATCTGAGGGAAGGGTGTCTTGTTCTCTTGGCTTTTCTAGTCTGTTCTGTAATTTAGCTGTTAAGATTTTAGGCTCTAGACTGTGGACTTCTGGTGGCTTTCTGAGTTCTGAGCCCCTTCTGCTCTGCCCTCCATGTTCAGTCTCAGCAATCCTCCCTGACGGTTTCAATGGAAATGCCCAACCAGTGGGCCTGAGCCTGCTCCCAAGGCAGGGCAGAGAGCTGCTGGGCCTCCCATAATGTCTGGACTGTTCTGGTGGACGGGAGCCCCACACTGGAGCAGGCGCTGAGGGCCCCTACTGGGTCTCTGCCCTGTGTTCTCTGCACTATACCAAGTTTGCCTGAGTCCACCAACAGCTCCTCTCTCTCGCCTATGGAGCAGTGTAGAGAGTCTAACTCAGGGGAGCTACTGGCCCACCCTGCTGGGGCCCACTGTGCTGGCCTGGGGCCATCAGCTCATTCCCATTCCTCGCACTGCTCATAGAGACATGTTTTACTCATTATCACTCAATAATGTCGAAACCTCATGAGAAGACAGTGATTTTTAGTAAGTCAGAGCCTTTCTTTAGGCGTCTGTCCAACCACTATGGTCTTGTGGCCCTGGCCCAGCTACTTAACCTCCCTAGATCTCAAACTCGTGGTGATGAGGAGATACCGGTGCTGAGGGGAGGGACTGACCCTGCTGCCCACCTGCACCAAGGAAGAGCTGCCCAGACAGCCATTCACAGCTAGTTCACACCCAACCCCCAGCCTCCCCACTGGAAACCTGCCAGTGTGGCCAAACACGCTTTAGCTCTGTTTGGATGAGGAGAGCTACACTGGCCAGGGCATCAGCTAGGCCCAGACCTCAGGGCACCACTAAACACGGTGCCCTCAGATCTCAGCAGCTCTGCCCATGGTGCTCCTACAGGAAGGCCACTGAAAAGAAGAGGTCAGCTCCTCCAGGAGCAACTGGGACAGGTCTGAGGAAGGAAGAGGCATGACCAGGGTGAAGGGTCTGAGCTGCCAGGAGTGCCAGCTCTTAGGAGAGGGTTCCACCCACCCAGCTTCGCCTCTCCCACGCAAGAAACCAGGGATAAAAAGGCAAGAAGGGGGGAGGGGGGTAGCAGGACTGACCCCACAGAGGTCAGCCAGCCTCCAGCACCCAGTGTCCTTCAGAAGGGTGCGCAGAACCCTGGGTGACCTCATGTCTCCTCTCCTTGCAGCTCCCAGAGAACACCCCGCTGGCCGCCCGCCCTGCCTGTCTGCCCTTTTACCGCTCATCGGCGGCCTGCGGCACTGGGGACCAAGGTGCTCTCTTTGGCAACCTGTCCAATGCCAACCCGCGACAGCAGATGAACGGGCTGACCTCTTTCCTGGACGCCTCCACGGTGTACGGCAGCTCCCCTGCCTCGGAGAAGCAGCTGCGGAACTGGACCAGCGCCGAGGGGCTGCTTCGGGTCAACACGCGCCACCAGGACGCGGGCCGCGCCTACCTGCCTTTTGCGCAGCCACCTGCGCCCGCGGTCTGCGCGCCCGAGCCCGGCGTCCCCGGAGCGGTCCGCGCCCCCTGCTTCCTGGCTGGGGACGGCCGCGCCAGCGAGGCCCCTTCCCTAACTGCAGTGCACACGCTGTGGCTCCGCGAGCACAACCGCCTGGCCATGGAGCTCAAGGCCCTTAACGCGCACTGGAGCGCGGACGCCGTCTACCAGGAGGCGCGCAAGGTGGTGGGCGCCCTGCACCAGGTGCGCGCAGGGGGGGTGCGGGCCACTCCCGGGAGCCATGTGTAGGTGCCCAGAATCGCCGTTAAGGCCACTGCACAGGCAGACGCAGCATCACAGGCGCCCTGCCCCAGAGGCGCACAAAGTCGCTGTGGGCTCTCTCTACTGGCCTGCAAGGTGGTGGGCCCTGCATGGGTGAGAGAGAGTCAGGTCATTGCCAGCGCCCTGCTCACCACCCTCCAAAGGTCCTCAGCCAGCCCAGGGGATCCTGTTTCTCATTTAGAGACACTGGGTGTTTGCACTGAGCAGAGTGAAACAGGAGCATCAGGAGTTGGGAGGTCCAGAGGAGGAGGGCTGAACATGGACATTTCCTTCTCCCCAGCGGAGTCACAGTGGTCACTATTACAGTGACACCTCCAGGTCTGCCACTTCCACCTTCTCATTTTCAAAACTTAGACCTGGCCTGTCCTTTTGTTATTTGTGCTATGAAGGCCAGTGGAGGTCAGGCCACAGGTCAGGGCCCACAGGCTCAGTGAGGGGCCAGGGCCCTGAGTCCTGGTGCTAGCAGGCAGGGGCAGTTCTAGGACTGGCCTCTACAAGGCACATGTGGGAGAGGAGACCCTGCCCCTGCCTGAGGGAGTAGCTTCTGCCCAGCCCCACAGTTCAAAGTAACCTTTTTCTTTATGTGACAGGGAGGAGGAAATTCTAGAATTTCTATGAAAATCCAGAAGCCCCTGGAAAAAATTTGAGTTATAGGGCCCTGTGGGTGGGTGCTTCTGCAGCCTGGGCAGTTCAGTAGACTTCAAACCAGACCAGGGGAAGCCGTGAGGGAGAGACACATGTCCAGGTCTCTGACACGAAGGACCCTAAAGCTGTGGGTGTGTGAAGGGTGGTCAGCTGGGGGTGCTGGTCAGCTTGGGGTGCTGGTCAGCTGTAGGTGCTGCTCAGCCAGGGGTGCTGATCAGCCAGGTGTGCTGTTCAGCCAGGAGTGCTGATCACCTGGGGAGTGCTGGTCAGCCAGGGGTGCTGGTCAGCTGTAGGTGCTGTTCAGCCAGGAGTGCTGATCACCTGGGGGATGCTGTTCAGCCAGGGGTGCTGATCACCTGGGGAGTGCTGGTCAGCCAGGGGTGCTGGTCAGCTGGGGGTGCTGGTCAGCCTGGGAGTGCTGCTCTGCTGCTCATGGGCAGCTGGCATGGGGTGAGCAGAGCTGTGCAAATCTGTAGTGGTAGTGCCTTTGGGACCTGGGCTCACAGTCAAACTTGAGGTAAACAAAAGAGAAGAGGGGTTGTGAAAATAGCCTGTCTCTTGTCCTGGGATGGGGAGGCCATGTCTCTTGTGGCGAGAAGGAACAGTGCAGGACCGAGAGGGGCCCTCTCTGAATGTGAGAGCCACTGACCTGACCTCACCTGCTGTGGGAGAAGTGGCCTGGCCATGAGCATCGTCCAGAAACTTTGCTCACATCCATCACATCTACAGTGAAGGCTGTTTTGCACGATAGTGTCAGAACTACTCTGTAGATGCTGATGTGTGACACAGACACGTGTCACCAATGGGTGAGCCAACAGAGGGACTGAAGCCCAGTCTGAGGGCTCCTGGACAGAGGCTTCCTCTCCCCCATATCCACTATGGGGCTGTCTGAATGAAGCCTCTCATACCCCATGTCCAGTCTGGGGATATCTGGACAGAGCATGCCTTTCCCCCATACTCTGGTTTCAGAGCAGGTGGGACCACCGGGGGATGGACTGGACCCATGAACTGTAGACAGAAGCTGGAAAACAGCAACTCAGCCACCTTGGGCCCCTGGAAAGTCCCATTCCTAAGTTCCTGCTTAGGAATTTTATCATTTGGAAGGAATATATGACAAGCATGTAAATTGTTTTTTAAATAACGTGCTTGCCTTCCTGAATGCATAGCCAACATAAGACTCGTGTTCCTGTATAGAATCATTCCTATTACCCTTCATTCCAATTCAGTCTATTGACCAAAATATCCTCCATAAACACCAAAACACCTCAACGCTGATTTTTCTGTCTGAAAAAATATTTTAAAATCTAGAAGCAGAATCTGTGCACATAATTCTCCGGAGACCATGTATCAAATGGTAATTTCAGGACCCTATGATAGCTGTGATTTTCCAATGATGGAGTGCTGTGCCCACAATATGTTCTGATTCAGCCCTCACAAGCTCTGGGAATCAAGATGATTATCATTTCACAGAAGAAGAAACTGCCCCCAGCTGTGGATGACCTGGCCAGGAATAAGCCCCCTACCCTGGGCTCAGGGCCCACTGGCCCATCACAGACCCAGGTATCCCTTTGACATGCTGCCTCAGGCCTCCAACAGGCCAACCACTGTCCCAGGGAGGATGGTCTGTGCTTGGCCTTGCAAATGCACCTCCTGAATATCCATGAAAAACAAGCAAAAAAAAACCTTTTGAGAAATCCAGTACAAGGCCTTCATTGCAGGGCAGGACAACCATGTTCCCAGAGTCCCCGTCAGATCAGCAGGTGTTCGTCTGCCTTTGTCCTCTCACCAGCCAGTCAGGGCAGGAAGCTTCCAGCCCTCAGCATCACCATCTGGCTCAATTTAGACAATACAGGGCATAATCACAGGGAGGGACAGAAAGGAGGGACTAGACTCACCTGTGAAATCATCACACACATTCGGCTCCTGTTTAAAGCCTGGATCCAGCTGCCTTCACCATGTGGCTGTAAAGAAGAGTGAGAACTAATGGGTGGTTGCTGGAGATAGTTCAGGAGGGGAAGAAAGGTCACCCAGGGGTCTCATTCCCTGCTTACATTTTAGTGATATACTATTGTATCACTATTATATCAACTAATATATATATATACACACCATATATTTCAATATGGTTTTATATAACAGATTATGTGTATGTACATCTATACCCACACATATATAACTATGGATGTCTCTTATTCTTGCAAAAACTCTGTAAAACCGGAAATACAGGAGCAGGATTAGAATTCAAGTTGTTCTAAATTAGGGGTGTCCAACCTGCATCCCGAGGGCCACCCACTGATTTTGTGAGAACTTTTTTGCTTATCTGTGGTTTCAGATATCATGCAGAGTGTGCACCAATCTTTTTTTGCTCACCAGCTTTCACTAGTGTTTGAGTATTTGAGTGTGCAGCAGAAAAGAAGAAAGGCTGTTCACCCCCATTCTAAATCCTGAGCCTCTGAGCCCACAATTCCTTGACATGAGCAGGTTTCCTGTTTATGTTTTACCTTTAGGTGTTAGTGGATGTCTCTCAGGTGAGGTGGAAGGGGGAAGATAGTTTGCCATGGGGATTTTCTGCCCCACCAGAGGGTATCAGGTTGGTCTCAGATGTGCTCCGTCCAGTCCCACACATGTGGGGCTCACCTGGAATGTGGGTCCAGTCCCACACATGGGAGGTCTGGGCTCACCTGGAATGTGGGTGTCCCTGCAGACTGTGGGCCTGTTCTCATTACCTCCCAGGCCAGCTCTATGAGAGGACGTCAGCCCCAGGGCCATCCCCTGTCGGTAGCTTTGACTCAGCCCTCACCTGGCATCCTGTTTTCCTTTCCACCCAGATCATCACCATGCGTGATTATGTCCCCAAGGTCCTGGGCCCAGAGGCTTTCAAGCAGCACGTAGGGCCCTATGAGGGCTATGACCCCACTGTGAACCCCACTGTGTCCAACGTGTTTTCCACGGCCGCCTTCCGCTTTGGCCACGCCATTGTCGACCCGCTGGTGAGGCGGCTCGATGCCCACTTCCAGGAGCACCCCAGCCTCCCCAGGCTAGCTCTGCATGACACCTTCTTCAACCCGTGGACGCTCATCCATGGAGGTGAGTGTCTATGCCCCAGGTCAGGACGCCACCTCTACTGGTAACTAGGCTCATACACCTTGCGAGCTGAGCAGGTGTGCGCCCCTCCCCCCAGGCGCACGAGCGGTGCTGTCGGCGCCTTACACACGTACGAGGAACTGGTTTGCTCAAAGCTTTGAAAAAGGCCAAATATCCACTAAAAATGCTTCCTCTCACATTTCTGAAATCCTTCAGAAACCACAGGATAAACTATTCTAGGTGCCAGTTAACTCTTCAGCCATTATTTGAGAAATAGTGACTTGAAAACCTCTATCCACTACTGTGCATTACAAATAATGCCATTGTTTCCTCATCTTCAAGCATTTCATTTGTTCTGTGGTTACAATCAACCCCATAAGTGTTAGAAAGTTAATAGTTGGGTTACCTTTGGACATGAACTGTTTGGAGGAAAACATTCTAATTCCCTGGTGAGTTTTTCAGGATTGTTTTTATACTTCCCTATTCCCAGGGTTTTGTATGTCTGTCTGGAAGCTTCTAACATATCTTGAAAGCTGGTTTAATCTGAGTGTGTGTGACAAGCAGGGCACACTGGCTCTGTGACCCCCTCTAAATGGGTGCTTTGATGCAGAACTCATCAAGGAGAGGTCAGGGCTCAGCCTGGCCTCCCGGCCCCACACCCTATGTCCAGGTCATGATTTGCGGGTACCCAGACTGATCCCATATTGCACTTAATTGTGGGCTCACGAGCCATCAGGGGCCCGAATGCTGAGAGATGACTGATCTGTCTTCCATGTGGGGCTTTGGTGGTGGTGGAGTGGGGGTCCTAAGGCCCCATGACCTACTGTGACCTGAGTTCCTATACATTAGATGTCATTGAGCACATCCTCCAAGTGAAATGTTTCTGCAGCAGACAAGACAGCACTCAAGTAACTCACAGGCCCACTCCAGGCCTGGGTTCAGGCCCCCATGAGCCACATAGACGGTGCTGGCACGGCACTAACCCACCATCATAGGCTGTATCCCGGGAAGACTCAGGAAACTTCGGAATTGTACAGGGTGAATTCATCATCTTGACAAGCTAAGTTTTTGTCAAGGATAGATGTTCTTTGGGAGTAAGGGCACTGCTTCTCTGGAAGCCAGCAAAGCCCTTCTTCCTGTCTGCACGGTATTTTCCAGGTGGTTTAGACCCTCTGGTCAGAGGCCTTCTTGCAAGACCAGCCAAACTGCAGGTACAGGACCAGCTGATGAATGAGGAGCTGACACAGACACTCTTCGTGCTGCCCAACTCCAGTGCCCTGGACCTGGCATCCATCAACCTGCAGCGCGGCCGAGACCACGGCCTGCCAGGTCTGCGGCCCTCCCAACGCACCACTCAGGTCCATACGTCTGCCGCCGGCAACTGAGCAAAGGGCTCCCAGAATGTGCACACTCACTCAAGCACCCTCCAGCTTCTCTTAGAAGAGAGAGACAGCAGAAGTGGGTGCCAGGCCTCCAGGACTCAGGGGAGAGGGAGGAGGCGCCTTCTGAGCAGAAGGGCAGATGTCAGTCTGGTGTCCACGGAGCTCCTGGGTAATTAGAATGTCCCCTCCCCTTCCCTGCACAATGCCCCTATCCTGGGGCCCACAGAGGTCATTCTGCTGCCCACCAGGATCATCTGGTACAGTCCGACCCCTGACATGAGCAAAAGCTCTGCTCAAGCCAACAGCCACCTTGCCTCAACCCCTCACCTGCCCCAATTCCCCACACTCCACCCTGCTCTCAGGCCATCTGGCAGACTTGTGGTGACTGTCTAGGCCTCCCCTGCTTGTCCCTGACAGTCTCTGTGGGCTCTACTCCCTGCATGCCCTGGGGGCTCAGGGGGTGCCCTTCTGGGGAGTGTCCGTGCATCTGTAGACCCACCTGGGAGCAGGTCCCACTGTGATCAGGGCTGCCTAAGCTTCCATGGTGAGGAGGACACTGGAGCACCCTGCAGACCTCTGACTGGGTGAGCACTTTGCAGCCGCTCAGGTCCACAGGACCCTGTCAGCACAGTGGTTTCTAGGCACTGACCCTCAGCCCACAGTCTCTCACAAAGTATGACGAAAGGTATTGAAATGTGGGAAAATCTGCTTCCCATCAGCCTGTCTCCACCACACAGAGCATAAGCTCCATGAGGGTGTCCTCCTCACCCCACACCCAGAGCTGCCACTGGCACAGAAGAGGCACCTGGGAGGGCTTAGGAGGGAGCAGCAGGCAAGTAAACACCCCTCCCAGGAAAGACGGTCTCAGAAGGCAGGGCTCAAGACACCAGGCACTTTTGAGCTAGAGCTTAGGGACCTGGTTTGAGCACAAGAAGCCCAGGTTTGAAGGAACATCTTAACTCCAAGAAATCCCACCTGCTCAGCTAAGCACCACAGCAGCGAGCAGGGCTGGGACAATAGAGCTGTGAGTGCCACTGATGATCAGAGCAACATGGGAGTGTCATTTTGTGGCCCCATGGCCAGCACTGTCTGAAGCACGTTGCGTGTTTTAGCCCTTTCTTTCCCATGCCCACACAACCCTGGCGGTTTGGTCATGATCTCTGTTCTCTCTCTTTCAAAACCTGATGAGGAGACTGAGTGCAGGGAGCTTTGCCAAACCCCAGCACTCAGTTCTTGCAGGCAGAGGCTCAGGCTGCAGCCAGTCACCTACATGTGGACACTTCCCTGAACCCGATCAGCTAGATCAGAGGCACCGTCAGATAAGAGCTTGCTGAGAAACGCTCTTGCAAAGATGCAGAGATAGCTTCCACTACACCCTGACGTATTGTCTTTTACTTTGCAGAGAATATAAAACATCCAGCCTTTCCCCAACCCCAGGGACATTCCTGCCCCTGCTCTCCAGCGTCTCACATGGGCAGGGACATCTGAACCCGTTGTCCTCCTACGCCCTGACAATGTCCCTCCCTGTCTCACCAGGTGCCCAGACAGCCCACATTTTTTCTCTGGAGTTGGAAAAGGATAAAAATACATTTCCTCTTAGAGCAATAAGAAAGGAAAATGCTTTTCTACCTTCTTTTATTCTTTTTAAAAATAAGGCAACAATCTCCCACAGGTACTAAAAGGTTTTCATTAGTTTTTACTACTTGAAATAGTTTGGAGGTGGCTGTAGAAATGTTCCCTCTAATTTTAGAACTTTAATTTACCCAATACTTCGGGTTTTGATTGTCCTGGAGATAAATGCACTCTTTCAGCAAAGATTTAGTGGAATAACTGCCATAGTCCCTGTGGCAAGCAGTGAGGATGTGCATTTCTGCATAAGTCAAGCCACTTGTCCCCAGACCATAAGAAATCTGGAGGATGTGCTTGGGTGTATGTCCTGACACCAACTGCAAAACATGAACTCCGCTAGTGGGTCAGGGGGCTCCGGGAGGGGCTGGTGACTTCCCCTGGGTGACTCCAAAGAGGAGCCGGGCTGGTCCAGCTGAGAGCAGGGACCAGAGTGACCCTGACTTGGGGTCACAGGGCAGAGAGCCCACCTGCCTCCTGCAGGTGGGTGTTGGCTGAGGCAGAGGAACATCAAGGTACAGCAGCACCGGGGCACCAGGCGCCCTGCCCAGGAGCTGCCACATTAAAGGAGGGTTCAGTGGTCTTTGTCCTCAGCTTTCTAAAATCCCCGATTCTTAATTTCACCAAGGCTTCCGTCCTTCAGTCTGTCTCCCCTTCCCCTGGGCTCAGCTGTCCCTTTGTGGCCTGGCTCCCTCATCCTCCCTTGGAGATGCACTGCCCCTTCCAGCCCGCTTAGTCTACACATGAGGCCCCCACATCCTGTTTCATGGACTCCTCAGCAGCCCTGAGGAGCTGGCCCATCCTGAGTGCCTGTTCACATGCCTGTGTATATGTGTGAATGTGGATGTGCAAAAGCATGCATGTGCATGTATGTGTGCATGTGTGAGTGTGTGTGAGTGTGCATGCGTGTGCATGTGCACATGTGTGTCTGTGTGCACCTGCATTCGAGCAGGGCCTGAGGTGTGCAGTGAGAATAGACAGGCAGGGATGGGTATCAGAGGAAACGATACCAAGCCTGGGCAAGCGCTCTGAACAGATGCAGGCAGCTGTCATGGCAGAAGGTCAGGATCATGCAGCCTGGACGAGGCTTATCGAAACGGAGCAGAGAGGGTGGAGCCAAACAGAGAGGGCAGAGCTGAGAAGAGAGGGTGGAGCCAAGCAGAGAGGGTGGAGCTGAGCAGAGAGGGCGGAGCCGAGCAGAGAGGGCGTGGTGACAGATGAAAGGAGGGGTGTGCGAGGTGGGGCAGGGTGGCGGACAAGTGTGTGGGCAAGGAGCAGCCTGCAGGCCCAACCACAGGACAGGGCTGGGGAGGGAGAGGCCCATGGTGGGCAGTAAGAGGGGCTGAGGCTGCAGAAGAGAAGGGCTCTGCCAGACTGAGGTGATAGCACAGACAGAGACTCTGCTGTGTGTCCCTGTCCTGCCGGGGGTGGGGGCCGAGCTGCTGACTCTGTGGCCCTGCTGTCTGCATGAAGCAGAGACTCTGAGCAAGGCCAGCCTAGCTGCTGTGGGCAGCACTAACGCATGTCACTTTAGCAGCCCACAGGCTGGCCTCGCTCAGAGTCTCTGCTTCATGGGGACAGCAGGGCCACAGAGCCTGCCCCCTCTCCCAGCTTACTCGTGCATCCACACACTCTTCAGTAAGAGGCCTAAAGTCTTGCTGTAATGTTCTGTCATGGAGAGTGCCACCAGGCCGGGTGGAACAGCGTTTCTGTGTGACTGGGATGCATGAGGACCCAGTGCTGCCCTCCCAGCTTTGGAGGGAGGCAGCGGGCATGAGGTGGGCTGACCACCCTTCCCGGTGCAGGTTACAATGCCTGGCGGCAGTTCTGTGGCCTGCCCCGCCTGGAGACACCTGCCCACCTGCACACGGCCGTGGCCAACAGGAGCATGGCTGACAGAATAATGCGCTTGTACCAGCATCCGGACAATGTGGACGTCTGGCTGGGGGGCCTGGCTGAGGATTTGCTCCCGGGGGCTCGCGCTGGCCCACTGTTTGCCTGCATCATAGGCAGGCAGATGAAGGCCCTGAGGGACGGCGACAGGTGGGTGCCGGGCATGTGTCTTCATCTTCTGTGCAGGGCTAGAGAGGCCACACTGATTTTACTCAGAGCAGTTCTGGGCCCAACATTAGGTGACCCTTCCATCAGCCAGTGTCCTGGACTGAAGGTGTTGTCAGTAAAGTGGGGGACATGCTGAGCACAGAGCAAGCTCTCAGCACTCGCACACATGGACACTGGTTGGTTCCAGTCACAGATGGGCGTCCAGTGAAAACAAACAACACCCTGTCCATCCATCCTCAAGATGCCTCAGTGCATGCTGACCCAGGCACTGAGGGGTGGCTGTGACCCATGCCTGGGAGCTGCATGCTGGACGGGCCCCTGGCCAGATGCCACCTGCACCCTCTTGGTTTCTGACTCTGGTCTCCACCTGCCCCTGCAGAAGCCAATCATGTGATGAGGCAGAGTCTGGGGACCACACAGGCAAAAGTAGTGGAAAACGTTTTCTTTTTTGAATAATCCCTACACATCCAGTTCTCTCTCTCCCGCTTTAGCTGGTGGTCATTGTACCTGATTCAGATTTTTTTATGAAAATGGTGCTCCTTTGAGAGATTTCCCAGCAGGCTTATCCTCACTTCTGAGATGCCGTCCTAGTGAGGACACCTGGGCATGAACACCGAGGCCTCCGTCTCCCTGGGGACTGCTTCCTAGGACACGCGTGTGTGGAATGCTCTGAACCTGGGCAGCCACGTGTGCAGAGGGGCTGTTTACTCCCATGTTCCCTGCCTGTCTGTCCCTGCACCTTGCATGATATCTGGTTGAAGTTAAACTTGAAACAAGCCCCAAGATGTGGCTGGCAGGTTCCCGTGGGGAAGCCATGCACTTCTCACCCCAGTGTTCATAATTGAATGCATTAACTGAGAAAGCATATAATGGGGTCTGTTATTTGGAAAAGAGGAGCTCTGTTTCTCATTGAGTTTTTCAGCTCATGGGCCATTCCTGTAGGCTAGAACATGTGCTCTCATGGAGGCACAAGGGAACAGGACTTTATGGGAACAGGTGGCCAAATACGCACATTTAACCAGCCATAGGATGCAGGGATGTTCATGCACCCATGCACCCGTGCAGCGGGGCATCCTGTCCTTCCACGGGGTCTGTGTTCAGAAATGTGCCCCTCTGTGTCAGAAAGGTGGAACAGGACACCAAGTCCCCTCTGCACACGCCCTGTGTATGGTTAACACCACATCACGTCTGGTGGCCTTTCGTCAGGAAAGCCGGCTGGTCTGCCCAGAAAGCTGGCGGCCGTCTGGGGAGGGCAGACACGTGTGAGCAGCCTCCTGGCCTGTCCTGGCTGGGACCTCAGTTCAAAGGCTTCTCTGGGGCCCCCTTGGCCTACGGCTCTGTTTTGGCCATATGGGGACTTAGGATTTTGTTTTAGTTCACAAATATCTCCCTAATACAAAAGTACAATCAGCTGACTTGTGGTTATTGTGGTCTCCCTTCACATTTTAAGAGGAGCCCCTCCCCATGTGGTAGGGAGAAAGGCCCAGCATGAGAAACTATGGCCTCCCATCAGGAGGTCCCGGGGCTGGTCAAGCAGTTTAATATTCTGAGAGAAAAGTGAGGCTTTACTTGCTAAGACCACATTGTCTTGGTTAAAGTGGCCTGGAGGAAGACGGAGAAGATGGAGTGGGTAGTTCTGAGTGCACAGGCATCACCCTCGTTCCCCAGACAGGTGGAGAATGGCCCTGAAGCCTCTCTGCCTCACACCTGCTCTGCGCCCTTGGCCCTGCCCACCGCGCTCTGCAGTGCCCCAGCTTGGCCAACCCGCAGGGGGAGGCAAGTGGGTACAGGGCAGGGCCGGCAGGCAGAGTGTGTGCTGGGTAGAGCCACCCGAGGGCCCGGCCTGTGCCTACTGCTACGTCTGTCTCTCTCCCTGCAGGTTCTGGTGGGAGAACAGTGGAGTCTTCACGGACGCACAGAGGCGTGAGCTGGAGAAGCACTCTCTGTCTCGAGTCATCTGTGACAACACAGGCCTGCCCAGCATGCCCGTCGATGCCTTCCGAGTAGGAAAATTCCCCCAGGACTTTGAGTCCTGTGAGGACATCCCTGGCATGAACCTGGACGTGTGGAGGGAGACCTTTCCTCAAGGTGACCTGGCGCCCCTCTACCTGATCCCATAGTACGGACTCCACCAAGGGGCGTGTGGCCTCCCAGGGGCCAACTTAAAACCCTGAGCAGCTTAGAAAAGGGCACCAGTGCACCATTCTGCATGCCCTGGGGGGTCCCTGGTGCTGTCACACCCTGTGAAGTGAGGAAGTTACTCAGCTGAGCCCCCAGAAAGATGCTCAGGGGGCCCTCTGCTGAGGGGTCTGTCTCATGCTCTAGGGCTACAGCAGCCCCCTGGTCAGCTGTGGTTCCCAGAAAGGTGCTCAGGGGGCCCTCTGCTGTGGGGTCTGTGTCGTGCTCTGGGGGTACAGCAGCCCCCTGGCCTCCACAGCAAATCTGGGTCACCTGCAGTGCTGTGAACACTGCAGATGGACACAGCATAGCTCCGTGGCCCTGTGACAGCCACCCCTATCGAGAAGCTGCAGATGAGATCATGTCTTTAAGAGGAAAGGACATCGGCACTGGCTGTTTAGGGAAGGGTCTTCTAGGAAGAACAGGGTTCCCAGGATCCTGACAGTACCTGGGAGTTAGTCTGACACAGCAGGTGTTCAGCCTCTGCTCTGTTCTACACAGCACAGGGCCCAGGTCCAGCTGCGTCATCTCCCAAAGCTCTGCATGCAGCCCTCGATCCTGAGTGTGCAGGCTCTGTGGGGCCCTCGGTGCCATGCCCTGGACACCAACCCCTGACCCTCCTTTACAGGAGGCACATCTGCAGGGCTGGGGCCACTGGCAAGTGGATTAACACAGACACACAAACACACACACACACATATACAGATATACATATATACACATACAGACACACAGACACCACGCGCATATGAAGACTCACAAACACACCACAGACACACACACACAAAGACAACCACACACATATGCAGACACACAAATATACACATGCACACAGAGACACACATAAAAAAAGACACACCACATGCATATCCGGACACAAAAAAATCAAAGACACATAGTCACACACACACCACAGACAGACACCACACAGACACCCAGACACACACACACACACACACAAATACACACATATCCAAACACCCACACACACACAGACTCCTTTCTTTACTTTCTAGAAAAGGGTGACAGACACCGAGCAAGCCCCATCCCAAGGCCCTTCCTGCAGTACAGTCACTGGGAGGCACAGCCGGGTGGCACTAAACATGGATCTGGGGACACAGCTCAGCCCGTGACCGGGACGTTGGAGCGAGGTTTTTTCTTCCTGTGTCTGACCGTGTTTTGACCTGTGACATTGCACAGATGGCAAGTGTGGCTTCCCAGGGAAGGTGGACAATGGGGACTTCGTGCCGTGTGAGGAGGCCGGGAGGCGCGTCCTGGTGTTTTCCTGTCACCATGGGTTCGAGCTGCAGGGCCAAGAGCAGGTCACCTGCACCCAGCAAGGGTGGGACGCCCCACCTCCCATCTGCAAAGGTCAGTCACGTAGCAGCTGTGTGTTTCTATTGACAATTACAAACATCTGCTTGTTTCAAATGCACATCAAGAACAATGTTGAGCATCCTCCCCTTTGCCAGAGGGCCTTCTGAGCATGTCACCTGCCAGGGAAGCTCTGGGAGGAGAAGCACCATCCTTGTAGTTGGCCATGTCCCCATCTTCCTAGACAACAATGTGTCAGGATGGTCGCCTCAAATCGTGACCCACAGAGCCACAGGCCAGGGAAGGAAAGAGGAGTCTGGACGTTCCTTGCAAGGCTGCGAGAAGGGGCCTGCAGAGCTAGTCTCTCAGATGGACACACAGAGCACATTTCACTCGAGGCACCTGCAGAGCAAGGCCCCCCATGCCCAGCAGCTTCCTCGCACCCTTCCTCACATTGGGTGGGACATGGAGATGGGAGGCCGCATCCCAGCACACTGTAAGATGCATCTCCTGAGCCTCTTCCCCTTGCAGGTATGACAAGGGTACCAGGGGGCAGTTGTATTGGTCAGCAGAACCACTGGACAGAGACCCCAGCCCCCACAGACTGTTCTGTGAAATAGTGTGAGCCCCCCAGAATGGTGCCTCTGGTCAGGCTGGTGACCACTAACTCAGAAGCGTCCTGCCAAACTCTGCGGAGTGGGCAGGTGGGACCAGGTTGGTGGAGGGACTCACTGCAGCCACTGGAAAGGCCGCCAGTCCCCCCAAGGCATCAGACACAGTATGACTGGAAGGAAGAAAAGGGCTCAGGCAAGAATCGGGCTGGTTTGTGAGCAGAGGTAAAAACAAAGTCGACCTCTTTTAGTTTCTCTTCAGTTTGGGAAGACAGACCGTCTCTGGAGAAGGAGGTTGGTGACAGGTCCAGCGAGGTGGACGCACCTGGTGCCCAGACTGTGCACTCAGCACTGTCCAGGGCAGCAAATTTCATGCCAGGAATTATTTACCACATTAAGGAGGCCATTACCTCCTTAATGGCCAACCACTCTGAACCCTAAAAGTGAAAGGAAAAACTGAGGCGCCAGGACCACCAGAGTCTCACGGAGACTCAGCCTGGGCCCGTGGCCAGATGTGGGGCAGCTGCCACCCGCACAGGAGCAGGGTCTCAAGTCCTTCCAGGTGGACACCATCCAGCCTCCAGGGTGGGCAGAGCCAAAAGAAAAAAATGAAGCCGCTGCGGGTAGTGTGCAGGAGAGAACTTTGAGGAAGTCTCCAGCTGGTGCAGCTGACTAGGAATGGACGGATCAGAGGCCACAGGCTGGAGACGGAAGCCAGCACCACTGGAAACCTCTGAGTAAACTATGGGGACAATTCTGTTTGCCCAGGTATGCACAGCAGGTGGGCCCAGTGCAGACATGCTCCCAGCTATGTTTGGGGTTTGGACATGAGGGATAATGGACAAGGAACAGCCAACCGGGGGTCAGATAATACCCCAGAGAACAGTAGACAGGGACACTTCTCCCAGGGAACATTCCAGAAGCTTCAGTGGCAGGAGCCCAGCTGGGGTCCGTTGTTATTACTCCAGGCCCAACTTTCATTAATCCCACTTGTAAGGCTCTGGAGCTGACCCCACGGGAGCAAAGGCGTGGCCAGTACAGCTTGGTGCCTGTGCAAACCTGACACACCCCTTCACCAGCGATTCCTGGTTTTCCGTGTGGGTCACAGCAGGAGAAAAGGCCTGGAGTGTGACACCTGGGCTGCACACCTGCACCACTTCTGCCTAACCGTGGGGACGTCTTATGTATCCACTTGGCTCCTGGCTAGGTGTTCACTGTGCCAAGATGCTAGTCACAGGAACATGCAAGGTGCACGTGAAGGGGTAGCAGCTGGGTAGCCGGTGATGAGGGGGCCCACGTGCCCTGCGGTCTGTCCACATGTGCTGCCTGTCCTACAGCAACCATGTTCTGCCTGTCCAGATGCATGTCCTCCACATGGTGGGTCCTTTCTGGCCCCCTGAGTTTTATAGATTTCATCAAAATCATTCTCCTATTTCTGAAATTTTATTACCCCATCTCCCATCTTTTTTCTTCCTTAATTTTTCATTCCCCAAAGTAGCAGCTCCCTGGAGCTAAGATCAGTTTCACTAAGTACTAATTCTAACCAGGCTTGTGCTCCAGGGGACGTGAGAGCATCCCATGGCCTGGCCCACATCCAGCAGCAAGTGCCTGCAGCAGGCTCTGTGGATGGGGAGCTTTATGGATGGCAGAGGCCATGTCACCTGGATGGGAAGCTCTGCAGATGGAGAGTACTATGGACAGCAGAGGCCGTGACTCCTGGAAACTTGTTAGCACCTCAGGCCACCCCAACTCAGATCAGGACCCGTACTGTCCCAAAACCCTATGAGAGAGTCACATCAAAGCCTGGGTGCCCCTCTGGGCAGGGTGGCTCTGGGCTTCTTTATGCAGCCGCAGATATGAGTCTCGTGTCACGCTCCGTGCCTGGGCCTTTTCAGTAGCTATTGGCTGTGTCTCCCCCAGATTGCCCAGCCTCTGCTTGCTGAGTGTGGGCAGGAGTAAATTTAAATTTCATCGATTTAAATGACTTAATAAATGTGCAATACAGAGAACAAGTCACAGATCTTTTGTGATTAACGTAGAAAGTTAAAAAGTAAGTAAAAAGCCGTGGTCAAACTGTGCTGACCCACGCCGTGACTGCCGTAGATTAGCAGCATGCCCAGGACCCCAGAGTGCTGTCTTGACACACTGCTGAGTAAACATGCAAGTGACAGGGTATGGAGTGTTTTGAGAATCCATTTAGATTTTTTAAATGGAGTGGACATATTTATGTGTATCATATTTATAAATGTCTTCACAAATTTGAAAGCTCTGAGCACTACTCAAGAGTGTTGGTACTAGTTACCTCAGCAGACTGGAGCAGAAGGGAGCTGAGATTTTCAACTTTCTGTCTATCCAAGTCTTTGGTTTGTGGCCTATTACATCTATAATTAAAATATACTATCTTATGAAGAAACAAATTACAGAAAACTCAATAAGGAAAAATGCATGGTATAAATGCACTCATTTATGTACACAAATGTTTGCCATAACTATTCCTTTCACTAGAAGTTTCTTGCAAATCAAGAATTGCAAAAAAAAAAAATAGAATCAAGTACGTCATCTAGGGAAATCCTCACTTTTATGGTAAATTCCTAGGAATATACATGTTCAAGTTCATCCTCAGTGAAATGTGCTTATCAAAATACATCCACAGCTAATCATCAGAGAACTGCAAATCAAAACTACTTTGAGATATCATCTAACTCCAGTAAGATTAGCCCATATCACAAAATCCCAAGACCAGAGATGTTGGGGTGGATGTGGAGAAAAGGGAACACTTCTACACTGCTGGTGGGAATGCAAATTAATATATTCCTTTTGGAAAGATGTTTGGAGAACACTTCGAGATCTAAAAATAGATCTGCCATTCAATCCTATAATTCCTCTACTAGGTATATACCCAGAAGACCAAAAATCACATCGTAACAAAGATATTTGTACCAGAATGTTTTGCGCAGCCCAATTCATAATTGCTAAATCCTGGAAAAAGCCCTAGTGCCCATCGATCCACAAATGGATTAATAAATTGTGGTATATGTACACCATGGAATATTAAGCAGCCTTAAAGAAAGATGGAGACTTTACCTCTTTCATGTTTACATGGATGGAGCTGGAACATATTCTTCTTAGTAAAGTATCTCAAGAATGGAAGAAAAAGTATCCAATGTACTCAGCCCTACTATGAAACTAATTTATGGCTTTCACATGAAAGCTATAACCCAGTTATAACCTAAGAATATGGAGAAGGGAGAGAGGGAGGGGAGAGGGGAGGATGGACGAATGGAGGGGGATTGGTGGGACTACACCTGTGGTGCATCTCATAAGGGTACATGTGAAACTTAGTAATGTAGAATATAAATGCCTTCACACAATAACTAAGAAAATGCCAGGAAGGCTATGTTAACCAGTGTGATGAAACGTGTCAAACAGTCTCTAAAACCAGTGTATGGTGCCCCATGATCGCATTAATGTACACAGCTATGATTTAACAATAAAAAAATATATATATATGTATTTTATATATATATATATATATATATATATATATATATATATCCACAGCTTCAGAAAGGGAACCTCGGGCCTAACTGAATTTTTATACAAAAAGCAAATGAGATTTGCCACTCTCTTCTCCACTCAAATCCTACTTATTCACTAAAATCCATCCATATAAAAACCTGATGGAAACCAAAAAGCAAGCAAATGACTTGTAATAAGTCTCAGCTGAGTGCTTTCAAGCTGTGGATTCCAGATAGTTAAAAACTGTGAGTCTGTGGCTTATTATATTCGTCATTGTCAAGAGGTTGTAAAATAAACGAGCATGAATAAATGCTGTGTCCACCACGCGTGAGGCTGCAGTCAGCACAGGTGTGTGTGGAGTGCTGGACGCAGCCTGCAGATGTTTGTGGCTAGCTGAGGAGGGAACCAGGTGCGTCCGCTGCTCTTCTTGAAATTCAGGGTGAAGTGGCAGAAAAGGAAATGGGGGCTTTGCGCAGGTGAGGGGAGCCTGGTGCTGGGCTGAGGCTGTCCCCCTCCACCAACAGGCGTCGGTACCCAGGCAGGCTGGGTTTGGCAGGCTGCTCAGTGTCACCTGGGCTTCCGAGTAGAGTACCCTGACCTATGCAGAGTGCTGCAAGCTGAGTTCTGTGCTCCCAAAAGATGAGTTCACGTTCTACCCCCCACTACCTCCGAAAGTGAACTTACTGGAAACAGTCCTTGCATATGCTGTCGAGTTAAAATGAAGTCACTAAGGGCCCTGATTTGGTGCCTGCTGACCTGCAAGGAGGTGACAAGACAGAAAGGGGAGATGACCCTGTGAGGCTGGATAGAAGGAAGGGTCTGCAAGGTGAGCATCATGGAGGACCACCGAGGAGACCCAAAACCTCCAAGAAAAGCAGAGGACCCCCTAGAACCACCGAGGATCACAACCACCACCAGAAACTGGACCCTCTCCCTGAGGCTTTGTGGGGAGCCTGCCTTGCCAGCCCTGGTCTCAGACTTGTGTCCTCCAGAAGGATGGAGTGGATGCATCTGTGGTGTTAAGCCACCTGGTCCATGGTTGTTTGCCACGGCAGCCATAGGACAGCCTCCCATGGGGTAATCTCAGCTCCTAGCAGGGGAGGTAGAGCAGTGGGAGCACGCCAAGGGACCCCCAGGAAAGGGGCGTGTCAGCAAACGTGGACAGTGGCCGTGGCCAGGCTGCTTCACAGCGAGGGCCTCCCACTGCTGCTCAGCACCCCTCTCCCATGTCCTGGGGTTGAGGACAGGAAGCAGAGCCACAGCCTTTGATATTCTAAGTGATGGCTTTGGAGCCTCAGGGAACACCCGCCTGGCCAGGGAGGCTGCGCAGGCCCCGCATGCCTGGCTGTGTGGCTGCACAGCTCTGCACATGGTGCACGCAGCTGGGGCTGCTCCAGGGTATTACCTGTGAAGGGGCCGTGGTTGGATCTATCATGAATGGATGTCTAGAAACAAAATACACAGGGTAGCCAGAGCTCCATCAACGAGCTCCAGTCCCTTGAAAGTCCTTTACCCTGGGTCGCATTCGCATCTGACCATGGCCTTGTTGCTACTGTCATTATTGAAACTCTGATACTGTGAGAATCTGCTGCATCCTCCAGCAGGCTCTCTGAGGCCCACCTGTGCTCACAGGCCACACTGGCCTGGCCTGGGGAGGCTGCGTGGAGCCCCTGGGACACAGCTCTGCCCAGAACTCGAGCACTGGGCCACGACCCACCCTAGCTGTCCTGTGAGGCTGCTCATGTACACACGTGTTCCTGGGTCCCTGGGGGCCGGAGTCTGGGGCCAAGTCCAGCATTTTTCCTGAGATGCTGGGTGAGTCCCTCGCTCTGACTCGGGGTGCAGGGGCACTGGGGTTCTGAGATGAAGAGATTCTGCCCCTGGTGCCCCTCCCGCAGAGCAGGCCCGGGAGTGCGGCACGTCTCAGTGTGCGGTGCTCACAGATCTTGTGCAAAGGGATAGCAGGGTTTTCACGTTCTGCTGAAGAAAACTTGTGTAGTGAGTTGGCTAGAAGCACGAGTCTAGGACATCAGGTAACTGGTCACAGGTTTTAGGGCCAGGAGACCAGGGCAGGTGGCGCATCCTCACCTGTAGTGCAGGGCATGGAACCCCAATGGCACCCCCGGCCATCTCCTGTGCCAGGTCAAAAATAGTCATAGCTCTCCGCACGCTGGCCAGAGCAACAGACACCACAGGAGCTCCCACAAATGCCCCGAAGAGGAACGGAAGGACATGGTGTCTTCTCCCTCTCAGAGGACTTGCTGGCCACCTAGGAGCCCTCGGGACAGCCTCCTTCCAAACTGCGCCCGCCCACAGCTGAGCCCAGTGGCCTCCCTTGGGGCAGTTGCAGCCTCCCAGGGAGGTGCTGATGCCTGAGACCCAGCCTGCCATCCAGGCTCCTGGAATGAGCTGAGTTTTGTGGCCGTGTCCAGAGGAAGCCTAAGAAACAACTTGTCTGGAGTTGGGCAGAAAAATCACATGCAACCCTCAGGGTCAAAGCCAGGCCACAGATGGAGCCTATGACTGAGGGATAGGACACCCAGGGAGGACGTCAGGGCCAGGCTGGGAGGATCCATTGGGCCCATGAGCGGATGGTGGCTGGAGCCCATGAGGATGTGGGAGGAGGAGTTTGCAGCAGGCACATCCTCCTGTCCTCTGCAGACAGGCACTGAGGCGAGGGGCTGGCCTCTGTCCAGGCCTTGAGTGCCCCATGGGAAGGGCTGACATTGGCCACCCCTCCCCATGGCTGTCCTGGCCCTGTGTGTGCAGATGTGAACGAGTGTACGACCCTGGCTCAGCCCCCCTGCCAGCCCTCCGCACGCTGCAAGAACACCAAGGGCAGCTTCCAATGCGTCTGTTCTGACCCCCTCGTGCTGGCGGAGGACAGCAGGACCTGTGTAGGTGAGCCCCTCCTCTCTGTGTCCACTCAAGAGTTTTGGTAAAACAAAAACAGTGTACGCCCAGGGTCAACACCCACAGTTAACATCCCACCCGGGAAGGGGAAGGATGGCATCTTGATGCTGCAACCATCCTTCCCCAACCCTGCTGGGGTAAAGCAAGGGTTGCATGGGCTGCAGGCCTCCAGGCACTCAGGGTGTCCGCTCCATTATAGCCCCCGCCCCTCTGACAGTGACCCCACAGGACACTCATGTCCCAGTGGGGCCCTGGGTGCTCCTCCCAGGTCAGCCTCTGCACATCCCCCTCCATGGCAGGGCCCTGGGTTCCGGACTGGAACACTGCCCACCCTCCAGCCCTCACCAAGGCTGCATGTGTGGGCCTGACCCAGCACTCAGCTCAGTGCGTCCCTGGTGAAGTTCCTCTCAGAGGGATGTGCTGGTTTCAGCTCCATGTTGCAGAAGAGGATACTGGGGAACAGAGAGGTCGAGTGACATGCTCGGGGCCACACAGCCACTCAGGTGACCTGGACAGAGCAGTGCAGATGTCCTTAGGGGGAGGGCTGACCTGACCTGACAGGGCAGTGGAGACATGTCAGTAACAACACTGTGGGAAGACCACCCTTGGGTTCACAGTGACTCCGGCCCCAGCTGTCATCTCCTTACAGAGACCATAGTCCTGGGCTAGGTCTCCACTCCAGGCACCTCTCCCCTCTGTCCAGAACTTTCTGTCCGATTCCACTGTCCATGCTTAACTTTATTCTGAAATGAGATAATGATCGCTACACCTGCAGATCCAAAATCTGTGGCCGTCCTGTGCCCCAGCTTAAGGGCAGGCTCCCATTATACCAGGGTTCAGGCAGCCCACCAACCACATATTGTCCCCTCACCATGCAGCCTTCTCCTGCAGCAGCCATCAAAGTCCATGCTGTGCCCACTTTCCCAGCTCTGTCCAAGGCCTCTCGGGGTCCCCAGGGTCAGTGGCAGCCTCACTCAGAGGGTACTGAAAGCCTCCCTGGTTTGGGCAGAAGGGGACGTTCCCCGTCCTGTGGGACAGCTTCAACACTGATGACAGGGAAGGCTGCCTGCATACAGCCTGCCAGGTTGCCCCCTGAAAGTCTTCCTACTTTGCAGTCCTGTGGCCCAAGACAGGGTGTGGCCCTGAGTCAGGCGACAGGCTCCACTAACCTGGTCTCCTTCTGTACCCTAGACTCTGGGAGGCTCCCGCAGGCGTCTTGGGTCTCCATTACTCTGGGCGCCCTGCTGGTCGGTGGCTTGGCAGGTCTCACCTGGACAGTGATCTGCAGGTGGTAAGTGCCACGTCTTCATCTGTCTTTGGGCACGGCTGGCAGTGAAGTTGCCTTGTTTTCCCAAGGCCAGTACGGATTATCAGTACCTCAAAGGCATTGGTCTAGGAGCGATTTTGTGCAATGCATTAGAAGTTCTGGGTCCTTTCATTATGTTTTAATAGCGAGACTAGAAGGTAACTAGCACAGCATGGTGGCATCAGATGGCTGCACTGAAATGTGCTGGGGTTGGGAGCAGAGGCTCTTGAAGGGTTTCTCAGGGAAAAAAGGTCACCATGGATAGAATGTTTTATTCTTCAATCATATCCCCTCCCTCAAGGGCAGAGATTGCAAGTTGAGCTTTTAAGTTTAAAAATGGCACAGATTTTCAGAGCCAGAACTAACAGCTCCCTCCGTGAGTATCCTCTGCACAACCCTGCTGGGCAGACTCAGCATCCCCGCCCAGCTGCTGCTTCTCATCCTGTGATTCTTAAGAGCTAAACTCATTGTTGACGCATTGAACAATTGTTCATCTTAAATGGGAAATATTCCAAAAAATAACAGTGTAGACTACAAGAAACCACTGCTGCCCAGTCTGCACCCTGCAGGGTCACGCTGACAGCACCACGGTCGCCTCTGCCTTCTCCTCAGACGGCGGCTCAGCTCAGCCCAGCTCAGCGCATGGCCTCTGGAGGGCACAGCTCCGCAGACCACACCCCATTCACTGTTCTCCCGCACAGCCCACTGCACGCACCCCACAGTTGTGCTATCATAATCACATCTCAGCAATTCCAGACCTCAGGGCTCTCTCAGCGCACCAATGCCTGCCCGACCCAGAAAGAAACTTCCTCACACGTTTTTCACGTTTCACAAAAACTAGGCTTTTAAAACTTGGCAGGACCTTAGCACCCAACATCATCCTTGCTCACTGTTATTTTCAAAGGGGCTCAGGAAGAATCAACAGCAATGGCCTTTTTTTCCTATTGTTTTGTTGTCCGAGGACCTGGTAGGGACTTCTGCGCCCATGAGCTGCCCTTCGTCCCATCTCTGGGGGCCCATTTCCGCTGCCCTGCAGGACCTCTGTGCCAGCCACTGAGGTTGACATGAGTTCTAGGTTGCACATGAGTTTGTGATGTATCTGGTCCTTGATTTCTAAGTGATACATTTCCTAGTAGATTCACAGTTTCCAACAGAACTAACATCCACCACAATTCCTATAATAGCTGTGAGAAATTCTCCAAACAGACAGGTAATAGTAATAGTAGAAGTCATTTGTCAGGCTAAGTCTGACTCAGGCTCAGTCTCCAAGGCTAAGTATGTTTTAGTCACTATCTTGTTTGATCTTCTAATCACATGCGTTAGGTGCTTGCTAAGGGTTGAATCTCTTAATAAATTTACATGTTCAAATTCTAATCCCCAGAATCTCAGAAGATGATCTTATTTGGAAATAAAGTTTTCACTAGTGTGATAAATGGAACATGGTCTGAGTAGGACCCCCCACGCCCTCCTAGGCACGGTGGTCTGTGGTTTTGAAATAACCCGCAGGTCTCTCTGCAGAGCACTTTGTCAGCTTTGCACAGGGCCCCAGCTCTGGCGCCTGGGGTCAGGGAATGTTTCCAGTGTGTTAAGAATCACTTGGGCTTAAATTCTTAGATGTGACTAATAATTAAAACCCCCATGAAATCAACTAAGTGAGAAAAATTGGGCTGTAGGTAAACAACTTCACATTAGCTGGGTTCTGTACTTATTATATATTAAAAGTTTACATTATAAATGCTGATATTACTGTAATTTACTATCCATAATTTTATATTTTAAACGTGCCTGTAAACATTATTATCGCCTTATCATTTTGAGAAGTGTCAGAGCCTATAACCACATCCATAAGGAAAGCAGCTATTCCCTTAAGTCTGGTGGCAGAGTGACAATCACCCGGCCCATTAAACCTGTTGGGACCAGTGGCCACAGATCACTTTGGGCTCTTCTGGGGAGGGACGCCACAGCCCAGGAACGGAAGGTGGTTCCCTGGCAAGAGCCTTAAGTGGGGCCGCCTAGGACTGGAAGAGAATAGTGGCCTGTGACATGCCATGGAGCCCAGATCTGTGACTGAGCTTAACTGGAGGTCACTCATGCAGGACAATCCCAGCGGTTCCCAGGCCAACCTCAGCTCAGGCCTCACCCCTCCTTGTGTCTCATTTTTCAACTTTAAAAATGTGACACTATTTCCAATTTAGGTAATTTCTATGGAGTGGAGATGGGGGCTGAGTGGGGGCCCAGCAGGGTGCCCCTGGAGCATGGATCTCCTGGCCTACCGTCCACTGAGGCAGGTCAGAGAGTTTCTGTATAGCCAGGTTTACACAGAACACTTTTTAGGGCTGGTCTGGGGAAGCAGGTGTCTGGTGTCTGTGGGAACCCAGAGGCAGCAGCTGGAGAGGGGCAGAGATGGCTTTGTCATGCTGGCTACTGTCTGCTGGGCCTCAGCAAGACCAACTGGACTTTCTCACCATCATTAGTTTTGGGGTTTCTGAAGTGTAATTTTTCAGTTTTTCTCTGTCAATTGTTCCCTGTGCCCCGTGCCAGTGAAAGTATTTCACATCGATTACTCCTAGAAATAGTGCACGTTGGGAAACGAACAGTTTGCATTTATTTCCAGTGAACCTGAAAGAAACTGTTCGTGGTTTCCTCAGACACTGCCGGGTCACTCACCTGTCCTGGTCCTGCATCTTCCCACTGATGGATCCAGGCTTCTCTCTGAGCTGCGGCCAGGGCGTTCTCGCTCCTGGCTCCAGCTACCAGATTAACCTGCCTCCCAAACAGAGCCATGTCCGTTCAAAATGTGACCTGTGTGCCAGGTGACGGGGCTGTCCGCCCCCCAGGCTACCTGCACTAGGGCAGGCTGAGTCCACTCGAGGCCGAACCTTCTTGAACAGAGTGTTTGAGACAGGAGCTGTTGAGTAAGGTGTGCAGATTCGTCCCTACGGCCATTTGTCACAGCAGCCTTAGAGGCAGGAGCGTGGGTGGGAATCCCTATAGGTCCCAGAGCTGAGACCATGAGATAATTCTCCTTCCTGTTGACAGCCTGGGTTGCCCATGTGGGACACACTGAACTGGAGCCTGTCCGGGCCACACCCCACCCAGCTAGTGGCCCCTGTCCCCGGGGCCTGGGTGCCGCCTGGGATAGGGGACATTCCTCAGCATAGTAAGTGGATTAAAGTATTTTCATGATGCTCCATCCTGCCATGGCTGGGAACTGAGCTTTAAGGTTTGTCTGGAGTCCTCTTGGCTGGGGTCTGTTCAGTCAGTGAGGGCATAGAATATTCTCCTTAGATCATGACCACAGGCCTGGGGTCTGTGCAGGACACACACAAGCACCAGGGTGCTGTCACTAGACCTTCGGAGAGTCAGTGTTTGGTTATTTCCAGAGAGATGACAGTGCCACCAGCGTTAGCATCAGCCCCTCAGAGGCCGTTCCCAGTGTGGCTTTTGGGGCTCAGGCCTGCACACTCACCCTGTAACCTCTGGGGCACAGGACCTGGGGCTCTGCTGCCCGCCTCCTCCCCCAGCAAAGCTGCAAGGACACCCCTCGTCCTATACTCGTCCTGTATATAGGGTGCCCCACCATGAAGCAGAGATGGGCTCGGTGCTGGGGTCACAGGTATGGACGAGCCAGGCCCCTCTGCAGGTGAGAGAGGGCGTGTGAGCGGGTGCAGCTGCTGCCACACGTGGTGGTGACTGTACCTCCCCCGCCTGTGGGAGCTGTCAGGCAGGTGTGGGTATGTGACACCCAGCGAAGCTGAGTCACGTTGGAGTGGCCTCCAGGATCTCAGCCCACCTGGGTCCCCCTCTTGGGGCTAAGGCCCCATACTCCCCTTGAAACCTCAGGGGCAGCCCCATGTGGCACCTTGGAAGCACTCAACAGGGCTTCTTTGCAGCCCCCCACCCTGCCGTGCCTCAGGCAGGTCCCTCTTCCACTTGTAGCCTAGACACTCACTCAGGCTACCGGCACCACATGGGTGATCTAAATTTCAAAGTCATGTGGGGACTCACCTGGAAAGTCCCATTTTCAGAGCAAAGAAATCCCACAGAAGCCTGGAAGACACCTCTGCCAGGGAGCCCCCCCGGGCACCTGCAGCCCCAAAACTGTGCAGCAGAGCCCTCCTTCTCCTCGTCACCTCCCCACCCTGGAGGCCATGATGCTGAGCAGCTTTAGGACAAGGACAGAGCTGTCTGCCTCTAGTAGTTCTTGGGAAGAACCTGGGTCAGTGTCACTGTCACTTCCCGGAGGTGACACCGGATGAGAATGGTGGAAAGTGGGGGCAGAGGAGGGCACTGGGAATGGCGTTGTCCCTTTCCTGCTATGGTGCTCTCATGCCAGTCACTTTGAAGAGGGCAGCAGAATTGCATCTTTTGCCACATAAAGTGGCCCGAGTGTGGCCCTGCACCTCCTGTGCCCATACAGAGCCACCAGCCAGGCACACTTCTCCAAACTCCCGCTGCGGTTTCTCACCCTAAGTCAGACCCGTAAAGTTCTAATTCAGTAGTTAAGGCACAGTCAATACCCACCCCCAGCTTCTGCTTCTGTTAATCCACCTTCACATCCATTTATTCCCCCTCCCGCTCTCCCTCCATCCCTCTCTGTCTCTATATCTCTGTCTCTCTCTGTCCGTCTCTCTGTCTCATTCTATTTCTCTCTCTCTCTATTTCTCTACGTCTATCTGTCTCTGTCCCACACACACCTGAGTGTGAACACACACAGAGCCGGGCAGGCAGGGAACATAGGGGCTGCCCACCCCGTGTCCCTCCCCCTCTTCACCCCTTGTCCTGTGCTGATTCCCAGGTGGCCCCTGCATGCCCAGCCCTGGCCCTGTGTGCATCCCCACAGTCACGCGTGCCACCCTCTCCCAGGCAGTGGCCAGTGGAGGAAGAAGGAAGTGGACCCGGCTACAGGGCTGACAGCAGCTGGGTCCTGGCAGCCTTTCTCCCAGAGGAGATGCCCAGCGGGACTTTCTCCCAGAGGAGATGCCCAGAGTCACTTCAGGGACTCTGCCTTCCCCCTGCCCCAGAGTGCCAGTGGTGTCCATACAACCTCCTGGGGCCACAATGACCCCGGGTGTTTGCCAGTGCTGAATCCCAGATTCTTCCAGAGCCTCTCTGCAGAGGTGCAGGTGAGGGGCCAGGGAGTGGGGTGCTCAGGGCCAAAAAACGTGGCAGGGATGGCTGGACACTCGGACAGTCAGAGGGCTGTGGGAGGTGTCCAGTCCATTTCTGCTTAGACCAGAGAGCTGTGCAGAAGGCCCCTCACTTCAGGAAATCAATAGACTTAAAGGGAAAGGGGCATCGAGCTTTAGGACTTCAGGAGACCCCTGGAAATACTGTCACTCATTCCATAGGGCAAGTATTTGTATCACAGTTACAAGAAGAAAACTCAAAAAGAAAAAGGTCACTATTATAACGCTGCATTGAGGGAAAATCGTTGAGATTCTTTCTGAACTGAGAGTTTAAATTTTCCGTTTTGTCAGAGGAGTTTTCCAGAGAACACAGGGTCCTGCAGAGACCAACGTCCATGCTGGGGCAGGGTGCTGAGTGCGCCTCTCCTTACACTGCTGGACACATCTTCAGAAATACCCAGTGTCTCTGTGTCAGATGGCGCCTTGAAATAATAAAATAAAATCCACTTAATAGCATAACCTTAGTTATTTCCATCATTCCCAGATAGAAAAGTGATTTAAAAAAAATTTCGGCATCGAATGATATAATGTAGAATCTCATCAAACACCCCCACCACACTGTGCAGAGCTCTCAGTTCATCCTCGCCCACCGTGGCCTCCGTTTGGATCTGTGTGAACTCTTCTCTGGAGAGAGACGAGTTGGTGCACACGGAATGTCCCCATGAGCCCAGTGGACCAAGGTTCCTGTCTCCACCGTGCTGCCTGCTGGTGGAGGTGGCCTCAGGCTCTGGTGGCTCTGGTGAGAGTGAGGACATGGCCTGCCTCAGGACCATTCAGGGCAGACCGGCATGCCGGGAGTGCTGGCTTCTGTTATCATTGCAGGCTCAGGCCAGTCCTGCCCTGAGCTGGCAGGCCAGTGAGCTTTAGGGCTCACTAACCAGGAGGCGACAGATACTGTTCACTGCCCATCGCCCTGCCCGGCTGAACCCACAGCTGCACAGCTGGATGCCAGGTCTGAGCCCGCGAAAGCAAACAGCAGACGGCACACTCTGTGTGTGCAGCCCCACTTGCCATCTCCCACAGACTTGGCCTGGTGACATCTGCTGAAGTCATGCTTCTAAGAAGAGAAAAAATTCACACCAGAATCCTAGTAGTCTTTCCTTTACTTCTTCTTTGGCAAATTGGGGTAAAATACACAAATAACATTAAATTTACCATTTGGGGCATTTTTAAGTGTGCAGTTTATGGCACTAAGAACATTCACGTTGTTGTGCAGATGTCACCACTGTCCCCGTCAGATTTTTTTCATCCTGCAAAACTGGGACTCTGTTCTCCTAGGTGACAGCTCCCCGTCCCCCACCCGGCCCTGGCACCCCCCACGTACTGCCTGCCTCTCAGCAGGGTCGCCCGGCTCTGCCTGTGCTTTTGTGCCTGGTGTGTTTCACTCGGCAGAGTGCCCAGAGGGTCCATCCATGCACGGCAGGTGCGAGGATGTCCTTCCTTGGTAAGGCCGAGCGCTGTCCCGTCACACGCGTTTGTGGTGGCACGTTTTGTTGTCCACTCATCTGGGGGTGGACGCTTGGCTTGCCCCACCTTTAGGCTGGTGTGGATAACGCACATCCGTTTCAGCATTTTTCCATGTTTAATATGGTTCTGTGTGATAAGTCTCCCTTTTGTGTGTTTTATTTTTCATATATGAGGGTAAAGTTTGGCTCCCTAAGAGAGATTGTCCCTGACCGTAAAGACAGCGTCACACACTGAGGAATAGGAGTGTCTCAGGGATGAGCAGAGAGGGCTAAGAGGACAAAGCATGTTCACACAGCACCTGACGCACACTGAAATCCCAGCCTGCGGCGGCTGGGCCAGGCCTCGCGCAACTGGCTCCAGTCCGTTCCCGTGACCACGCTCTGAGGAAGTTACTACTTAGCGACCTTGTTGATGCAGGTTAAAGCCTGGTTCTGTCCTCTGAATGGTAAGCAAATGCTGCTGTCTGCTGTGCTGACCCCAGTCAGACCACACACAGGAGAAGAGTGACCCACAGTTCCATGAGGAAGAAAACAGCCAGTGTTTAGGAGTTTCATATCCCTCCCGGGCAGCTGGAGTGTGGGCTCCAACGCCTCTCAGTGTCACTCAGCCAACACTGTTGGCTCAGGGCAGGTGGTGAAGGCCGGAAGGTGATGGTCACCCATCGACGCAGTGTGTGTGGGACGCTGCTCCCCCCCAGGCAGTTCTGTGTCCTGCCCAGAAGTCTGCCCCAGCCAGGAGCGCACAAGACTCCAGTGGAAGGGCAGGTGAAAGGGGAAAAGATCCCCCTCCTATGCCCTGTGCCAGGACCCTGTTTCTGGCCTGCAGCTCACCCAGGCCACAGAGCGTGCCCACTTCCTAAAGGAAGACGGTGACCCCTGTCACATACCAGAAGCTGGACCCAGTCTCGGGAGCTCTGTGATCAGTGGATGCCAGTTGTGTCACCTGGTGCCCTTCCTGAAGAATCACGGGTGTTAGACAGGCAGACATGAAGAGGTGCTTGCTACAGGCTGGGGACCTGGAAGGACCCGGAGGAGACACAGGACCTAGTAATCTCCACAAGCTCACTGGACAGAGTCTGCTGCCCACGTGGCTTCCCTGAGGTGACCGTGACTGCACGTCATCACCTGCTGACTGCCCCCTCATGAGAGGCAAGGAGGCGGTCTTTATCCCAATGTGTGAATTTCTCAAGAGTCCAGGAATTCAGAGTCAGCCGCGCTGTCAGACCATGACCTCTCTGTGATGACTCACTTCCCCATGACTGTTGTCAAAGGATAAGATTAAGAAACTGGGAAAAAGGACATCCAGAGATGCTTCTCATCTCTCATCTTTGGTAAATCCAAGCCTATAACTCCAAGCCCGGAAAGCACTGAGCTGTTTGCACCAGACCAGCCAACTCCGAGCCTCCTCCGGCCCTGGCGGGTGTGAATTGCTGTCTTCCTGCTTTCTGTGGGGACAGCAGCCAGCACGCCAGCTCTGTGTGCAGACACCGGAGGCCAGACGGCAATGCCCGTTCCATCCACCTGCCCCAGGTGCCAGGGCCCCACCCCAACAACCAGCAGAGACATATCCTTGGTTCCCTTCAGCACATGTGATACAGGGACTTGGGCAAAAACCAAATATTCAGCTGCCAATTCTCATGTCACAGGATGTGGCAGACACAGCTCTGGTGTTTGGGCGCTGCAGTGAACTTGCAGCCAAGCCCAGGGATGGGAGTTGCTGCATGAGTGTGAGGAGTGGCCTGGTGACGAGTGAGGGGCAAGGTGCCCGTCTGGCTGTCTGCGGCAGTTCTAAGATGTCACAGAAGGTGTTGGTGAACATCTGGGCCAAGTACCTCCTTGAACATCATTTTCTAATAGTAAACATTTTCGTCTCCATTACAATAGAGATAAAAACTATCTTATGACATGAATTTTATTAAATATCCTTTTTTCCTTCACAGTTTTGTCATAGGGGTAAAAAGATAAATCTAATAATTACAGATGTTAAGTGACACTTCTACACAGGTGCATAGGCCCCTAACCAGGGAAGAAAATTCTGAAGCCAGGATGCAGGTGCTCCAGAGTCTCCAGAGTGTGTCCTGCAGGACGAGGCCTCTGGCCAGTAGCAACCCCACTGCCAGCTGCACGTCACTTTCTGGAAGCCAGGAGTCATGTTTGTGACCTAAAGTTCTATCTGAAGCTGCTAGCTAAGAGGGAGGCTCTGGGCGCTGGCTGAGGTTAGGGTTAGGGTTAGGTGTTAGGGTTAGGGGTTAGGGTTAGGGGTTAGGGTTAGGATTAGGTGTTAGGGTTAGGGGTTAGACTTAGGGTGAGGTGTTAGGGTTAGGATTAGGTGTTAGGGTTAGGGGTTAGGGTTAGGATTAGGTGTTAGGGGTTAGACTTAGGGTTAGGTGTTAGGGTTAGGGTTAGGCCAGTGCACCTGTTCCTTCTGTGTGCTCAGAGGCACCTCCTGCCCTGCTGGGTCTCACCCCAAAGTGGCAGGGCCTCTGGGAGGTTAGAAGGCCTCCAGTGTGGTTCCCGCAGTAGCATTATTGCCCTGTGAAGATAGACAGGACAGGTGTCCTCTCTCTCTGCCATGTGAGGACACAGCTGACTTGTGTCCTCTGCAGTCCAGGAGGGTGGGGGTTGGGGGTTGCAGGAACAAAATCTGGCAACTCCTGGACCGTTACGAAGAACAGGCTGCTGTTTAAGCCCCAGTAGGTGACACTTAACTGTGGATCCCAAGGGGCCAGGACGTAAGCCCTTCTGCAGGAGCTGCTGACATGCGGTGTCAGCCTGTAACTACAGAGGGGCCTTAGACCCCTGTCCCCACTGCAGCCACGAACTCGGCTGACACTGACTGAGCTAGCCTCTCTTTCCCGGGGTCTGACTTCAGCTGCGGACTGAAACAGAGTCTGGGTCCTCCCCTCACAGAACCTCCTGCATTTAAGTTGGTCCTAGAGACCCTGAAACACCCAGCCCCAGGGCACTGGTGTCCTGAAGTGTGTGAGAGCGACCTGAAGCAGCTGCTACTACCTCAATCCTGGCCACACCAGGACCCACCCTGGAGACCCTGGGACTGTAACCAGTCCTGTGTGTGGTGCTTGTGTCACCATAAGATCTGGTCATGGAGCTTCTGGGTGCAGACGACACCGCGGATGCCCTGGAGCTTGTGTCTCTCCCACAAGTCGGAGGCGACAAGCATCAGAGCAGCAGGGGAGAGAGGGCAGGACGCTGAGGACCAGCAGCAGGGGAGAGTGGCACTGATGAAACACAACCCATTCTTGGTAGTCAGCAAAGAAACGTATGTTGAATCATCCTGTGAGGCCCTTTAAACTTACTGAGTTAAAAAGCACAACAATGGTGATGACAGTGACGATTCAGTGATGCTGGGAAGGGGTGTTGGTAGGTACCAATGGCACTGAAATGGCAGGCGGGCTGTGGGGGGCAGGTGCGAGCTGCGTGCAGTGGGTGTGCTCAGTGACCCCTCCTTCAGGGAGTGCACCAGAGGAGGTGCCTGCAGGACAGAGGGGCAGGGGCATCCTGTGCACAGAGGCAGGGTTTGGTCCAACAGCACAGGTGGCAACAAAGCAAAGGCCTCTGTCAGGGAGGGGCTGGTCAGTGCGTGTCCTCCATGGGCACCACAGGGACACCACAGGGCAGCTGGTCACAGGACCACAGAGAGACACATGACTGCAGTGGTCACAGGTCACAGGACCACACGGGGACACACACGTGTAGTGGTCACAGGACCACAGAGAGACACATGACTGCAGTGGTCACAGGTCACAGGACCACACAGGCACACACACGTGTGGTGGTCACAGGTCAATACAATCACATGTAGAGTGAACATGGAGAAGACAGTGACATGAATTTGGGTAATTTGAGTGAGTTGAGAAGTGGGCATGAGTTTCATAATTAAATTTTCCCTCATAATTGTTGTGATTTAACAAATATGTGATTTCTTTAATAATTAAAGTGTGATTGAATGCTTTGAGTGGGGCGGGGCCAGGGCAGCCCTTCTGACCCTCCTCCTGGGTCCAGGGCCGCCTCCTGACAAGGCTTTGTCCTGACTCAGCTGGGACCTACACGCCTCACTGTGAACCAACTTGCCCGAGTTGCAACTTTCCCCCGGACAGACACAGACAAAGACCCTGGGGAGAGGCAAGTCCCTGGTCAAATCGGAGAGAAAGTGTCCTTGGGGTTTGCACAAAGGCTTCCGACTACAGTTGTGACAGGAGCGTGTTGCTGGCCAGTGTGGGTTCTTCCTAGTGGGCAGCAGTGACAAGGTGTGTTTTACCCGCAGGTCACGTTCTGATGCTAAATCCACACTGCCAATCACAGAGAGAGGTGGAGAGGGAACTTCCCAAACGGGATGTGGAAAACGTCAAGAAGTGGGGACTTCACGGCGTAGTGCTGCCTCCCCGGACAAGGAGCAGGTGGGTTTCGCCTGCTCTGTTGGAGGCAGCTCCTTCTAGTTACACCTGGGGGCCAGGGGAAAGTGTGGCTCACTGCAGCACTGTGTGGGCCCCTGCGTCCCTGTACAAGGCGGGGTCAGTGCAGCACCGCATGGGCATCTGCGTCCCTGTGCACAGCGGAGTCAGTGCGGCACCGCATGGGCCTCCGTGTCCCTGTGCATGGCGGGGTCAGTGTGGCATCACGTGGGCCTCTGTGTCCCTGTGCATGGCGGGGTCAGTGCAGCATCATGTGGGCCTCTGCGTCCCTGTGCATGGTGGGGTCAGTGCGGCACCACGTGGACCTCTGTGTCCCTGGGCATGGAGGGGTCAGTGCAGCATCACGTGGACCTCTGCGTCCCTGTGCATGGTGGGATCAGTGCGGCACCACGTGGACCTCTGTGTCCCTGGGCATGGAGGGGTCAGTGCAGCATCACGTGGACCTCTGCGTCCCTGTGCATGGTGGGGTCAGTGCAGCATCACGTGGACCTCTGCGTCCCTGTGCATGGAGGGGTCAGTGCAGCACCACGTGGACCTCTGCATCTCTGTGCATGGAGGGGTCAATGCAGCATCACGTGGACCTCTGTGTCCCTGTGCATGGAGGGGTCAGTGCAGCACCACGTGGACCTCTACGTCCCTGTGCATGGAGGGGTCAGTGCAGCATCACGTGGACCTCTGCGTCCCTGTGCATGGAGGGGTCAGTGCAGCATCACGTGGACCTCTGTGTCCCTGTGCATGGAGGGGTCAGTGCAGCACCACGTGGGCCTCTGCGTCCCTGTGCACAGCGGGGTCAGTGCGGCACCGCGTGGGCCTCTGCGTCCCTGTGCATGGCGGGGTCAGTGCAGCACTGTGTGGGCCTCTGCGTCTCTGTGCATGGCGGGGTCAGTGCAGCATCACGTGGGCCTCTGCGTCCCTGTGTATGGAGGGGTCAGTGCAGCATCACGTGGGCCTGTGCATCCCTGTGCATGGCAGGGTCAGTGCAGCATCATGTGGGCCTCTGCGTCCCTGTGCATGGAGGGGTCAGTGCAGCATCACCTGGGCCTCTGCGTCCCTGTGCATGGCGGCGTCCTCCATTACTTCTTGCCCTCTCCCCCTCTAGGTTCACTCGTAAAAACTTGTACTTAGAATAATAATTTGTCAAAATTTGAACCTACTTTAAAAAAAATGAACAAATTAGAATCAGCAAACCAAAGAGAGAAGTGAAAATGCCTTTCATTTGGACAAGCCACTTTCAACTCTCATCACCATCTGCGAATTGGCTCGAAGACAGGAGATTAATTAGAAACTGAAACAAAATATTGACTTTTAAATTGAAGAGTTATAATCAATGTAGAAAAAAATCAGTCTAAATTTACTTTTTACCATTTTACCTTGTATGCAGGACCCCAACTGATGTCATCTTAAAAAGTCACTTGAATGAGTTTGACTTTTGAGCTTAAAGAAGCAGAGAGTGGGTTGTGGTTTCTCGTCCCTGGGGTTTGGAGGAGACATTGGTCAGAGAACACAAAGTTTCCCGGAGACCATAGTTGAATATAATGTCTTGTATGTTTCAAAATTGCTAAAATAATAGATTTTTAAACATACTCATTACAACAAAAAAGTATGTGAGGTGATATGTTAATGAGTTTGATTTAGTCACTCTGCAATGTAAACATATTAAAACATTACACTTTACAGTGTAAATATATGTGAGTGTTATTTGTCAATTAAACATAAAAATTTAAACTTAAAACACCACACATACACAAAAGCCCTGCCCGACATAGTCAGCCCACCCTCCTGATACCCAGTGCCCACGCAGAGGCTGTCCTTGGGGACGGGCAGAGCCCTGGGTACCTTCCTTTGGGAGCAGAGTTAGTCTTGGCCCCACCTCCCAAGCTCAGAACCACCCTGGCATGGGAGAGAGGCTCTTTGCAAACCCAGGTGCACAAATGATTGCTTTCCAAGCTACACTTGGGTAGTGTTCCCACCAGGCACCTAATTACACTGATTGATAGTCCAGGGCAACGGCAAAGTGTCCGCAGCTCTGCGAGCCAGCTGGGGATAGTGCTCAGCATGACTCTCTCCTGCAGGGTCCTACTGGCAGATCCCAAATCCCCCTCTGCATGTAGGAGCCTTTGCTCCTTCGGGAAACCCGGCATTCCCAAGCGGATCCTCAGCTGCCTTGTGGGAACAGGTGGAGCTCCCTGGCGTCGGAAACTGCGTAACAGGGTGATAAAGATGAAGGATCGGCGTCCTCTATGAAAGCCCCTCCTAGCTCGGGCGTCACTGCCTATGTGAAGTGTGTGCTGTGACCGCAGGGAACAGAGGTCAGGCATTGCTGGGGTTCAGTCATGCGGGGCTGGAACACTCATACGTCATCCGACAGCCTGACCAGGACACATGGCATGGACACTAAATCCTGCAAATCACCTGTGTTTCAAAAGTCACCATTAAGCCTGTTTGCCAAATAAGGACAGACCTGGTAAAATGCTCAGGTTTCTCAAAGCATGGGTCGTAGTGAGCCTTGCCACCTGACCTTTGGCCTTTTTTGTGAAAGTTCCGAGTCCTTCTGGGTTTTTTTCCCTAAACATGTATTTCCATGTTACACATGCTTGTAATCCCTAGAAATGGTCCCTCCACCTTCAATGTTGTGACACTGAATTCTGCTTGTTTGCACTTTGCCCCTCCCCCACCTCTGTGTCCCCAGGCTCCCAGCTGCCTGCCCACCAGGTGCTTGAGACTCAGAATTCCAGGCCTTTGGACTCGAGCATTTGCACCAAGAGCCTGGGGTCTCAGGCCTTCAGCCTTGACTGAACTATACCATTAGCCTCCCTGGTTCTCTAGCCAGCAGACGGCCTGTGCTGGGACTGGTCAGCTCCACAATCACAAGAGCCAGCCTCCTAATGAATCCCTCTCATCTAGCCATCTCTCTCTATATATATCCAACTCCCTTTATATATATCAATCTCTCTATATATAAATCCATCTCTCTCTCTACCCATCTCTATCCATCCATCCATCTATCCATTCATCTCTCCTATTGGTCCCATCTCTCTGGAGAGCCCGGGCCCATGCACATGTGATAAGAGTCCCAGAATAACTGAGTGTCTGTGGCTCAATGTCCTGAAAATTTCTAGCTCGCCAACCTGCCAGTGAGATCAACTCACCGACCTGCCAGTGAGAAGAACCTTAACACGTGTGCTGTCTCCTCAGTGCCTCAACCCTAACGCTTCTCCTCGGAATCAGACTATTTGGGGTCTGAGTAACTTCACCGGATTCTAGTTGATCAGCTGCAGGGATATTTGTAGCTCTGCCAAGTGTCAATCCACTTAGAATGGAGGGTGGGCGCTGTGTGCGACTGGCTCAGGGTAGGGAGTTGACGGACTCCCATCTGAGGCCTCCCTTTCATGTTCTGCTGGGCCGCTCACAGGTGCACTGTGCACAGTGGCAGTGGAGTTGTCCTGTATTGGAGTGACCCCCCCAAAAGTCACTGTGCACAGCCCCTTTATTTGGTAGAGGAGTAGTTGAGTTCCAGGTGTGAGTGGAAGTTTCTAGAGTCACACAGCAGCTGAAAGGTCAAGAAGGAACAGAAACACAATCACAGTCAGCTGTCTGCACCAGCCCTGCAGTGGAGTCGACTGCCCATCACCTCTGCCCCCAAACCCAACGTTCCAAAATTGTGTTTGCTGTTCAGATTGTTGCTTCTCCCTTATTAAACCTTCTGCTATGCTATTCATTAAAAACTCTGGCAAATCAATTGATCAGAGCCACACCCTCCCTCCCCTCGCCTTACAGTGCCCATCCCTTGTATTTGGCACAGAGGGACACAGTGACCCAAGTCACCTGGGAGCACAGGTTCCGAATGTACAACCCCTACCCTACTCCAGCCCTCACCGACATGAGTCCTGGCCACCTCATTTGGGGTGCGGCTTTTGAGCAAAGCGGCCTCTCAGTGGAGAAGAAAACGGGGAAACTTGACCCTGGCAAATGCTGCGCGCACAGCACCACCTTCTGGGTAACTTGGAAAACAGCAATATCACTGCTGTTTCCTGACCTAGCATTTGTTCTGCTGAAAGAATTTACGTCTATTTGCTTCTAGTGTGCTTGATTTACATGGAAACATTTTAAATTTACTTTTTGAGTGTTTCTGCCTGGAGCTGGACATCGCCACTTTCTTGCTGTGCTGTTCACATGAGGAGCTTTGTGTCCTGAGTGCTCACAGTCCCTGGTGGCTTCTCAGATCCTCCTCAAAGCCACAGACCCCAAACATGCCGAGGGCACAGCCTCCTGTCACTTGCTCACTTGCTCACTCACCTGTCCTGGTAGGAGCAGGCAGACCGGGGAATGAGGGTGAGAGGTCGGGGAAGAACACTCACAGAGGCACTCATCTTCTGGACTTTGCTGCTGAGCTCAGAAAACGAAGGTATCTGCCCCCCAAAGTGAAAGCCTCTGTGCTGCAGGGAGCTCTTGTAATGCAAAGTCTCCCTCCGAAGGTGAGAGCTTCTCTGTAAGGCGTGTCTATGCAGCCTCAGCCTCAGGAGTGCACCGTCCTCCTTGGGAGCAGGCAGGTGGGATGTCGGCAGTGCTGAACAGAGGATGACACTGTCCCTCAGAGAAAACACAGAGGGACGAAGAACGTGTGGAGCCCTAGTCCCCGCACTTGGAATGGGAGCGCGTCACAGTCTCCTGCCATGATTTCCACAGCCAAGACTGCATCAAAATAAGGGCATGAGGCCTGGAAGAAAGAGGGGACACCAGGCCTGAGGGAGGGGGAGCATTAGGCCTGGGGGAGGGGGAGCATTAGGTCTGGGGGAGGAGGGAGCACCAGGCCTGGGGGGATACCAGGCCTGAGGGAGGACGGGGCATAGGCCAGAAGGGGGAGCACCAGACCCGGGGAAGGTGGGGGCATCAGGCCTGAGGGAGGAGGGGCACCAGGCCAGAGGGAGGAAGGGGCACCAAGATTGGGGGATGAGGGGGTACCAGGCCTGAGGGAGGAGGGAACACCAGAATAGAGGGAGAAGCGGACACCATGCTTCAGGGAGGAGGGGGCACCAGGCCTGAGGGGGGAGCACCAGGCCAGGGGAAGGATGGAGCACCAGGCCTGAGGGAGGGGAAGCATCAGGCCTGGGGGAGGAGGGTGCACCAGGCCTGGGGGGGCACCAGGACTGGGGGAAGAGCCACCAGGCTGAGGGAGGGAGAGCATCAGGCCCGAGAGAGGGCTGGCACTAGGCCTGAGGGAGGAGGGGCACCAGACCTGGGGTAAGGAGGAGCACCAGACCTGGAAGAGGGGGAGCATCAGGCCTGGGGGAGGGGTCGTTCCAGGCAGGCATCCTCTCAGGTCTGCTTCAGTACCTGCAAGCTCCTTCGCTACCTGTGTCCATTTCTTGCGCCCATCACTAATGAGCTAAAACAGGTCCAGACCTCGGATCCCAGCACCCACCAGGCCAGTTCCTCCAAGGTCTCTGAGAAGACTCCTGCCTCTCCCAGCTCCTGGGGGCTCCAGCAAACCTGGACTTGGGGCCACGTCACCCCTTCTCTGCCTGTCCTCTCATGGCCTGTCCCTCTGTGTCTGCAGTCTCACCTCCCTCTGCCTCCACTCAAAGGACTCTGGTGATGCCTTTTGGGATCACCTGGATAACACAGGCAAATCTTTCATTCTCTGGGAGAGAGAGGGGAAGACAGGAGAGAGGGGAATGGGAAACAGAGGGGAATGGGAGAGAGAGGGGAATGGGAGAAAGAGGGGAAGAGAGGAGAGAGGGGAATGGGAGAGAGAGGGGAAGAGAGGAGAGAGGGGAATGGGAGAGAGAGGGGAATGGGAAAGAGAGGGGAAAAGAGGAGAGAGGTGAATGGGAGAGAGAGGGGAAGAGGGGAGAGAGGGGAAGAGAGTAGAGAGGGGAATGGGAGAGAGAGGGGAAGAGAGGAGAGAGGGGAATGGGAGAGAGAGAGGGGAGAGGGGAATGGGAGAGAGAGGGGAGAGGGGAATGGGAGATAGACCGGAAGAGAGGAGAGAGGGGAATGGGAGAGAGAGGTGAAGGGAAGAGAGAGGGGAAGAGAGTAGAGAGGGGAATGGGAGAGAGAGGGGAAGAGAGGAGAGAGGGGAATGGGAGAGAGAGGTGAAGGAAGAGAGTAGAGAGGGGAATGGGAGAGAGAGGGGAAGAGGGGAGAGAGGGGAAGAGAGTAGAGAGGGGAATGGGAGAGAGAGGGGAAGAGAGGAGAGAGGGGAATGGGAGAGAGAGGGGAAGAGGGGAGAGAGGGGAAGAGAGTAGAGAGGGGAATGGGAGAGAGAGGGGAAGAGGGGAGAGAGGGGAAGAGAGTAGAGAGGGGAAGAGAGGAGAGAGGGGAATGGGAGAGAGAGGGGAAGAGGGGAGAGAGGGGAAGAGAATAGAGAGGGGAATGGGAGAGAGAGGGGAAGAGGGGAGAGGGGGAAGAGAGTAGAGAGGGGAATGGGAGAGAGAGGGGAAGAGGGGAGAGAGGGGAAGAGAGTAGAGAGAGGAATGGGAGAGAGAGGGAAAGAGGGGAGAGAGGGGAATGGGAGAGAGAGGGGAAGAGAGGAGAGAGGGGAATGGGAGAGAGAAGGGAAGAGAGGGGAGAGGGGAAGAGAGTAGAGAGGGGAAGAGGGGAGAGAGGGGAAGAGAGTAGAGAGGGGAAGAGGGGAGAGAGAGGGGAAGAGAGGAGAGAGGGGAATGGGAGAGAGAGGGGAAGAGAGGAGAGAGGGGAATGGGAGAGAGACTGAAGAGGGGAGAGAGGGGAAGAGAGTAGAGAGGGGAATGGGAGAGAGAGGGGAAGAGGGGAGAGAGGGGAAGAGGGGAGAGAGGCGAAGAGGGGAAGAGAGTAGAGAGGGGAAGAGGGGAGAGAGTGGAAGAGAGTAGAGAGGGGAATGGGAGAGAGAGGGAAAGAGGGGAGAGAGGGGAATGGGAGAGAGAGGGGAAGAGAGGAGAGAGGGGAATGGGAGAGAGAAGGGAAGAGAGGGGAGAGGGGAAGAGAGTAGAGAGGGGAAGAGGGGAGAGAGGGGAAGAGAGTAGAGAGGGGAAGAGGGGAGAGAGGGGAAGAGAGTAGAGAGGGGAAGAGGGGAGAGAGAGGGGAAGAGAGGAGAGAGGGGAATGGGAGAGAGAGGGGATTGGGAGAGAGAGGGGAAGAGAGTAGAGAGGGGAATGGGAGAGAGACTGAAGAGGGGAGAGAGGGGAAGAGAGTAGAGAGGGGAATGGGAGAGAGAGGGGAAGAGGGGAGAGAGGGGAAGAGGGGAGAGAGGCGAAGAGGGGAAGAGAGTAGAGAGGGGAAGAGGGGAGAGAGTGGAAAAGAGTAGAGAGGGGAATGGGAGATAGAGGGGAATGGGAGAGAGAGGTGAAGGGAGGAGAGAGGGGAATGGGAGAGAGAGGGGAAGAGAGGAGACAGGAGAATGGGAGAGAGAGGTTAAGAAGGGACAGAGGGGAAGAGAGTAGAGAGGGGAATGGGAGAGAGAGGGGAAGGGAGGAGAGAGGGGAAGAGTGTAGAGGGGAATGGGAGAGAGAGGGGTAGAGAGTAGAGAGGGGAATGGGAGAGAGTGTTGAAGGGAGGAGAGAGGGGAAGAGAGTAGAGAGGGGAATGGGAGAGAGAGGGGAAGAGAGGAGAGAGGGGAATGGGAGAGAGAGGGGAAGAGAGGGGAATGGGAGAGAGAGGTGAAGGAAAGAGAGAGGGGAAGAGAGTAGAGAGGGGAATGGGAGAGAGAGGGGAAGAGACTAGAGAGGGGAATGGGAGAGAGAGGGGAGAGGGGAATGGGAGAGAGAGGGGAGAGGGGAATGGGAGATAGAGCGGAAGAGAGGAGAGAGGGGAATGGGAGAGAGAGGGGATTGGGAGAGAGAGGGGAAGAGAGTAGAGAGGGGAATGGGAGAGAGAGGGGAAGAGAGGAGAGAGGGGAATGGGAGAGAGAGGGGAGAGGGGAATGGGAGAGAGAGGGGAGAGGGGAATGGGAGATAGAGCGGAAGAGAGGAGAGAGGGGAATGGGAGAGAGAGGGGATTGGGAGAGAGAGGGGAAGAGAGTAGAGAGGGGAATGGGAGAGAGAGGGGAAGAGAGGAGAGAGGGGAATGGGAGAGAGAGGGCAGAGGGGAATGGGAGTGAGAGGGGAGAGGGGAATGGGAGATAGAGCGGAAGAGAGGAGAGAGGGGAATGGGAGAGAGAAGGGAAGAGAGTAGAGAGGGGAATGGGAGAGAGAGGGGAGAGGGGAATGGGAGAGAGAGGGGAGAGGGGAATGGGAGAGAGAGGGGAGAGGGGAATGGGAGATAGAGCGGAAGAGAGGAGAGAGGGGAATGGGAGAGAGAGGTGAAGGGAAGAGAGAGGGGAAGAGAGTAGAGAGGGGAATGGGAGAGAGAGGGGAAGAGACTAGAGAGGGGAATGGGAGAGAGAGGGGAGAGGGGAATGGGAGATAGAGCGGAAGAGAGGAGAGAGGGGAATGGGAGAGAGAGGTGAAGGGAAGAGATAGGGGAAGAGAGTAGAGAGAGGAATGGGAGAGAGAGGGGAGAGGGGAATGGGAGAGAGAGGGGAGAGGGGAATGGGAGATAGAGCGGAAGAGAGGAGAGAGGGGAATGGGAGAGAGAGGGGATTGGGAGAGAGAGGGGAAGAGAGTAGAGAGGGGAATGGGAGAGAGAGGGGAAGAGAGGAGAGAGGGGAATGGGAGAGAGAGGGGAAGAGGGGAGAGAGGGGAAGAGAGTAGAGAGGGGAAGAGGGGAGAGAGTGGAAGAGAGTAGAGAGGGGTATGGGAGATAGAGGGGAATGGGAGAGAGAGGTGAAGGGAGGAGAGAGGGGAAGAGAGTAGACAGGGGAATGGGAGAGAGAGGGGAAGAGAGGAGACAGGGGAATGGGAGAGAGAGGGTAAGAAGGGAGACAGGGGAAGAGAGTAGAGAGGGGAATGGGAGAGAGAGGGGAAGAGAGAATAGAGGGGAAGAGAGTACAGAGGGGAATGGGAGAGATAGGGGAAGGGAGGAGAGAGGGGAAGAGAGTAGAGTGAAATGGGAGAGAGAGGGGAAGAGAGGAGAGAGGGGAATGGGAGAGAGAGGGGAAGGGAGGAGAGAGGGGAAGAGAGTAGAGGGGAATGGGAGAGAGAGGGGAAGAGACTAGAGAGGGGAATGGGAGAGAGAGGGGAAGAGAGGGGAGAGGGGAATGGGAGAGAGAGGGGAAGAGAGTAGACAGGGGAATGGGAGAGAGAGGGGAAGAGAGGGGAGAGGGGAATGGGAGAGAGAGGGGAAGATAGTAGAGAGGGGAAGAGAGTAGAGAGGGGAATGGGAGAGAGAGGGGAAGAGAGTAGAGAGGGGAATGGGAGAGAGAGGCGAGAGGGGAATGGGAGAGAGAGGGGAAGAGAGTAGAGAGGTTAAGAGAATAGAGAGGGGAATGGGAGAGAGAGGGGAAGAGAGGGGAGAGGGGAATGGGAGAGAGAGGGGAAGGGAGGAGAGAGGGGAACGAAGGAGAGGAAGGAGAGAGGGGATTAGGGGACAGAGGGGACGTTAGGAGAGAGGGGAAGAGAATAGAGAGGGGAATGGGAGAGAGAGGGGAACGGAGGAGAGAGGGGAACGAAGGAGAGGAAGGAGAGAGGGGATTAGGGGACATAGGGGACGATAGGAGAGAGGGGAAGAGAGTGGAGAGAGCGGAAGAGGGGTGAGATGAAGAGAGTAGAGAGGGAAAGAGGGGAGCGAGGGGAATGGGGGAAAGAGGGCATTGACACAGACAGCCCGTGTTCTCCTGCAATGTGAGTAAGAGCCATGTGATTATCAAGAACTGCACAGCCGAAGGCAGCTGTCGCAGCTCCAGTGTTCTGACCAATGACCCATGGGTCGCAGTGGGCTACGGAGCACGTGTGGTCCCACCAGTGCCGGGAGTCCCACGGAACTACCTTCCCACCCGGAGTCCCCCAGGAGGTATCGCCTTGGTGCCCGACATGCCATCCCCACCCGTTGTCCCCGGCTGCCTGTGAAAACAATTTCCAGGAGCTGGTCTGGCACTGGATGTCTGCACCACTGTGCTCAGAGAGGGCACCTGGGCATCCCGGTGAACACCATTCTTTAATACCTGATGGGCCAATGCTTTCCTTCTTGCTGCATAAGAGTCACATCTCTCTAGGCACAACTAGGCTACTTTGTCCACCCAAGGTCTGTGGCGGCCCTTCACAGCCTCCAGGGGAGCTCCGTCCTGGAAGACTGGGTGGAGTTTCAAATGGCCGTTACAGGAGCTTCGTCTGAATCCCCATCATGGGAACTGTTCACCATAACTCTGATTCCCAGGACTTATAGGGACTGGCTATCCCCACTGGGAGAGCAAGAAGTCACAAGGAGGTATTTGCACCCAGCCATTGACCACATGAGCCTTGCCCAACATGCAACTCTTGTAGGGGATAAAACATGTTTAAAGGTCCACTGATGGAGTGAGGGGTCCCGAGGGTCCAGGACTACTGAGGTTTAGGGTGGCGTACTCACATTTGGACAGGTGAGCTGAGCAAGCAGGTGCCTGAGAGATTCAGACTAATGCACTGTCCTTCCAGGCAAATAAGGATGAGACAGAGAGTAACCACAGTCCCAAACGCAGGGCTCCCGGGGTCTGATCTGTACTGGGCCTGTTTAAAATAACAGTAATAATCTAAGATCCCTCAAGGGCTCCCGAGACCCATCTGACAGTATCTTTTGTTTAAGTATGGTGAGACCACAGTTTCAGTCACCCCAGCTTGACTGATGAGAGGCTGTCTGAGCCCCTTGGAGGGGCCAGTCAAAGAGGCTACGGGAAGGATGCTCCTTCCTCCAGTAATGCCTTGTCCCCCCACTTGAAGGCATGGACACAGCTGTGGGAAAGGCAGTCTGCTGGATACAAACTCAGACAGGCTTCTTAGCAGATTCCCATGCTGTTTACACATGAACAAGCCTCCATCTCTGGAGCTAAGGACCCTGGGCAGCCCCTGGCTGGAAGGTCTCCCCTGTCAGATGTGAAGGACCTAAGTGCTAGGTTATTTCCAGGGCCACTGAATTCTCAGCACAGCAAGGGATGACACTTTGTCCCAAGTTAAATTAGTCTCTTGATTAATTTTGGACTGTTACGCCAGGAGTTCCACAAAGACCACACTGCCAAACAAGCCAAATTCACAGCAGAGTCCCTTTATTAAAGAATGCGTGGCAACTGCCTCACATCCAACACAGGGGTTCAGAGAGCAGCCCCGAGTGCTTAAGGGGTCGGGTTTTTAAGGCTTGGTCTGCATCCTGGTTGGTGCTCAGGCTGCCCACGTGCGTAGGTAGGTTAGCAAGCATTGTACAGAAGCAGAATTTTGCAGTTAGTCATGCATCTTTGTTTCAGTACTTTCCCCACCTAGTATTTCCTTAAAGGTCAGTCTGAGGACAGTTGGTACCTCCCGGTTCATTTCTCAGGGAGTTAGCCAAGCAAGAAATTAATTAGTCCTTTCCCATCTATCTTGGGAGTAAACCAGAATTACTCCATTTTACTGAAAGCTTGCAGCCCAGAAATTTGCTAGGAGTTAAGTGGTATTTTTCCACCTTAGCCTAACAGGACAAAGTGTTCTTTGAAGTTCTTTTCACCTATTCAGTGTTCCCCAAAGCCTGGGACCTCCATGGTGAATGCAGCTTCCAGTCAACAAGTAGAATTCACAATATTTGGCAACAGCAGCTACCCCGTTATTCCTTTGAAGAGTTCAAGGAAGTTCATGTGCAGGGGTAATTTCCTAGAAAGAGGCTTGGTGACTTCTGAAGCTCTCTCACTCAGTCCTGGTGGGGTGAACTTCATCCCATCTTGGAAAAGCGTCGGCCAAGACCAGCAGATACTGAAGATCCCAGGGACTCGGGGCACTGTTGACAGTCCACCTGCCGATCTCCTCCTGGGAAAGACCCTCCCCCATAGAATTTCCTCTTGTAGGAATGGCTGTGAGCCCCTCAAGCCCTTGGGTTATTTTTCAAGCACACGGGGCCACTTTGCACCACTACCTGAATAGCCCTCTGAGGCTGGGCCCAGTCACATGTGGCTGTGTCCATTGTAAGGTGGCATTGCTGCCAATGGGCACTTGGGTGAGTCTGCTGGAGCGCTGGTCTGATGAGAGCTTCAAGAACGGGGGCCTCCCCTTCTGCATCTGCAAGCCAGTGTTGATCATTACACATTGAGAACCCCTGCTCTTTAGCTCTCTCTAAATCCCTTCCAGAATATTGGAGATCATGTTACCTCATTGCAGAAAGGTGATCCACGTCGATCAGCACTTCCTTCTCCAGGTGTGTGCCCCATCGCCGAGGCTGCCACGGCATGCCTTTAGTCTGTGATTGTCCATCTTCTGTGAGTACACGACAGCCACCTTCGGAGGCACCAGAACTCCTTTTAATAATTCAAGAATCTGAGGCCCATATTCAACTTCCCCTGTTCCCGAAGGTGAGGTACCCTTGCTCTTTCCCCTGAATGCCACGAAAGCACACTTGGAATCAGTATGAACATTGATACAACCGTTTTCCCCACGATATAGGGCTCCAGTCAGCACAACTGACTCAGCCTTCCGGGCAGATGTCCAGGGAGTGGGGCTTGTTACCCAGTGACCTGCTGGCTGAAAACCACAGCACACCGGCTTTGCGTCACCCCTGTTCCATGCAGCTGCTCCTGTCTGTAGAGATCTTGTCTGCATCCAACAAAAGGTTGCCAGGCATACCCAGGCAAAGAGAATACAAGGAGAGTACACGTGACCAGTGATTTGAGTGCAGTCGTGGGCTGGGGAATGAGAGCATGTTGGCAGCAAGGTGCTGGGACCCAAGGTGCACACTGCCCTCCAAGTCACATTGGGATTGTCTGAGAAAGCAGCCTGGTGTTCACCGACAGCCTCCTGTTCCAGCAGTCTCAGGAATGAACCGTCACTGCTGTCCACAGGTGAACTTCTCAGCTTCTGGCAAAATATGGCAAGTAGCAGTGACTGCTCTCAGCAAATGGGCCATCCTTTTGCAACTGATTGTTTAGATAGTGGTTCTCAACCTGTGGGTCATGACCCACAAGAACTGTATTAAAGGGCCATGGCATTAGGAAGGTTGAGAACCACTGATTTAGAAGAATAGGCTACAGGCCACATGGTCTCCCAAAGTTTTGTGTCAATACCCTCAGCCCAATTCTTTGTCTGTCTTGGATGAAGAAGTCCAAAGGTTTGCATAAAACTTGGCCGTCCAATGCAAGGGCTGTCACCAATTTCTCCTTAATAGTCAGGAAATCCTCGTGGTCTCCCCAGGTCAAGTAAAGGGTTCTTTTTCTTCCCCTTTTATGGCTTCACAGAGCAGTTTTGCTATTAGCCCAAAGTTAGGAATCCAGATCTGACAAAATCCAGCCACACTCAAGAATCCTCGTAACTACTTGTGGGTGGTAGGGACGACTGCCCGGTTTCCAGCCTCTCCCTGGTCTGGGAGGAGGTTCTGATTCCTGAGACAACACAAACCCAAATGTTTACAGTGGGTCCTGAGACCTGGGCCTTTTTATGGGATGCTTGATATCCTTTGCCAGCCAGGAAATTCGGTATGGTTACAGCCTGTTCCCTGCTTCAGCCGCTCTCTCCCTGGCTGTCAGGATTTCATCCACATGCTATAAAATTGTTCCTTCATCCAAAGTATTTCTCTTAAATCTCTAGCCAGAATTTCTCCAAGGATGGTTGGAGAGTTTTTAAACCCCTGGGGAATGACAATCCAACAGTATTAGCATTTGGCTCTAGATCTTAAACCTTCCCATTGGAAAGCAAATAGCTTTTGGGATTCAGGAGCATCTCTCACTGAAAACCACTTAAAATCTAGGTAAAGCGGTGGAGAGAGTGTGAGGATTCCACCCACAGGGCGAATGTCCTCCACTCTTTGGTTTCTGCTTTTACACCTTGAACAAACAGTGTTCCTGGTTCCACATGTTCCCCTGGTGGAGGGGGCAGCATCAGTGGTGAGGCCAAGGACACCCACATTTCACAGAGAGGAAGCTAGGAGTCGAAGCCCCTCCTCGTCCTGAAGCTTTGATGGGCACTTCCCAGGTCATGTAGTGAAGAAATTCCTGGTTTCAGCTGGATGCAAACAGGGTCCAGCGAGCCCTGGCCTCACCTGACCCACTGAGGGTGGGCCTCAGTGAGAGCTTTGGGGGCAGAGCGGGAGGGCAGCAGGTGATATCCAACTGAGGCTTCAAGAAATGAGCAGGAGCCATGGGGAGAAATTGTTCCCGTGACTATTTCACTGGTTGCTCTGGGCAGGAGCGCCAATCTGAACAGCAGACATGTCTGCAGATGTCTGTCAGGAAGGTTGAGACCCGAATGAGTTTCTGCATGAGCTGGAGCCCACTGGCTGGAAATGTGGGCTTTAATGCATACCTCGCTCTCTTAAGGAGAGCTGCTCAGGCGAAAGTGCCCCTCTGTCTTTCCTATTCTGTATTCAGGATGTATGAAATAATTCTGTGCTAGGAACTTCATTTTAATTCTGTATTTCTCAGCGTCCAGTGGTCAGGTTTCTTCTCAGACTTCTGACATTCAGGCAGTGAAGAGCCCTTAGCCCACATAGGTCCAGGGCACAGCTCTGCTCAAGTGTGGCCTGCAGAGGCCCCGGCCACAGCCATCCCTGGACTCTCGTCTTGAGTGAGACACCGAGGCAGGCTCCCTGAAGTTTCTGGAAGGAATAGGAAAAGAGCCAACCTGGTGTAATTAGATACGAAAAGGTATAAAAAGAAAAACACAGGAATTGGTCAGGCACGCCATTCCTTGTTCTGTGATCACTGTGGCCATCACCTGCAGGTCCAGAGTGGGAAGAGCTTTGTGCTGCCAACAGCTCCAGAAAAGTCATGTGCTTCAGTCCTCCCGTGGACTCCACCTCCCTGGTGGCAGACTCAGCAAGGCTCCCCACTCTCCTGCCTGAGGCACAGCCCCCGAGTGCATATGGGGGACATGTGGGCTCCTGTGAAGGAAGGGGAGTGGCAGGGGTTCCGTGGGCTCAGCCTCCTGGGTCTCAGCCTCTCCTCAGGCAGGCATGGGGCTGGGTTGATTCCCTATGGTCATTTCCAGTCATGATTTCTAGGATTTTTACACTGGGAAGGGAGAAGGCAGAAGGAAACATTCTCCCCTCTCCTGCCTGTGCCTCGGGTCCCTTTTTTTCTGGAAATGCTGTTGTCCACTGGTACGGAGTAAACAGGTCTTGTGGATGCAACAGTCTCTCCCTGTGGCTCACCCAGACCTCAGCCCCGTGGTGCCCCCTCCTCAGCAAAGAAGGGACTCCACGCTATAGAGAGGACACAGCATCCTAATGCCATCAAGGGCGGGGATCTGCACCACCTTAGCTTCTGTGCAGAAATATTTTTTTTTAAAATGCACCTGAGCTAGAACCTCATATCAGGTCAACTCAGGCACCTGCAGATTGGAGGTCACAGGCTGGGTGGGCACCTGCAGCCACAGAGACACACAGGCGGTTCTGGCTGGGAAGAGGAAGGATGTCCCTTTTTCTGCCACAGAGACGCAGAAAGTGGAGAAGGTGGGTGGAGAAATCCTGCAAAGGAAAGTGGGAAAGGGCAGGGAAGAAAATTCACAGCCCACCAGTAAGGTCACGACCACTTCACACTTTCGGCAGTCTCTGACCTCACTTATTCTGCCGTCCAAGGCAGGACAATACAATAGTTGGGAAGAAGAGCGATAATGTGCAGAGCTGGGCCCTTAAATTCTGCTGACTCTGCAAATTTCTTAGAAAATTTGCGTGCTGGTTGACATCAGGCTTAAAGCTTGAAATTGACCATAAAGAACTGCCTGTGGAACGTGACCAGCTTGCCACACCCCACCCCGTGCAGGCTGCTTTGGGGACCTGGGGCATGTGCTTGTGTGGCTCGCTGGTCGACCAACCTCAGACACTGACATCCCACAGGGCTGCCCTGAGGCTCACGTGATGGGGAGACAGCCCGTGGCAGGCCTGGCAGCGGGTTCAGGGGACACCCACAGGTGTTCCTCTGCAGCCTTGGAGGCGCCGCAGACTCTGGTCACCAGAAACCCTTCCCAAACCTCCACTGACCACACAGAAACATGAGCTCAGAGTCCTCTTTTTCTCAGTGGGTGGAGAAAGTGCCGCAGGATTTTTCCATAGACCTAAGGAAATCGGTTCCTTCCAGGTTCTGGAATTAATTTGGGGGCCCACCAGAGAGCCAAAGTGCTTTGCTCCCGAGCTCACTCCATGTGGTCCCCAGCACGGGCTGGTCGCTCCACTGGAGAGAGGACACTCAACCACAAGGAAGAGGCAGCTCAGCCCTAGGAGCTGCCCGAGGACAGTCGGGTCAGAGTCACAGGCTGGGTCTGGCTGTGCATTCCTAGCTGTGTTTCAAGAGGATCCAGGAAAAGAGTGTTCCAAATGCCCTGGACAGGCAGGCGTGTCCTCAGGTCACAGTGGGAGGCTCAGTTCCCCTGTCCCTCAGGCTGCCCCACCTAGACCTCCCAGCTGGCCATCTTTGCCCTCTTTGCTGGTAACACACCCCAGGCAGTGACACGAGCCCCCAGTCACCCCCCTGCTCCCAACCTTTGTGTCACCTCATTCTCAGAAGGCTTTCTCTGTGCACACGCACACCCTATCCCCCCACGACGCTGGCCATTTCTCGCACGGGACAGCAAGCTTCCATTTGAAGTTTTTCTTGGATACAGATTTAAGTCAATGTGCATTTATTTGTGTAGCTAATCATGGGAAAATCATTATTTGTGTTACTGAATTTTATGAGGAAAATTGCATGGTGTGGTTGAATCTGACCATCCAGCAGCTGGTGGCTATCCCAGAAGGTGTCTCTGGAGGAGATCGATGGCCCCGGCAGTGTCCTTGCAACAGCCTCAGCCCTGAGCCTCCTGGCCACCCCCACCTATGCCAGACCCCTCGGCCAGCTCCAGCTCTGTGGGGCCTCCAGGATGTGACTCAAGTCCCCAGGACAGGGGACTTCACATGCCAGTAATAAATGAAGGACCCAGAGCTCTCTGGGACATGTCAGGCCATGCTACACCTGGCTCCATCACAGCAGGAGAGTGAGCAGTAGGGTAAGTACAGGTGGGCGCCAGGTGTGTTTGCAACCTTCTGAGTCTCAGGTGCCCGCACACCGCCCAGGGCTGCCCCCAGAGCCGGACTTCAAAGTGGCAAAGCCCTGTAAGACAGAACTCCCGACCCAGCGGCACCCGGCAGCCTCCCAGTGGGTTCTCACCCATTCCCACCCCCACCCAAGTTCAGTTCCACAGAGCAGCCCCAGAACAGCCAGAAGAACCCTGGTGTCACTCTCATTCTCAGAAGCATAAAATTGCCCCAAATGAGAGGAAACAGGCAGGGACCTCACAGCAGCAGCCCCTGGAGCCTGTAAAGACACTGCCTGTCCCCCTGCCACCCTTCCCCTTCGAGTAGCCAGCGATTGTCACCCAGCGGCACCCTGACAAAGCTTCCCAGAGCATTCCCACATTTAACTCCACCAGCCAGGCAAGAGCACTTTTACTTCATTAGATTAAAAGATATAAATTAAATGCAACCCTGCAGGAAAACCAGCTGAAGAACTAAGCTGGCTGTCTGTCTGGGCTTCCCCAGAAGCACTTTGGTTTCCACCCCCCTTTTGTCCCTGCTCCCAGTGGCCAGTGAACAAGCAGTGACTGTGAGCAGAAGCCAAGCGGATTCTGTGCAAACCTCCAGAGTTGGAGACGAGCATCTCCAGGACCAGGTCTGAACAGCTGTCCTCCTCACTGCATCTGGGAGCAGAGCCGTGCAGATGCTCTTGGATTCCCTCTGGAGCAGCAGGAGCCAGGAGCCTGCTCCCTCCAGCTCGCTCAAGAGGAGACCAGACCACAGGGGGAGCTGACTAGGAGGTCGAAACCCACCCAGCCCCTCCTCCCAGAGCCCTGTCTTTTCAGAGCATCTCCGGGAACATCACACGGCCAGTCTGGCCTCAGCTGCCCCAGAGAGTGGGCCCTGCCCTCTTCTTCAGAGCAAGCAAGGGCTGTCCGCCATTGCCTGGCGAGGCTGCCCAGGACCCCTTACATCACCTCTTCCCTGCTAAAGGTCTGTAAAACAGCAGCCAACATCCTCAAAATTACACCAGTTGTGTAAGGGGCCCCTGCACCAGGTGGCAGCAACACTGCAGACACACCAGACCTCGTCTCCAGCGTGTTTCACACTCCCCTCGTGGGCAGCCCTCCCCGAGAGACAGGCCTTGCGTTGGCACTGGCCCAACTCCATGCAGCAGGGACCCCACACAGAGGTCTAGCAGTGGAGCCTGTGGCCCCACCTGCCCCCCAGCTTCCCTCAGTCTGTGCATGGCCTCCTGGCCCTCACACCCTGGAGCTGAACGCAAATGTGCTCATTTTATCCCTGAGAAAGGACCCCTCACCAGCAGCCCCATCAGGGCCCAGAAGCAGGGCCACGCCTGGGCCTCCCCCTTGCGCAGGTTGATGGGAGGACTCATCATGGCTCTGCTGGTCTCCTAAGGACCCAGTCGCCACAGAAGTCATGGGTGCTGTGAAACGAGAGGTGGGAACTGCTGGTGTGGACCTGTCTCCTGCGAGGGTGGGTGTCTGTGTAGGAGGGTCCCCATGCAGACGTGTCCGAAGCTACCTGTGAAATCCTTCTCTCTGTAGTGAATAAACTCACTCCCCCCACCCCAGAGCACACTAGAAAACACCACTCGTTGAAAGGGCTCTGTGTGACCTGACCAGTGAGGGTGGCCCTCTCACCCGCGATCTTGCTGAAGGGCAATCATGCTGGCCCTGGGCCCCCCTCCAGGCAGAACAGGAGCCCCCCCCACTTGGGCACATGGGACTGGGTATTGGGAAGCTGCTGGCCATTGCCTGTCCAGCCTCCCTTCATGGCTAGGACTCAGTATTAAAAATTTTGGGGGGCAGGCTCAGCACCCATAGCACAGTGGTTACAGAACCAGCCACATACACCCAGGCTAGCCGGTTCAAAACTGGCCAGGGCCAGCTAAAAACAACAATGAACAACCTCAATAAAAATTAGCCAGGCATTGTGGCAGGCTCCCATAGTCCCAGCAACTTGGGAGGCTGAGGCAAGAGAATCGCTTAAGCCTAAGAGTTTGAAGCTGCTGTGAGCTGTGATGCCATAGCACTCTACTGAGGGTGACAAAGTGAGACTCTGTCTCAAAAAAAAAGGGGGGGGCAGGTCCCTTGGGCAATAGAGAGGGCATTTAGTCAGAGGGGGACTTAGGATTACATATTAGTTTAAATTTTCCCGCTTTTAGCCAAAATTTGCCACAGGCAGTACTGATGGCCAAACTTTTCTTTTGAACAATTGTTGCTGCAGGAGTATGGCTACCTGCCCAGGTCCTTCCAGGCCTCCTGGGGAAATCATGTGGCCAAAGGAAACAGAGCGAAAAGGCATATAGCTAAGAAAATGTGTTGATCCACATGGGAAGAGAGGTGGGCATGTGCCTCTGCCCACCTTACCTGCCCTGCCCCTCTGCCCATCTCCCTCCCTGACTCTACCTCCCCTGCCCTGCCCCTCTGCCCATCTCCCTCTCCACGTCCTCCGCCCTGCCACTCTGCTCATCTCCCTCTCTCACTCCACCTGCCCTGTTCTGCCCCTCTGCCCATCTTCCTCTCACTCCCCCACCCTCCTTTGTGGAAGTGATAGTCCATGGAGGGTCCAGGCCAGTGGGTAAAGCGGTGTCAGGGAGGGAACACATACAAGTCCCCAGGTTCTGGTCTGCCAAGGAGGCTGAAAAGACTTTGGAGAGAGAAGGAAGGGAGGGAGGAGAGTGAACGGAGAGTCATGGCCAGAATGGGATCCAGAAAATGGGTTTCAGAGGTTCTGAAGATGGCCCAGAACAGGGCTGGGATGGGGCTCCTAAGGCAGTGGGGCTGGGAGATCAGGACAAGGGGAGGACCTGGAGGACCTCAAGGCAGACTGTGGGAGATGGGACAGGAGGAGCTGGTGTGATGAGGAGGAGACCCACGCCCTGGGGGTGGAGGGGCAGTCACAGCAAGGGCTTTGCCAGAGGGCGGGGGCCCTGTGCCGCTGGCTCTGCACAAACCAGCCAGGACTGGGGGCCAAATTACCTCCCTCATCTGAAAAATGAGGCATTAGGGTAACTTGAGATTTTGCGTATAAACTCCTCTATGACTAGATGAGAAAACAGGATGAAATTTAATGAATTTAAAACAATTTAATGTATCATCCTACACTTAATGTTAATAAAATCTGTTGCCATAGTACATGGTAGAGGGATACCATTTCTGTGTTTAGAAAAAAATGTAGGAATCAGAGCAGCCCAGAGGCTCATGGGAAACACAGGGAGGCTGCTCAGTCTTAGAACTTGGTGGGAAGAATCTCACTGTAGGCACGTTGGCGACCCCACGTGCAGAGCGACCCTCCAGGTGAGACACACAGTGAGTGTCAGAGTGCACAGACAGGAAGCGTGCCCTGTGGGCCTCGTGTCTCAGGAGGCGTGTCCAGGTGGGACACACAGGGGGTGTCAGGAAGCGCGGGAGGCTCAGAGGGTGTTCACCTGGAGGGAAGAGGAGGATGCACGCACGTGGTCCCAGACAGCACAAACCCACCTCAGTGGGGACATGGGGGAACCACTAGAAAAGCTGACCGTGGCGCAGTCACTCTCATGCTCTGGGGACGTGTAACAGGCAATCGATGTGAGTCTCACTTTGAGGAAGGACTGTTGATGTTGCTTGCCAAGTCCTCCTAGCACTGGGGCTCTGAGCTCCCTTTCAGGGGCTCAGAGCTGGCTCTGCCCCCATCCCCCAGGCGTGATCCTGCGGACTGTCCACACTGGAGTCACCACCCATGCTTCCCTCATAGTTATTTCACAATTGCATTTGCAGGGACAGAGGTGAGAATGGGACCACAGTTCAGGCAACTCAACCAGAAAGAATGTCCCCTGGAGGAGCAGTCATCCTCCCCCTACCCCCACCCTCCAAAAGTTGTCCCTTGAGGGCGGCACCTATGACTCAAAGGAGTAGGGTGCTGGCCCCATATACCGGAGGTGCTGGGTTCAAACCCAGCCCTGGCCAAAAACTGCAAAAAAAAAAAAAAAGAAAAAAAGTTGTCTCTCTAATATTTGAGGTCTGCTGAGGACAGTGACCAGGCTGTATGTATCATGATATCCATAGTTCTCAGACTGCCAGTGACTCAGCCACCCTCTGCCTCCAGAAGAGCAGGCTAAGTCAAAACAAAACAGAAAAGGGCTGGCGAGGTGAATGTCCCCCTGCCCTTCTCCACCCAACCCACCCATCTCCACTCTGAGATCAGCAAACTGGGTGCTGACCACCTCAAGACAGTGGCTGCTGCTGAAGTCTGCAGTGTGCACCGACACAGGCAAGATCAAGGATACTGAGGAGACAACAGCGGGCCGTGCCCCTGACAGGTGCCAATCAAAGCAGGTGACACAGCCCTAGCAGTTGTGCAGTCAATAAGTGCAGGGCACCCTGCCTGGTAGGTGAAATAAACCAGCATACTCAAACTAAGCTCTGGTATTTCAGAGACCATCATTCTAATTCAATGGAAATTATGTCCAGCTCAGATGTACACATTCAGCATGAGAAATGGTGAGTGGGTGTTTGTGAACTTAAAATACACAGAGCCATAAAATTGGGTGCATACTTTGGAATAATAACACATTGCAAAACAATGTTTAAAGGGATAAGGAGGCAGAAAAAGATGTTTAATAAAACAAAATGCTACTGAGCACCAACTGTATGCAAGTGAGCAGTGAGGGAGAAGTCTAGCCCAGAGGTGGGTATACCAGAAGGTCCCTCCCTGTCCTCAAGGCTGTCAGGAGGGAGGGTGTCAGTGCATAGATCATTTTCTACAATTATCGAAACCAGAGCCTTTCAGCTACAGGCAACGTAGTGTGTGACTGGAAGATGGTCACAGAGAAGAGAGGACTCACTTTTAGTTGGCGTTAGGAGGGCGAATTTTGATGGAAGAAGTGACATCTGACCTGACTCTGAACAGGCAGATGGGGGTTGGGGGGGAGGGTTTCTAGGATGAGAAAACAATCCAAATACCAGATGTGAGGGAGGGTCAGGCGTCGAGGGGACAAAGATAAAGGTCCGGCTGCCAAGCAGCTGTGGTCTCAGAGCCCAGGAAGGTGCAGACGGGGCAGCCCCAAACTCAACACAGAAAAAGGAGGAATGCATGTTAGCTCAGGAGAAGTCTGGCAGGAAACAGCATCAGACACCCCAGAGAGAGCAGAGGAGTACAGGCCACCCTCCCTCTGAGGAAATAATTTAGAAAGGTTTATTCTGAGGCAAATATGTGTGGATGGTCTGGAGCATGTAACCTCAGAGGTGCTCAGAAAACATGCCTGTGGCAGCTGCAGTTTTATTTTGTACAGGGACATTCCTGGAGAAGACCCTGAATCAATACAGGGAGGGCAACGGACACAGTGGCACATGTCTGTAGTCCCGGCTGCTCGGGAGGCTGAGACAGGAGGATTGCTTGGGTCCAAGAGCTCTGGGCTGTGGTGTGCTGTGCTGATCAAGTGTCCACAGTACATTTGGCATCAGTAAGGTGAACTCCTGGGTGCAGGGGGCCCAGGATGGAAACAGCAGGTGGAACCAGCCCAGGATGGAAACAGCTGATCGGTGTAGTGGGATCGCACCTGTGAATAGCCACTGCACCCCAGCCTGGGCAGCACAGCAAGACCCCATCTCTAAAAAGAAAAAATACACAGAGGGCGAACACTGGTTTGGCCCCAAATGTGAGATATTGGGGGGGTTTTAGATTAAAGTCACAGATTATAGGTGACTTTAAAGATACTTTAATTTGTAATTGGTTAAAGAAATGAAGTTTTATCTAAAGGCTTGGAGTGTTTTAACTTAATATAAGGAAGTCTATTAATCAGAGACAACCACCAGGTATTTACCAAAACTCAAGTGATCCATTAAGTAAACTGTGAGGGTGGAGACCCAGGCTGAGAAAGATTTCTCCATACAAAGATTAACGTATACAAATACAAAATTTATTCTATCGTCTTAGAAGGAGGGAGAGAGTGAGAGAGAGTGAGGAAAGAGAGGGAACAAAGTGACCAGGGAGATGTGTGGCATTCCAAACAGAAAGGGGGAAACACCAGCCCTGGGGTCAAGTGGCTTGCAGTTTTCTGGGGACAAAGAGAAGGAAAATGGTGTTCTACTCATTTTGTGCTTTTATGTGGTTTAATGACGACCACTGTGCTCCCTCTATCTTCTCAGTCAGATGACATGGTGACAAGCTTGTCACCGACAGTGCTGAGTCCATCAGTTCTACCCTCAAAATGGGGCTGGGGACTGAAAATCACCTCTGCAATCCCTTCCAGAGCTCCAAGGCTGTGAAACAGGTTCTAAAAGGCAGCAAGCTGGTGACAGCAAGGAGGAAGATGGGCGTTTCCTTCCTGTCTGGTCTCTTCTGGTGCTGTGACAACAGAGTGCCCTCAGGGTACCTGCCAGCCTGAGGGAAAGAGACAGCAGAGAGCAAACAGCTCTTGTGACTGACCTCAGCCCTTACCATGAAATTGTGAGTTAATATTTTTCCTACTGTTTCCCTATTAAGACGACCCGTCCTTCCGAGAGCCCTGCAGGTGTGGTGGAAGCTGTGCCTTGCATGGCCTTGGCCTATGAATGAGCTGTGTCCTTGTTACAAGGATGACCAAGATGGGAGAGGGTGTGAGGGAGAGCCTGGCCTCCCAGCATCTCAGCCTAGAGCTTCTGAGGGGTCCTCTTAGCCAAGAGGGGGGCCATTCGGTCAGCCAGGGGAGGGGGAGCTTAAGATTTTAATTGAGTTCACATCTATATTCCCTGTCTGGACAGAGTGGCGGCTGCTTGCAGGTGATAATTAACACTGCTGGAATTCCAGGCTCCCGACAAGGCTCAGGCACCGGCTCCGCTTTCTGCAGGTCAGAAGAAATGTTACGCAAGTCCTTTTGCTTGGAGTGGGCTGCCCTGAAAAGATTTTCTTCTTTTAGAGGGGAGAAACTTTTCTAGAAAAAGAAGTGTAGGGAGTATCTCTCCAAAGGACGTTAGGGTCCATGCAAAGGCGTAAACACACACTGATCAGGGTCAGTTATCCTCCAGTATCAGCCCTGGCAACCCTTTCACGCCCAGAAGGTCTGGCGATGCCAAAGCTCTCTCTGGGTGTTTTAATCTTGCACATCTTCAGACATTTTCCCCAGGGCCCCTGCGTGACCAGAGAAAGAATGGGTGCTGCCAGGGCATGCTCCTAGCAGGTGTGCTGAGGCACCACCCATAGAGCCCAAATAAGCAGCCGTGGTAACCTACAGGCATTTAAATCCCCGTGTTCACACACAACGCTGCTTCACAGATTTCATGAGCTGTGAAGCCTATGTTTTCTCACACCCAACTTCTTCTCTCTCTCCCTCCCACCCTCTTCTTCTCCTCACCCACACCCCAATCTTGGCAGCTGAACTCCCCCCTGGTGGCCAGCATGTCTCAGCAGCTTTTACAGTGCAGACTCCGCTGCCTGGGCAGCACCCAGAGCTCCAGTTCCCTCTTGGCCAGCGGAGTGCCCTACCACAGGGAGCACAGCAGTCCCGAGGGTTAGCAGGCCCAGACTTGGGCTGCCCCTGGCCAGAAACACCTCAGGAGCAAGATGCTCTTTAACATGGGTGGAACCAGGCACACAGGGTCACAGCTGGCCCCACACCTGCAGGGCTGGTGTCTACCTCCTAACTAGCCCTGAGGTCTAGGCACATGGAGGGATTTCCTGGTAAAGTGGGCTCTTCCGGGTTCTGCTGGGTTCTGAGGGAGCCTTGCTGCCCCGCACAGCTGTACTGGGCCCTGGCATTCCCAAGGTCCTGCAGGCCAGTCTCAGCAGAGGGTGGCGCCCACTGGCCATAGTTACCTTTACCATCAACTCCTTCTATGCCCCAGGACCATGAGAAGAGGCCAGAGGTGGATGTGGCCAATGTCTTCAAGGTCTGGGGACAGCTGGGCCCTCACAGCAAATGCAAGAAGGCTCAGCCTGGAACCCCCATGCTGTCTTCATAAACCATCCCCCATTTCAAAAGCCCACTTCCACCTCCCCTCACCCCCGGGGCTGGTTTCAATCCAGCTGTCACCCCCACCAGCAAGGCTTCACCCCCAAAGCTAATGCTCAGTGGAGAATCCCTGGGCTGCCCTCCTGAGAGCCCGGCTGTGCTGAGTGAGGGTGGGAGACGACCCTTCCCATCCCACTTCCCATCCCCCTTCTTCCCTTCCTTCTGTCTTGTTCACTTCCCCCAGGTTCCTGTCCCTGCAGTGTCCACTAAACGTGACACACTCTTCCCAGGCCGAGCAGTGATTCCCTGAGGTTCTTGGCCTCAGATTTTCTTGAGCAATGGGAAGATTTTCTGAAAGGCAACTTGGTCTGCAGACATCTCCCTGACCCAGGTAGAGACTATCTTTTCTCTTCTACAGGAAGCAGTGTTCACTCCCTTCCAGGTTGCCAGCCTCCTTGTCCCTCGTGGGCACTCGCGCTCTGGAGCCAGCCCCTCGTCCTCAGACATCGGCACAGCTGTGGGGCTGGGAAGAGGGTCCCAGCCTGGACGTCCTTGATGAAATTCTTCTGAGGCCTCTGTGCTCCCTTCTACTTTGGTGTGGGCCAATTGCTTTGCTTGTTTGGGTGCTGACTGCCCACCCAGACACGGGACACTGCCCAACCCATCCACCTGGCCACAGCACTCACCACGTCAGGGCCAGCTGAGTGGCCACCGGGCAGCACTGCCCCGCCCGTCCCACTCACATGTGTGTGTTCAGGCTCTGGGCTCGCAGGCAGCTTCTGGGTCCAGGCTGGGGGTTGGGGGCTGAAAGAATCAGGAGCCCCAGCGGGTTGGACCCTGCAGGAAGGTGAGTCACGGGCTCGACCTACTTGGTTTTAGGGTGTGGACACAGAGCCCCACAATGCCGGACTCTCAGGACTCCCCACTGTGGGATGGCCTGTCTGTGCCGAGCCTCGGAGCAGATGGAGGGTGGGCATCTCCTCACTCCTGTTCCTATGTGGATCCTGTTCCCACATGGACAGCAAAACCGGGTGCTGCTTCACCCCTACCCTTCCAGCCCCAGGGAGCCCTGATGCCACAGGGCAGGTGCAGAGCCTGGTCTCCAGTCATGTGTTCATAGGACAAAGACATGAAAACCATTCCCTCATTTCAGCCCCTCAAAGGCTTTTCTTCCTGTGCCTGCAGATGTCCCTGGCCAGAGCCTGGGGTTTGTGAGTCCAGGGAGCTGCCCACCTTGGAAGGGTCATGGGAACCAGCTGACCTGGCCTCCCCCTGCACTCAGGAGCAGCTGTGGAATCACAGCATGACGGTTCTCCTCACACCACAGCCTGGCTCCTGGCTCTCCTGAGCCTTGGGGGTCGGGCAACCAAGCAGACTCCCCAGGGAACCAGTGGTCTGTTCAGAGGACAGCAGCAAAGGGACCACAGCCTCCCCCCAGCTCTTCATGGCACAGAGCTTGGAAAGGACCACAATGGGAGCAACCATCAGGGGCTCCACAGCCAGGCCAGGAGAAGAGAGTCTTTGCAGATAGGTCCACACTGCTCAGTGCGGTGGGGCCAGGACCCCCAGGACCCTGCGGAGGCTGGGGCTGGAAGGTCAGAGGGACACTGCCAGGCAGCTGCCTCGAGCTTGGGGCTCCTCTGGATGTCCCTGGGGGTCCCTCCCCACCCTCTTCTCAAGCCTCATGAAGAGGGCCTCTGTCCTCAGGATGCAGCCCCCTCAGTTCCTCCACACTTTCCTAACTCCCGTGCAACCTGCACCCCCAGAATTGGCTTCTGTCTGTGCTCTGCTCCCTGTACCATACCCTCGTGGGGGAGGACCACCAAGGCCCACCATGTTACCCCTGCATCCCTGGGGCCACCCAGTGCTGGGCAGAGACAGAGGGATGAAGCCCATGCCAACTGGGGCTCTGATGTTCTCTACACAGCAAAGCCTCAAGTGGGAGGAACAACACTCTGAAAGTGGATTCCCAGGAGGTCTTCCACTTCTGGAAGCCTCTGCCCTGGATGGTCACTCTCCCAATGTGGAAGCCCTTGGGGATCCTCTCTTTTGTTCCAGGCTGCTGTGCTGTGGAGTGTTCTGTTTCGCACAGTGAACATCCCTATTGCAGTCTGACCCTCCCAACATCCAGATAGCACCCACCTGCTTCCAATGCCCGCCTGGCACAGTCTGGCGACCCTTTGCAAGAGTCTGCCCCCCCCCCCCCAAGGCCAAAGTTAGAGCCCAGAGTCCCATAGTGGGAAGAGTCTCAGGGCAGGAGGAAGGGCCATGGCAGGTGAAGCCGAGGGTGAGGCCCTGAGGACAGACAATGTGGCAGCCCTGGAGCAGCAGCCCAGGTGGGACAAGTGGCCTCATCCACAATCAGGAGGTGTGCGTAGCACAGGTGTGTCCATGGGAGCCCTCGTCAGATAAACGCATGTGAACATGTGTCAGGTGACAGCTGTGTCGCTCAGTGACCAAGGAGACAGCTTGAGGGTGGAGGAGGAAGTTCAACAGGTGGCACCAGGCAGGTCCACCTGAGTAGGGGCCCAGGAAGAGGATCCATGTGTGGATGGGGCAGCTGAGGTGACGTGGTCATGTTCTGAGAGGTCCTGTGAGGCCCTGGCAATGTACATGGGATGTAAGATAAAGGGGTATCAGCAGGACATGGGGTGAGGGGGCCTCAGCTGTTTGGGTGTCCCTGTGGACAGAGGAGCATTTGTCCTATTGTCTCCAGTTCTGCAAAGATAAGCTTATGACTCGTCATTACTGTGGGATCCCTGAGTCTTCAGTTTCAGGTGCCAGGTCCCTGCCCAGGGAGGCCAGAAGCAATGTCCCTGCTGAGTGGCCTGTGGGCCAGCTCTTCCCAGTGCTGAGGCCTCTGCCCACCCTTTGCATGGTGGGCTGGGCTGAGCGGCCTGACACTGAGTTTCTTTTCCCACCTGGAGACACATGGGCCACATTCCACACTCTCAGAGCTTCTCTGTAATCTCTGGGGAAAAGCTGAGCCACTCAAGGGGTGGAAGTAAGAGAGAAATATATTTTGGATCAAGAGAACTTCCAGGTGGTTACAGCAAACCACAGAAAAAATGGGAATGCTCCAGAGTGCTGGAGGCATTCAGGCAGAGGCCAGGTGACCACTTGGGAGGACACTGTGTCTGACGGTTACTGGGCGAGAGAGCTCAGTGCCCAGAGATGCCCAGGGGTGCAGGCAACGATTGTTGGTGCACAACTGCCTGGCTGCCTTTCCAAGAAGAGGGAGGTGCAAGTCTCAGGAGTGACACACACATGCCTAACCCAAGGTCTGTCCGCATGGGCCAGCTGATTCTCACACCTTCTGACTCTGCGACTCCCAGGGAGGGGAGAACAGGTTCTCTGCAAGAACCAAACCACACAGACCCAGCAGCTGCACAGAGGTTGGGGCAGAGGCCACCACCCCCACCCCAGGTTCCCTGCACATGGGGTGACCTTCCCCTAGCTCTGGGATGAGCCCGGCTGCCCAGGAGTGAAGGAGCCTCGCCCCCCATGAACATGGAGGCCGGGCCACATGTATTCCTGGAGCCCTGTTTTAGCCCGGCCTGCAGCAGGCAGACACCTTGCCAATGGCAGGTTTAATTAGCTTCACCAACCAGTTCCAATTCTGGGAGGGGACACTAGGCCCCCAAGATATCACAGTGCTGTTATGACACCCAGGTCCTCCCACTCTGCACCTCGTCTCTCCTCGGGCCCTCATCCTGGCTGTTAGTCCCTTTGGCCTGCAGGCTCCCCGCCTCTCCTGGCTGCCCATCTCCCTGAAGCCAACAGGGCCAAGAGTTTTGCTGGCCAACCCCCAATAGTCCCAGGGCTCAGAGCAGAAAGAAGAGTGTTTTCTCAGAGGAGGGACAGAGGCGCCTGTCTGAGATCACCCCTGCCCCACAGCCTCACCCTGGGCTGGCAGGGCCTCCTGCTTTCCCACTGTCCAGATGTTGGGTGGGGCCCAGAGGCCTCTCCAGGACTGCTGTCAGCAGCTCGGGAGGGGAGAACAGGCTCTAAGGCAGGACCCAGAGTTCTTCCCCAGGGAATCCCCCATGTCCCACAACCCAGCCTTACCAGGAATCGGGGTGGCTTACGGAGAGCAAGGGCCCCTCTGTCCTCCCAGCCCCAGAGGCTCTGACACTGGGCTCACAGACTGTTCTCATAGGAATTTTTGTTTCCACACAAAAGAAGGAGCAAGTACGATTCTGGGTCAGGGCAAGACCCCACCTTCCAAAAAGGCAACTCTGCTCCTTCCCAGTGCAGCCCAGGACCCTGGGCATTTCTCTCTCAACCCAGGCCCTGGGAAAATGCCCTTCCACTCTGCACATTAGGGTCTGAAAGTCCCTGATGCCATCCTGGGCCCAGCTTGGCTCCGAGAACACAAGAGCTTGGAGGGCCACAGGTGGTGGAGGCAGGAGAGCTACGGCCAAGAGCAGCAAGGTTTCTTGATGCCCCAGCACCACACACACCACAGGGTCTGAGGAAGGGGCTTCAGATCCCACTTACAAGCCACAGGGCACCAGATGGGGCTGCCAGCAGGAGATAAATGCCGGAGGTTCCAGCTGCCCCATCTGTGGCAATTTGTTGCAATATCTCTAGTTGACTAATGCATCTATTACTTTAAATATGAACATCAAAATCTGCAAGGCCGGCTGGACCCCACTGTGATCAGGGGCCTGAGTGTGGAGGAGGAAGTTCAACACCAGGCAGGTCCCACTACATCCCCCACCCCCAGCCCTGGCCTGTGCAGAAGAAATCCTAGGAGAAGGACAGTCCTGGGGGGCGAGCCCCCAAGGAGTGACAGGCCATGCCCACCCAGTAGCAGTGCCCAAGAGTCTCATTCAGACCCCCATATGGACCGCATCTGCCTGGCCAACCGGATGTCAGCAGTACAGCTCCAAAGAGCCCCCAAGAGGGGTTCACCACAGATAACTGAGACCAAACTGCAGCCCGGCTTGGATTGGGCGGGGGGTCCCCTCCTGCAGGAAGGGGCTGTGCTTCTGGCCAGGGTGTCAAGTTGAATCAATTCTGAAACAGGTTGTGATGGTTATATGGCTGGCGAGGGGCTGGGGGGGCACATAAGCCCAGATCAGGCCTTTGAGAACACACATCTCAGCAAAGCTGATGCTGAGCTCTGCTCAGCAGGGACCTCGGGAAACACAGTGACCCTCACTGAGCCCCTCTAGGAGGCCCGAGTGCAAAGTGTGTCCTCTGCCTCCCAGGGTCCCCATCCCTGCACCTGTCAGGCACCTGTGGCTCAGGGCCTTGCATGGCCTCTCAGCACAGCTTCTTTGCTCTCAGTTTGCTTTTTAAACCACCAAAAGAAATACGGCAAAGTCACAACACTGATGCCATGTCCAACTGCCCTGTGTGCAGAAAATTTGGGGGCTGAATCTGAGTCCTGAGTGAGAAGAGAACAGGGATGTACTTTCTGCTTGAACAAGGGTCCACTGAGAATTCGCCCCATTCCAGACACTGAGTGGTGAACAACTCAGACTGTTTTATCAGAGCAGAAATTTCAGACAGAAACACAGACGAAAGCAGTTGCTGGCAATTTTCTCCTTTTCTTACCAATAGAACCTTCCCTGTGCAGTTCACAGGCAGTGTTTGCCCATCTGAAATGCATACACTCCGCCATTCTCACAGGCAGACACAACTGAGCCACAGTTTGGCCAGAGAGAGGTGGGTAGGAGCTTTGAGATGAGATTTCTGTAGAATCTCTTAAAAGAGGACAAATCTAATAGGGTTTGCTCTTGGCCCCCCAATCACTTCCTGCTGCCTGAAGCAAATTAGCAATGTCAGGAGCCCTGCAGGTCCCTAAGACGGGCAGGGTGCACCAGCCACAGACCTCACTGTAGGAGAGGAGCAGCTGTGGTCTGATGGCCATTCTCACCCAGCTTCCTCCTGTAACCACGCACTCGGAGTTTAGCAGCCAAACTTGGTCACAAACAAGTCAGGGGGAAAATTCCAGCCAGGCGGGAATGCCCCGAAAGAAATTATGGGATGGAACCATAGCAGGGAAAAAGCTGGTAGCAGAAGTGTTGAGGTCGAGGTATGGGGACAGTGAGAGCTCAGGCCAAGACGAGCCTCCAGGGCAGAGGCCTCAGCAGACCAGAGCCCTGAGCAGCGCAGCAGTGCTGGGGGGAGATTAGATGTAGGTGGGGGACGAAGCTGAACCCCACAAGAAAGAGATTTCAGATGTTACTCTTAAGAGATGAGAAGTAGTTGGAGGGCATTACCAGAAATAAGACAATCCAGGGTCCTCCCCCAGTCACTGCTGTCGTGTGTCACAGGGTGACCACCACTGTCCTGTGAATCCAGGGTCCTCCCCCAGTCACTGTGACGTGTGTCGCAGGGTGACTGCAGCTGTCCCATGTGGCATGAGCACTCTGCTCCATCCCTGGCCTGCACCCTTGTAAAGCTTAGAGCCCCCCGAGGTCTTACAAACACAGCATCTCAGGTGTCCCCTGGGGCCACCCTCCTCCACCCTAGCCAGTGGGTGACATGGTCTGTACGCAGAGACAGTACGAGAGCAGCACAGGAAATGACAGGACCAGACACAGTTGGGAAAAACCCTGAAGACGCTCTGAGCTCTGTGGGACACTGAGGTGCAAGTGAGCTTAAAGAACCACCAGGTCTCAAAGCCACCCCGCCCATCACAGCAGCCTCGGGGGCAGCAGGAGCCACATAAATGGGCTGTGGCTAGCGGGTGCCAGGCGGGGGAAAAGCAGGCGCTTGGGGGCAGGCTCTGCCAGGGAAGGGAACCAGTGCCCTGCCTGCCACATGACAGAGGATCACTGTATGTTTGTTTCCACAGCAGCAGCAAAGCCAGGTGCCATCAAGGAAGCTCAACTTCCAGCCTCACTGTGAGCCCCCTGTGGGTGGGGGGGCTGCTGCCATGGGGGCACAGAGAGGGTGGATAGGGGGCACTTAGAACTGGACCTGCTGACCAGATTGCAGTTCACACAGGGAGCAAGGGGCCTTGGATGATGGGGCTGGCTGGAGAAACACTCTGGGCTTCCCTCGAGTCACTGAGCCAACAGGATCATCATGGCTCCCCAACGGCACCCCACCTCCCCCAGATATCTCACCTCTCCCCAGATACCCCCACCTTCCCCAGGCATCCCACCTTCCCACCAGATGCTCCACCTCCCCCAGGTGACCCCATCTCCTCCCAGGCCCCCCACCTCCTCCATGTTCCCCACCTCCCCCCAGGTCCCCCACCCACAAGGTCCCCCACCTCCCCAAGGTGACCCCTCTCCCAGGCTCCCCCCTCCCTCCAGGTTCTGTGTCTTCCTTGCCCCTCCATGTGGCAGTGCTTCCCACTGCACTGTCAGGGATCTTGGCTGCTGGCACTGAGGATGTGCAGATGACTGCACGTGGGAGATGAGAACTTGGCTGGTTGTTTGTGCAAACTGGCGGCTGAGCATGAGGCATCTGCCTGGAGGTTAGGAAGCAGCATCTGGGTCGGTTCCCAGCGGCTCTATGGTCCCAGCTGGCAGCAGAAATTCCTGCTATCTTATGACAGATGAGAATTCACAGGGCTGGGAGACAGTATGGACCAGAGAGGTATGAGGGCAGAAAACTCCTCTGATAAAACTTAGAAGACCCTACAACACATGGCGATAACGTCTGGGTGAGTGGCCTTGGCTGCTGGCAGACATCAGAGACATGTCCAGGAGTGCAGTACAGCCCACGACCTCCTGATCAGCACCATGCCAGGAGGTTCTGCAAACACTTGAGGGTCACCCAGGATTAGGGAGAGTTCAGGTCACCAGTATTTATCCTTCAAAAATTAACATATAGGAATAATTCCATGAAATTAGATTTGTATGGAACACATTTGGGGAAAATCTGGAGGAAACGCTGTGTTTACAAAATTCACTAGGCATTGCCCACAAGATAGGTGTCACGTTAAACAGAGAGAGTAAAACACAGAAAATGGAGGGAGACAGAATGTAGTAAATGAGTGAATCTGAATGACCGGTCATTATTCCAATAATAGGCAATTGCCCCCTCTTACTACTACAACGTTCCAATAAAGATTTTGTTCTAGCTCAGCACCTGTAGCACAGTGGTTATGGAGCTGGCCACATGCACAAGGCTGGTGTGATAGAACACAGCTTGGGCCTGCTAAACAATAATGACAACTGCAACAAAAAAATAGCTGGGACAAGATGGCTGACTGAAGCCAGCTTTCCACAGAGGCTCCCATCCAGAAGGAGAGTTAAAGGACAGAAATTTAACAAGTAACCTGGTGGATTAGAGGGTACACCAAGAGAGAAGGTTGAAGAACACACATCAACCCCACTGAGGTGAGCTGCGACCCCAAGGATACAAACAAAACGTACACAATCCATCACCAAGCAGACGGGAGTCCCCTCCCCCATGAGAACAGCTCAGAGTGCCCCACAAACAAATGAGCAGAGTTCAAAGGTCCTCCCACTACTCTCCACGGGAGAGACCCTCTAAAAACTGGACCTACCTCCCCTACTAGGGTGCCATAGCATCCTCCTGCTAGGCATAAAACTGTATAAAACTGTATATATCATCTACCTGCAATTCTGAGCTCCCAGCACTCCCCTCCCCTCTCACTCTGAGGTCTGGAGGCCTGTCCCCCAGGAGTCCAGATTCTTGGGTGATTTCTCGAAGGGTGTGGACAGGGCCTAGACTGTAGTTGGTCAGTGTTGGTTATATGGCACGGGAGTGAGGAGAGGAAGGTTGGCTGAGAGGGAACCACACCAAAGCGGCGGTGCCCCGAGGCGCAGAGAAACAGCCGTTTGTGGCAACAATAGGGCTCACTCCCAGATATTCCAAAGCCACACCCCCTGTCTCCCTGGGCAACCAGAGGACGCCAGGCATCTTCTCAGGTGGCAACCACCGTGGAACAGATCTGAGACAGAAACACAGGCCCCATGAGTAAAGGGTTTGCCTGAGGTGGTACCAGCCTGGGTGGAGCACAGGGACTAGAAAATGCACACATAGAGCCAGGAAATTCCGAGGGCAGGGCTGACCCAGAGGACCGCTTTACTGAGCCTAAGATGCACCTGGCTCTCAGGGAATCATCAGCCTATAGACAAAGGAAGGCAGGAGGCTAGAACTGACAGCTAACCAAATACAAACCTGCAGGAGCAAAGACAGGGCCTAAGGCGCAGGCTCTGGGAACTCAAAACAGCTTCTCTTCTGCAGGGGAATTTAGCAGGGACAGAAACAAATTCCCGTAAAGTTGTTCTGCTCTGTTCTGTCAGTAACATCAATCGGGGAGGGGCTGGAACTAAGTGAACACCCCCTAGCCTCCATCAAGCTCCCAAGGTGGTCAGGCCTCACCTCCCCCTGCTGGATAGAGGCAGAGTGCAGTGGCCTAGCTGAGCAGATATAGATTTCCTTGTGATTCAGGCAGGTACAACCCCCTGGAGTATCTGTTCACTAGAGGTAACTGGGTCACAGCCCTGCAGGGCTATCAGTGACTGGGTGTGACAGAGGTACAAAGTGTGGAAGGAGGCATCAACCATCCCAGACTAATCTATCTGCTGGGTGGGTCCTCCTGACTTCACAGAGCACCGGAGCAAGTCATATTTGAGTTGTCAGTAGATCCCTGCAATCCAGTTGCCAGAGACCTTTTAAACTCTCCCCCGAGACAGGTGCTCACTGAGACAATTGATTTGGACCTCTTGAACTGAGCCAATCACCCGAGGACTATTCAAGTGGTGCCCTGGGTGTGTGGTTGTAGGAAGGTTTGATTTTCCTTTTCCAATTGTTGCCTGTGGGGGGCAGGGTGACGTAATTGCTGGTATTTCTCCATAGCTGAGACTTCAACCCAGAGTAACTGTTTCACTAGGGTTGGAGAGAGACCAGCTGAAAACAAGACAGAACCACTTAGCCCCACCACACCAAACAGGTCACCAGTTTCTCAGGCCGTAGCACTGTACAGGTCCTTGACAAAGCTCCAGGGGAAAAATCAAATGGTGTAAAATAATCATGGGGTGAAATCAGCAGGAAAAACTCTGGTAACATGAATAACCAGAATAGATCAAACCCACACCCCCACCCCCAAGGAATGACATGGCAGATGTAACTAAAGATCCCATTCATAAACAGCTGACTGAGATGTCAGAAATCGAATTCAGAATTTGGATTGCAAACAAGATTAATAGAATGGAGGAAAATTGGGAATTAGAAATTCGAGGACCAATTCAAAAGTTGGAATTAGAAATTCAAGGAGAAATTCAAAAGTTGTCTCAAGAATTTAATGAATTTAAAGACAAAACCTCCAAAGATTTTGACGTACTGAACCAAGAATTTGAAGCCCTCAAAGATCTGAAAGATATAGTAGAATCCCTCAGTAACATAGTGGAACAAGCAGAAGAAAGGATTTGTGACATTGAAGACAAAGCTTTTGAATGCTCCCAAACTCTCAAAGAGGAAAAGAAATGGAGAGGAAAAATGGATCATTCTCTCAGAGCACTCTGGGATAATTCAAAGAAGGCTAATATCTGACTCATTGTAATCCCTGAAAGAGATGAAGTGGCCTCTCAAGGCACAGAGGCCCTTTTCCATGAAATTATGAAAGAGAATTTTCCAGACATGCCAAGAGATTCTGAAATCCAGATAGCAGACAGTTTCAGAGCACCAGCATGACTCAATCTGAATTAGATACCCCCCCCAGGCATATCATAATTAACTTCACTAAAGTTAATATGAAGGAGAAAATTCTGAAAGCAGCCAGATGTAAGAAATCCATTACCTACAATGGGAAGAACATTAGAATGACTGCAGATTTCCCTCCTGAAACTTTTCAAGCCAGAAGAGGGTGGTCATCGACTTTTAATCACCTAAAGCAAAATAACTTTCAACCCCGGATCCTGTATCCAGCTAAACTGAGTTTCATTTATGATGGAGAAATTAAATACTTTAATGACATTCAAATGTTGAAGAAATTTGCCATAACCAAACCAGCTCTCCAGGATATTCTCAGACCTATCCTCCACAATGAACAGCCCAATCCTCTACCACAAAAGTAAACTCACTCACAAACTTTTGATCAAACTCCAACTTCCACAGTAGTGAAAGGATTAAAAATGTCCACTGGACTTTTGAAAAACTCAACACCCAAAATTTCACCAGACTTACCAATATTCTCCATTAATGTGAATGGCTTAAACTGTCCTCTAAAGAGGCACAGGTTAGCTGACTGTATACAAAAACTCAGGCCAGATATTTGCTCCATACAAGTGTCACATCTTACCTTAAAAGACAAATGTAGACTCAGGGTGAAAGGATAGTCATCCATATTTCAGGCAAATGGTAATCAGAGAAAAGCAGGTGTTGCAATTCTATTTGCAGATACAGTAGGCTTTAAAACAACAAAAGTAAGGAAGGATAAGAATGGTCACTTCATATTTTTTAAGGGTAATACTCAATATAATGAGATTTCAATTATTAATATCTATGCACCCAATCAGAATGCACCTCAATTTATAAGAGAAACTCTAACAGACATGAGCAACTTGATTTCCTCCAGCTCCATAATAGTTGGAGATTTCAACACCCTTTGGCAGTGTTGGATCGATCCTCCAATAAGAAGCTGAGCAAAGAAATCTTAGATTTAAACCTAACCATCCAACATTTGGATTTAGCAGACATCTACAGAACATTTCATCCCAACAAAACTGAATACACATACTTCTCATCAGCCCACGGAACATACTCCAAAATCGATCACATCTTAGGTCACAAGTCTAACCTCAGTAAATTTAAAGGAATAGAAATTATTCCTTACATCTTCTCAGACCACCATGGAATAAAAGTTGAACTCAGTAACAACAGGAATCTGCATACTCATACAAAACCATGGAAGTTAAATATCCTTATGCTGAATGATAGCTGGGTCAGAGATGAGATTAAGAGGAAATTGCCAAATTGTTGGAACAAAACAACAATTAAGACACAAATTATCAGAACCTCTGGGATACCACAAAGGCAGTCCTAAGAGAGAAATTTATAGCACTGTAAGCCTTCCTCATGAGAACGGAAAGAGGAAGTTAACTTAATGGGACATCTCAAGAAACTGTAAAAGGAAGAACATTCCAAAGCCAAACACAGTAGATGAAAAGAAATAACCAAAATTAGAGCAGAATTAAATGAAATTGAAAACAAAAGAATTATACAACAGATCAATAAATCAAAAAGTCGGTTTTTGAAAAGGTCAATAAAATAGATAAACTTTTGGCCAACCTAACCAGGGGAAAAAAATACTAAAATCTCCAATTTCATCAATCAGAAACAACAAAGATGAAATAACAACAGACTCCTCAGAAATTCAAAAAATCCATAATGAATATTACAAGAAACTTTATTCTCAGAAATATGAAAATCTGAAGGAAATTGACCAATACTTGGAAGCATGTCACCTTCCAAGACTTAGCCAGAATCAAGTAGAAATGTTGAACAGGCCCATATCAAGTTCTGAAATAGCATCAACCATACAAGATTTCCCTAAAAAGAAAAGCCCGGGACCAGATGGCTTCACGTCTGAATTCTACCAAACCTTTAAAGAGGAACTAATACCTATATTACTCAACTTGTTCCAAAATGTAGAAAAAGAAGGAAGACTACCCAACACGTTCTATGAAGCAAACATCACCCTGATCCCCAAACCAGGAAAAGACCCAACAAGAAAAGAAAATTATAGACCAATATCGCTAATGAATATATGTGCAAAAATATTCAACAAGATCCTAACAGAATCCAGAAACACATCAAACAAATTATACATCATGACCAAGTCAGTCTTATCCCAGGGTCTCAAGGCTGGTTCAATATCCATAAATCTATAATTATAATTCAGCACATAAACAAATTTAAAAACAAAGACCACATGATTCTCTCAATTGATGCCGAAAAAGCTTTTGATAATATCTAACATCCCTTCATGGTCAGAACACTTAAGAAAATTGCTATAGAAGGGACATTTCTTAAACTGATAGAGGCCATCTACAGCAAACCCACAGCCAATATCGTATTGAATGGAGTTAAATTGAAATCATTTCCACTCAGATCAGGAACCAGACAAGGCTGCCCATTGTCTCCACTACTCTTTAACATTGTAATGAAAGTCTTAGACATTGAAATTAGGGAAAAAAAGGTGATCAAGGGTATCCATGTAGGGTCAGAAGAGATCAAACTTTTGCTCTTCGCAGATGATATGATTGTATATCTGGAAAATACCAGGGATTCTACTACAAAACTCTTAGAAGTGATCAAAGAATACAGCAGCATCTCAGGTTACAAAATCAACTTTCACAAATCAGTTGCCTTTATATATACCAACAATAGTCAAGCTGAAAAAACAGTCAAGAACTCTATTCCATTCACAATAGTGCCAAAGAAGATGAAATATTTGGGAGTTTATCTAGCAAAGGACATGAAAGATCTCTATAAAGAGAACAATGAAACACTAAGAAAAGAAATAGCTGAAAATGTTAACAAATGGAAAAACATACCATGCTCATGGCTGGAAAGAATCAACATTGTTAAAACGTCCATACTACCCAAAGCAATATACAATTTTAATGCAATCCCTATTAAAGCTTCACTGTCATACTTTAAAGATCTTGAAAAAAATAATGCTTCGTTTTATATGGAATCAGAAAAAAACCTCAAATAGCCAAGACGTTACTAAGAAATAAAAACAAAGCGGGAGGAATCACGCTACCAGACCTCAGACTATACTATAAATCAATAGTGATCAAAACAGCATGATACTGGCACAAAAACAGAGAAGTAGATGTCTGGAACAGGGTAGAGAACCAAGAGATTAACCTAGCTACTTACCGTTATTTGATTTTTGACAAGCCAATCTTTTCCCCAAAAACATTCAGTGGGGAAAAGATTCCCTATTTAACAAATGCTGCTGGGTGAACTGGCTGGCAACCTGTAGAAGACTGAAACTGGACCCACACCTTTCACCATTAACTAAGATAGACTCTCACTAGATTAAAGATTTAAACTTAAGGGGCGGTGTCTGTGGCTCAAAGGGGTAGGGCGCCAGCCCCATATGCCAGAGGTGGTGGGTTCAAACCCAGCCCCAGCCAAAAACTGCAAAAAAAAAAAAAAAAGATTTAAACTTAAGACATGAAACTATAAAAATACTAGAAGAGAGTGCAGGGAAAATCCTTGAAGAAATCGGTCTGGGCAAGTATTTTATGAGGAGAAACCCCCCCGCCCCGTCCATTGAAACAGCTTGAAAAATACACAACTGGGACCTGATCAAACTAAAAAGCTTCTGCACAGCCAAGAACACAGTAAGTAAAGCAAGCAAACAGCCCTCAGAATGGGAGAAGATATTTGCAGGTTATGTCTCCGACAAAGGTTTTTTTTTTTTTTTAATCAAGACATGATTTATTTCACCTGTATAGTTTTTTTTTGTTTGTTTGTTTGTTTGTTTTATTGTTGGGGATTCATTGAGGGTACAATAAGCCAGGTTACACTGATTGCAATTGTCAGGTAAAGTCCCTCTTGCAATCATGTCTTGCCCCCATAAAGTGTGACACACACCAAGGTCCCACCCCGCTCCCTCCGTCCCTCTTTCTGCTTCCCCCCACCATAACCTTAATTCTCATTAATTGTCCTCATATCAAAATTGAGTACATAGGATTCATGCTTCTCCATTCTTGTGATGCTTTACTAAGAATAATTATTCCACGTCCATCCAGGTTAATACGAAGGATGTAAAGTCTCCATTTTTTTTAATGGCTGAATAGTATTCCATGGTATATATATACCACAGCTTGTTAATCCATTCCTGGGTTAGTGGGCATTTAGGCTGTTTCCACATTTTGGCGATTGTAAATTGAGCTGCAATAAACAGTCTAGTACAAGTGTCCTTATGATAAAAGGATTTTTTTCCTTCTGGGTAGATGCCCAGTAATGGGATTGCAGTATCAAATGGGAGGTCTAGCTTGAGTGCTTTGAGGTTTCTCCATACTTCCTCCCAGAAAGGTTGTACTAGTTTGCATTCCCACCAGCAGTGTAAAAGTGTTCCCTTCTCTCCACATCCACGCCAGCATCTGCAGTTTTGAGATTCTGTGATGTGAGCCATTCTCACTGGGGTTAGATGGTATCTCAGGGTGGTTTTCATTTGCATTTCTCTAATATATAGAGATGATGAACATTTTTTCATGTGTTTGTTAGCCATTCGTCTGTCATCTTTAGAGACAGTTCTATTCATGTCTCTTGCCCATTGATATATGGGATTGTTGGCTTTTTTCATGTGGATTAATTTGAGTTCTCTATAGATCCTAGTTATCAAGCTTTTGTCTGATTGAAAATATGCAAATATCCTTTCCCATTGTGTAGGTTGTCTCTTGGCTTTGGTTATTGTCTCCTTAGCTGTACAGAAGCTTTTCACTTTAATGAAGTCCCATTTGTTTATCTTTGTTGTTGTCGCAATTGCCATGGCAGTCTTCTTCATGAAGTCTTTCCCCAGGCCAATATCTTCCAGTGTTTTTCCTATGCTTTCTTGGAGGATTTTTATTGTTTCATGCCTTAAATTTAAGTCCTTTATCCATCTTGAATCAATTTTTGTGAGTGGGGAAAGGTGTGGGTCCAGTTTCAGTCTTTTACATGTAGACATCCAGTTCTCCCAACACCATTTATTGAATAGGGAGTCTTTCCCCCAAGGTAAGTTCTTGTTTGGTTTATCGAAGATTAGGTGGTTGTAAGATGTTAGTTTCATTTCTTGGTTTTCAATTTGATTCCAAGTGTCTATGTCTCTGTTTTTGTGCCAGTACCATGCTGTCTTGACCACTATGGCTTTGTAGTACAGACTAAAATCTGGTATGCTGATGCCCCCAGCTTTATTTTTGTTACTAAGAACTGCCTTAGCTATACGTTTTTTTTTTCTGGTTCCATACAAAATGCAGAATCATTTTTTTTAAATCTTGAAAGTACGATGTTGGTATTTTGATAGGAATGGCATTGAATAGGTAGATTGCTTTGGGAAGTATAGACATTTTAACAATGTTGATTCTTCCCATCCGTGAGCATGGTATGTTCTTCCATTTGTTAATATCCTCTGCTATTTCCTTTCTGAGGATTTCATAGTTTTCTTTATAGAGGTCCTTCACCTCCTTCGCTAGGTATATTCCTAGGTATTTAATTTTCTTTGAGACTATGGTGAAGGGAGTTGTGTCCTTAATTAGCTTCTCGTCTTGACTGTTATTGGTGTACACAAAGGCTACTGACTTGTGGACATTGATTTTATATCCTGAAACATTACTGTATTTTTTGATGACTTCTAGGAGTCTTGTGGTTGAGTCTTTGGGGTTCTCTAAGTATAAGATCATGTTGTCAGCAAAGAGGGAGATTTTGACCTCCTCTGCTCCCATTCGGATTCCCTTTATTTCCTTGTCTTGCCTAATTGTATTGGCTAGAACTTCCAGCACTACGTTGAATAGTAAAGGTGACAGAGGACAACCTTGTCTGGTTCCAGTTCTAAGAGGAAAAGCTTTCAGTTTTACTCCATTCAGTAAAATATTGGCTGTGGGTTTGTCATAGATAGCTTCAATCAGTTTTAGAAATGTGCCACCTATGCCTATACTCTTCAGTGTTCTAATTAGGAAAGGATGCTGGATTTTATCAAATGCTTTTTCTGCATCTATTGAGAGGATCATGTGATCTTTATTTTTGCCTCTGTTAATATGGTGGGTAACGTTTATGGACTTGCGTATGTTAAACCAGCCTTGCATCCCTGTGATAAAGACTACTTGATCATGATGAATGACTTTTTTGATGATAAACTGTAATCTATTGGCTAGGATTTTGTTGAGAATTTTTGCATCTATATTCATGAGTGAGATTGGTCTGAAATTCTCCTTTTTGTTTGGGTCTTTTCCTGGTTTTGGTATCAGGGTGATGTTTGCTTCATAGAATGTGTTGGGGAAGATTCCTTCTTCCTCAATTTTTTGGAATAATTTCTGCAGTACAGGAATAAGCTCTTCCTTGAAGGTTTGATAGAATTCTGGAGTGAAGCCATCTGGACCAGGGCATTTTTTGGTTGGAAGATTTTTTATTGTTTCTTTGATCTCAGTGCTTGAAATTGGTCTGTTCAGGAGCTCTATTTCTTCCTGGCTGAGTCTAGGGAGAGGGTGTGATTCCAAATATTGATCCATTTCCTTCATATTGTCAAATTTCTGGGCATGGAGTTTCTGGTAGTATTCAGAGATGATCTCTTGTATCTCTGTGGGATCAGTTGTTATTTCCCCTTTATCATTTATGATTGAGGTTACTAGAGATTTTACTTTTCTATTCCTCGTTAGTCTGGCCAATGGTTTATATATTTTATTTATTTTTTCAAAAAACCAACTCCTTGTTTCATTAATTTTCTGAATGATTCTTTTGTTTTCAATTTCATTGATCTCTGATTTGATTTTGGATATTTCTTTTCTTCTACTGAGTTTAGGCTTAGATTGTTCTTCTTTTTCCAATTCCATAAGATCTCTTGCGAGATTGTTGATGCGCTCTCTTTCTATTTTTCGAATGTAGGCATCTAAAGCGATGAATTTTCCTCTCAAAACTGCTTTTGCAGTATCCCACAGGTTTTGGTAGCTTGTGTCTTCATTGTTGTTATGCTCGAGGAAGTTAATGATTTCCTGTTTTATTTCTTCCTGCACCCATCTGTTATTCAACAGAAGATTGTTTAATTTCCATGCCTTTGGGTGGGGTCGAGCATTTTTGTTAGAGTTGAGTTCCACCTTTAGTGCCTTATGGTCTGAGAAGATACAAGGTAAAATTTCAATTCTTTTGATTCTGTTGATATTTGTTTTGTGTCCCAGGATATGATCAATTTTGGAGAATGTTCCATGGGGTGATGAGAAGAATGTATAGTCTTTATCTTTGGGATGGAGTGTTCTATATGCGTCTATCAAGCACAGTTGTTCTAGGGTCTCATTTAAATTTCTTATATCTTTGTTTAATTTCTGTTTAGAGGATCTGTCCAGCTCTGTAAGAGGAGTGTTAAAGTCCCCTGTTATTATGGTATTATCAGATATCATATTGCTGAGACTGAGTAAGGTCTGTTTCAAGAATCTGGGAGCATTTAAATTGGGTGCATAAATATTTAGAATTGAAATGTCTTCTTGTTGTATTTTTCTCTTGACCAATATAAAGTGACCATCTTTGTCTTTTTTGACTTTAGTTGCTTTAAATCCACATGTATCTGAAAATAAGATTGCAACTCCTCTTTTCTTCTGAATTCCATTTGCCTGAAAAATTGTCTTCCAACCCTTGACTCGGAGCTTTAATTTGTCTTTTGAAAGCCAGGTGCGTTTCTTGCAGACAGCAAATGGATGGCTTGTGTTTTTTAATCCAGTCAGCCAATCTATGTCTCTTCACTGGGGAATTCAAGCCATTAACATTTATGGAGATAATTGATAAGTGTGGTAGTATTCTATTCATCTTATTTTGTGAGAGTCCATTGCTTAGTTTTATCTTTTGCATCAGTGTGGAGGTTAGGTTCTGTCCTTTAATTTCTGAGTCCTTACTTTGCTGCTGATCCATTGTGGTTGTCAGTGTGCAGAACAGGTTGAAGTATTTCCTGTAGAGCTGGTCTTGTTGTGGCGAATTTCCTCAATGTTTGTATATCCATAAGTGATTTGATTTCTCCGTCAATTTTTAAGGTTAGCTTAGCAGGGTACAGAATTCTGGGCTGGAAATTGTTTTGTTTAAGTAGATTAAAGGTAGATGACCATTGTCTTCTTGCTTGGAAAGTTTCATTAGAGAAGTCTGCGGTCACTCTGATGGATTTGCCCCTGTAGGTCAACTGGCACTTCCTTCTGGCAGCTTGCAGAATCTTTTCTTTTGTCTTGACTTTGGACAGGTTCATCACAATGTGTCTTGGAGAAGCTCGGTTAGAGTTGAGGCGACCTGGGGTCCGATAGCCCTCTGAAAGCAGTGTGTCAGAATCGTTGGTGATATTTGGGAAATTTTCTTTTATAATATTCTCTAGTATGGCTTCCATTCCTCTGGGGCATTCTTCTTCCCCTTCTGGAATTCCTATAACTCATATGTTGGAACGCTTCATAAAGTCCCATAATTCTGACAGTGAACGTTCTGCTTTCTCTCTCTTCTTTTCTGCCTCTTTTACTATGTGAGTTATCTCAAGAACTTTGTCTTCTACTTCTGAAATTCTTTCTTCTGCCTGGTCTAACCTGTTGCTGATACTTTCCATTGCATCTTTAAGTTCCCTGATTGACTGTTTCAGTTCCTTCAGGTCTTCTATATCCTTTTTATATTCTTCATATCGTTCATCTCTTATTTGATTCTGTTTTTGGATTTCCTTTTGGTTATTTTCCACTTTATTAGCAGTTTCCTTCATTGTTTCCATCATTTCTTTCATTGTTTTCAACATGTGTATTCTAAATTCCCTTTCTGTCATTCCTAACATTTCTTTATAGGTGGCATCCTCTGCAGTAGCTACCTCATGTTCCCTTGGCGGGGTTGTTCTGGACTGGTTCTTCATGTTGCCTGGAGTTTTCTGCTGATTCTTCCTCATGAGTGATTTCTTTTATCTGTTTCCTTGCCCTAATTTTCCTTTCACTTCCTCTTGCTCTTTAAGTTCTCGTGCCTGTGGACTAAGGGTTACAGGACCAGAAGGGTGAGAAGGTTGAAGAGCAAAAAAGGGATGAAAGAAAGGAGGACCGAGTGATAAGAAAAACAAAGAGAAATAGAGAAAGGAGAGGGGGTGGGTAAAAGGAATATTGACAAAAAGAAGAGAGGCACAGAAAGAGGGAGACAGAGCAATATAGGTGTACAGTGGGGTACTTTGACACAACCTTAAAAAAACCCACCTTCTGGGGGTGCCCAGTTGGGTAGTTCCCTTGATGTCAGCAGCTCTTTGCTAACCTGATCAGACACAGTACCCCACCTCCACCAAGTAGAGAGGAAAGACAAAAATGCTATAAATCAAACCAAAACAAGCAAACAGAATACTTTACGGGATAAAATTGGGTGGAATACCAAATAATAGCGGTAGAAACACTAGCAAAAATGAAGTTCTAATTATTCAAAAAGGCAGCAATTGGGAAATTATAATTAAACTAGAAAAAGTGAGAAAGAAAAAGGATCTGTATGGAAAAGGTTGAACTTAAAAAACAAAACAACAATCAACAACATCAAAATAAACAAAAAAAAAAACACAACCAAAAACAAAGCAGTATGTATATGTTATTGAATATTGTCTGGGCAACATGTGGTCTTCTGGGGTATGAGATGTTAATCACAGTTCTGATACGACTGGAGGCTGCTGGTTTCTCAAACCCCAGCAGGTAGACACCCTAAATCTCTCTTCAGCCCACTTAAAAGACACTTTGAACTTGTTCACTTGCTGAGCAGAAGCTTTCCCAGGAAAGTGCTTGTTCCTGGAATCACTGCTGAAGTGGCTATCCACTTACCCAGTGTGCCAAAACTGGTCTCCCTCTGCCCCCGAGGGTTACGGCTGCAAGGCGGTCAGACCCCGCCCGTAGGCTAATTGGTTGCTGGGTTACCAGCTCCCACCCATTTCTAGCTTTGCGACCCTGAGGGCGGAGCTTGCTGGGGCAGATGGCTCACAATGGCTCCCTGTGACCCACAGCCAAACACTATTAGCTCCATCTGGCTCAGCGGCTCAGACTGGGGCCCTAGACAACAGCCAAAGTTCTCCTCACTCCCGCTCAGGCTCTCCCCAAGGCAGTTCAACTGAGTGCCAAGTCCAAAGACACCAAAACAGTTCACAGGTAAGGCCTTTCTGGTTTGCAGTCTCGCTGCTACTGAACTTACAGTTGCGGGCGGGTTTAGACAGATTGAACACACGCGACCTCTTGCCGTTTTTCCACTGTTTTAGTCCTCCTCTTGGGGTCCAGAAGTCTCTCGCTGACTCCCTGTATCCTCGCAGGGGTGATGATAGGCAGATCCCACCAGCCAGAGATGCCTGGAGTCCTATCTCCCCAGACTCACGGTGCCCAGATGCAAGGAAGCTATTACTCGGCCACCATCTTGCTCCGCCTCTGTCCCGACAAAGGTTTAATAACCAGAATCCACAGAGAACTCAAATGTACAAGCAAGAAAAGAACAAGTGATCCCATCTCAGGCTGGGCAAAGGACTTGAAGATAAACTTCTCTGAAGAAGACAGGTGCACAGCCTACAGACATTTAAAAAAATGCTCATCATCTTTAATCATCAGAGAAATGCAAATCAAAACTACTTCGAGATATCATCTAACTCCAGTAAGATTAGCCCATATCACAAAATCCCAAGACCAGAGATGTTGGCGTGGATGTGGAGAAAAAGGGACACTTAGACACTGCTGGTGGGAATGCAAATTAATACATTCCTTTTGGAAAGATGTTTGGAGAACACTTAGAGATCTAAAAATAGATCTGCCATTCAATCCTATAATTCCTCTACTAGTTACATACCCAGAAGACCAAAAATCACATTATAACAAAGTTATTTGTACCAGAATGTTTATTGTAGCTCAATTAATAATTGCAAAGTCATGGAAAAAGCCCAAGTGCCCATCAATCCACAAATGGATTAATAAATTGTGGTATATGTACACCATGGAATATTATACAGCCTTAAAGAAAGATGGAGACTTTACCTCTTTCATGTTTACATGGATGGACCTGGAACATATTCTTCTTAGTAAAGTATCTCAAGAATGGAAGAAAAAGTATCCAATGTACTCAGCCCTACTATGAAACGAATTTATGGCTTTCACATGAAAGCTATAACCCAGTTACAACCTAAGAATAGGGGGAAGGGGGAGAGGGAGGGGAGGGATGGGAGAGGATAGGGGGTGGGAGGGTGATTAGTGGGATTACACCTGAGGTGCATCTTACAAGGGTACGTGAAACTTAGTAAATGTAGAATATAAATGTCTTACCACATAACTAAGAAAATGCCAGGAAGGCTATGTTTACCAGTGTGATGAAAACGTGTCAGTCTATAAAACCAGTGTATGGTGCCCCATGATCGCATTAATGTACACAGCTATGATTTAATAATAAAATAAAAAAATAGCCGGGCATTGTGGTGGGCACCTGTAGTCCCAGCTACTTGGGAGGCTGAGGCAAGAGAATCACTTAAGCCGAAGAGTTTGAAGTTGCTGTGAACTGTGATGCAACTGCACTCTACTGAGGGCTACAAAGTGAGACTTTGTCTCAAAAAAAAAAAAAAATCTCTCCCAGGTGACTTTAATGTCCAACCAAGGTTGAGACCATGGATCTAAAGGGTTTGTTCTCCACTGTGGCCCAAAATATGTGGTATTTCTGTAGACACCGTTAACCATAAAATACCAAGTGGTGGAATGGTCCCCTCAGAATCTCATGTTGAAGTCCTCACCCCAGGATGATGCTGTCAGGAGGGGCCTCTGTGGGAGTTGTGCCCTTGTGAATGGGACCCAAGAGCCCCCGTCCAATCCCCATGTGAGGGAAAAGCCGGAAGGTGCCGTGTGTGGGCCAGAGAGCTGCCGGCCCTTGACCTTGGACTTCCAGGCCCCAGACATGGGACTCAAGTGACTGTGGGGTGTAGGCCCTGGGTCCACAGCTGTCTTGGGATAAAGGTGGCAAGGCAGGCTGATCCCCGCACTTGGCTGGCCTTGCACCATGGCCGCAGGAAGTGCCCTCCTTGTGCTCCAAGCATGGGGTTTGCATTACAGACCCCAGATTGTCAGACTCCAAGGGGATGGCCCCAGCTGTGAGCAATAGCTTAGGCCACCGGGTCACTGCCTTCCCTGTGCAGAAAGGATCCTGGACTCATAGCAGTGCTAGAAGGCTGTCCCAGAGGTTCACGGGACAGCAGGGCACAGCCAGGCTGGGGGCCCCTCGGAGGCAGGGTCAGTAATTGGCTCCTGCTCCACTTCTCAGCCCAGTGTCCATCACTGACAATAAGGGCTCTGACTAGCACACCTATTGCTGGTGGAGGGGACTTTGAGGACTGCATGTTCTATCTGACATTTAAGTGTCAGTAGCCAGGGCCCTTCGCAGTCTGCTAGGAACCTACAAATGCCAAGTGTAGAGGAATTAAACCCAAATAGACAAAGTGACTTGCTCACAATCCTGCAGGTGGTGAGCAGGTCTCCAACAAAAGTCCCCAAAACAATACAGTAGAACCTCCATAGCTGACCCCTCCCTACACTGACCACCTCCTTAACTTGACCCACTCTTCACAGACAGATGAGCACCAGCAGGCCTCACTCCTCGCACTGACCAGCTCCGTGTGTCAGACAGTGTGTGTGCCACAGTCCCATGGGTGGTCACTCACAGAGGCAATGCTGTACTATTTCTCCACTACAGCAGGTTGACTGAACTGCTGGGAACAATCCCTTCCCCTAGATTACCAGAGCCACCAGAGGCCGGCCAGGCTCCCAGGATCTCGGCTGCTTCTAGGGTGGACAGTGGGAGAAACGCCAGCTATTACAGGGCAGGCCTGGCCAGTGGCCGTTGGTGGTGGTGGTGGGGGATGGTGGTGAGTTCTGACCCACCCAGAAGGGGATGCCAGGAGCCCTGGGTCATGTCCTTTTATGATTCATGTGTGAAACCACTTTAGTCACAGATGGGGAGACTTAAACAACAAGTTCATTCTCCTACAGAGGTCCCAGACCCAGGCGTGGCAGGCCCGGCCCTCTGTGGGCTCAAGGGGAGGGTCCTTGGCTCCATCCTCCTTCCCATCCCTGAAGCAGGGCCCGGCTCCCTCATGGCCTCCACAGCCACCATGTCAGCCCCTCTCACTCTGCTCTTCACAGAGCTGCCAGAAGGTCTCCGAACCCATGAGCGTCTCCTCCGGCAGAAGGCTAGCTCCTCCGGCAGAGGGCCTCACTCCAACACCAGCATCCATCTCTCCCAAGTCTCAGCTCAGCTAACACTCTCTCCTTCCAGGAAGCTTCCAGAACCTCCTGGACTGATAGCTAGCCATCCTCTACCCCTGGGTACCTTGGGCAAGGAACCAGAAAGGCTCCCGGGTGTCACTCCCTGCCACCACCATCCCCCACAGGTCAGGGCTGTCAGCACGCAGGCTCTCCTTCCTGCCCCTCTCTCCCTTTCTCCCTCCCCTTCCTTCCCTCATTCTCTCTCTCCCCCTCCCTCTCTCTCTCTCCCTCTCTCTTTCTCACTCCCTCTCTCTCTCCCTCTCTCTTTCCCTCTCTCTCTTCCTCTCCCTCTCTCTTCCTCTCTCCCTCCCTCTCTCTTCCTCTCCCTCTCTCTCTCCCTCTTTCTCTCTCCCTCTCTCTCTCTCCCTTTCTCTCCCTCTCTCTCTCTCCCTTTCTCTCCCTCTCTCTCTCTCCCTCTCTCTTTCTCTCTCTCCCCCTCTCTCTATCTCTCTCTCCCTCTTTCCATCTCTGCCCGCCTCCCTTTCTCCGTTTGTCTGTCTGGACCTCCCTCCCGCTCTATCCCCCTTTCCATCTCTCTGTCTTCCTCCCCTCTCCCCCTTTCTCCCTCTCTCCCTGTCTGTCTCCTCCTCATCCCTTCTTCCTGTCTGTCTTTCTCTTTATCTCACTACAAAGGGGCTTTCTAGGTTAGAGGTAGATGATTCTTACCTTCTAAGGATGAGTATATAAATGTAAGAATCATTTAAAGACAAATTTGAAAATTTGCTACTGATTAAAAATTTCATATGCCTTTTCTCTGGAAAGGCATATGGAAGGACAGCCTGAGTCTTTTGCTTAATTTTGGAAATAAAAAGAAGAACCCTAATGGTCCATATTCAGTAGCACCCAAAACACAGCTCGCATCTGCCACAGGGCCCTGGGGGGCAGGGCTGCCACTCCAGCTGCTCAGGGCGGAGCCCTTGGCCATCCTGACCTCCCCCCCCCCGACTTTCTCCTGTATCCCAGCTCTCGCTGATGTGTTGCTGCTGCTGGTCCCAGGCACTGCGTGGCCACCCCCACCCCCCCATTCCCACTGCACAGTCGCCTCTGCTTGTGCAGGTGTGGGCAAGGCCCAGGTGCCCCTGCACACAGTGTTGTTCAGGACCCAACCCCACAGCACCGCGGGCTGTGGTTTAAGTACTGACAGGAGCCAGAAGAGAGGGGCAGCCTGGCTGCGGCAGCCACGGCCCTGCGGAGAACCCTGGGAACGTTGGGAACTGGACCAGCAGGAGCATCTGGCATGCGTGACCCAGCCCCACCCCACGACTCCTGACATTCAATACAATGCACTTTTTATGACACTTCTGCTTATTAATGACCTCTGTCCCTCCCCAGGGACACCCCTTGGGAGGGTCCTGATTTTGCTAAGGCATCCCCAGAGGCTGAGATCATGCCTAAGAGAGTCAGCCCCCAGTAGAAACGTGTGACGTGAACACATGGTGGGATAGTATCTCTGGATACACTCCTACACCCTAATGCACACCTGTCCTTACACGCCCAGTGTGAGCACAGGTGAGCTTTGGCCAGGCCCTGTTCTTGGAAAGAAAACTGGATGGGCGCTGCTCAAGACATCCGGCACTGTCAGAGGGCTGGGCCCACTAATTCTCCATCATCCAGTCACCATTTGTAATCAAGGCCATATTTGCCGACCAACAGCCAGGAGAGCTTCCCACAGCCACGGGGGCCGGGACCCAAACGCCCACATCTATGGCTGACGTCATCATGTTTGTGTTCCAGACCAGGGTGATGTCAGGCATGTGGCATCCAAACTCAAAACATAGCTGATTTGCTGAGACCCAGTCAGCCTGGAGCTGTGAAGGGCAGGCTCAGTGCCAGAGGTCAGAAATGTGGAGAAGCTGTTCTCCCCGTGCCCCCTATCCCTGGCCCCAGGGTTCTCTGAGGACCCTGAAACCCTGTCCCTGCCCCCAGGGCTCCCTGAGGACCCTGAGACTCTGTCCCTGACCCCAGGGCTCCCTGAGGACCCTGAGACCCCATCCCTCACCCTAGGACTCCCTGAGGACCCTGAGAATATGTCCCTTCCCCCAGGGCTCCCTGAGGACCCTGAGACCCTGTCCCTGACCCCAGGGCTCCCTTAGGACCCTTAGATCCTGTCCCTGTCCCAGGGCTCCCTGAAGACCCTGAGACCCCATCCCTGCCCCCGGGGCTCCCTGAGGACCCTGAGAAGCCGTCCAAGATGGCAGTTCCCTCCGTGTACTCCGCCCTGCTCTGCATGAGGGACCCCTTGCTATCTTGGGGTCCGTGTGCACTCCCCCCTTGGCAGGCCCTGCACCTGCTGTGGCAGTATGGTAGGCGTGGCTTGTGCTGGTGAACACGCCCACACAGAGACACACCTACTGCACACGAGCATGGGTCAGTAAAAATCCGTAAATATACGCTGCGTGATCTGTCTGCCTTGGACAGGCAGCTATGTAGGTATGTGACTGTTGGCACCACACATAGGGTACAGAGGGCCCTGCTGCCACCCCAAACTCCACCCTGACCCTTGCCAGGTGCCTCTCGAGCAGGCGGCTAGAGAAGGCTTCACAGAGAACTTGATCTCAGAGGTGGGTCTTCCAGGACAAACAAGGTTGTGTCAGTAAACATAGGAGGCTGGGGACATGGCAGGCAGAGGTGGCCGGGTGAGGAAGGTTCCAGGCCCTCTGGAAAGGGAAGAGACATGAAGGGAGCTTAGGAGGGAGGGATCAAGGCCACGCTGAACTCAGAGCATGGAAATCAGGAAAATGGTCTGATCTGTTCTGCTTCTAAAGTGACAACATGGAGGAAGTTCAGGGAGGAGGTGAGGCCCAGGTGAAGCAGGTAAGCATTCCAGGCACCTGGAGGAGGCTGCACCCCACATAGGCCAGGGGAGGTGGGAGTCATTGGAATAAGCATGGGTTAGGAAGGATAATGTTAAAAACAAAACACAGTGTTCTTATTAACGTCCTCAGGCACTCCACACCCCACCTGTTTTTTTCTGATTATGCATCAAATTACGGTTCCCAGGGCACATGTGCCCTGAGGTGAGTGAGGAAGAACCACTGGGCCTTTCAAACGGCCGAGGTGGGAGGGCTGAGTCTCACCACCTCCGACAACTTTCAAGAGCAGACAGGGTCATGCGTACATCCCGTTGCTACAGCTACCTGGCCTCGAGTACTGGTGTTACCGCATCCTCCCAGGTCAGCCGCAGCGGCCTGGTGCGTCCTCTCGCAACTTTCAGCAGTCTAAGCAAGCTACACACACAACTACGTAGATGCCCTGAAAGGAAACATATTTGCTGTTGGTATTTTCACCATAGGAAAATAAATCACAGCCAGATCAGCCAACACAGCAGTCTGACACGCCCAAACCCTCTACAGGAGGTAGCTGCAACTCACTTTGTCCATGGTCTCAGCCAAGCAAGCACAGTGCCAGGGCCACATCTGACCAGGGCAGCGTGTGGTGTGAGGGCCCAGAGGAGCTTCCTCACAGCTCTGGGGTTACTCTCTGGGGACCACCACCCCGAGGACGGTCCTTTGCAGGCCCTTGTGGGCTTTGGTGAAGCCACTTGGTATAGCACCTGGCAGAAGACAGACAGGGCTCTGGAAGCCAGCGCCTGGGTCTGTTGGTTCTTCTGGCGTCACACTGTCTGGATGGAGCATACAGGAACGAAGACAGCAGGTCTCAGGCTGACCCAGTGCTCACAAATACCTGGCTGGCCGAATGCAGGGGGCGTGGCGAGGGCTGACCCTACTCCTTGGCTCACCTTGCCTGCAGCCGGAATCAGCAGCACAGTTTCCTAAGGACCAAAGCACCAGGCCCAGTACCCTGATGGTCCTCACATAGAGTGACAGGGAAGGCCATGGCCACTCAGCACAGGCCACGTCTCCCCATGGTGCTAATGGCTATCCGTGGCCTCAGAGGGAGATGCTGAAAGGAAGCTGCAGGTGCCCCGGGGCAGGGGGATGGGGTAGCAGGTGGACGAGTCCAGCAGGGAGGCTCTGGGCACCTTGTTACTTGTGGCCAGAGTAACTGCCTAAACACAAAACACAGGGCAGGGCTGGTCTGAGCAAGTCATCCCTGAGCAGGGGCTGTTGTCTTGGGAATGTCCCATGAGACAGGCCCCGTTCCCAGTGGAGCTGGAGTTCCCAGAAGGGGTGGCCACTTCAGATGGGCCGGAGGGCTCAGTGTCCAGGCCACACATTACCATTTCTCTGGAAGAAGCCTTGAAACTGAGTCTGCACTGTCTACCCCTAGAGTAACAGATACTTTCAAATAACAGTGTCCCAGTAATTCTGAAATTCTGCCTGAGGAGGCAAGGAGGGGTTCTTGGACACTCACCGGCCTCCCCAGAGCAACTATGGGGACTCTGCAACCTCCAGCCTTCACTCGACTCCACGTGGGCCTTAGACTCAAGCAAAGGATGTAGCTGGAGAAGCACAGAGACCTGTTCTCGAGGACAGCCCAGCTCGCTTTACGATGAGAAAATGGGAACCACCTGGAACTTTACCAGTAGAGGATTGTTTTTAAGAAATTCTTGAATTCCAAGTGTAGAGGTTAAATATCTTAAGTTGAAGATTATAAAGGCCTCCAAAAATGTTCACCAGATGCCAGATTGTCAGTCATACAATGGACACAAGTTATTTTATGATGTAGTGTGTGCTTTACTAATTTTAAGTTTAAAAAAATAATGCAAACACCCCACTCCTGTCTCAGTCAGAATGAGCCCTCTCAGGTCCCAGAGTTTTCGGTTCAGCTCCGCCCCCCACCGCAAGTGCACTGTCCCTGCCCACAGCCTCCAGCTGGGGCCTGGACCAGCCTCCCTTGCAGGGAGGCACTGCCCTGCTCCTACCTGCCCTGAGAGCTGCTCTACTGACAGAGGTGCCCTGGCAGCTCACACATGTACACGTTTTGCTTTTTTCTGTTCACTGACAAGATCTTATTCAGTTAAAATAATTCTTATTAGGCAGACAGTTTTGTAGATGAAAACCGAGGCTCAAATAGGTTAATCTGTCTGAGCTCAAACAGCAATTAATAGGGACAGTGCTCACCTGAAGGCTCACGGGTCCAGGTGTGTTGTCTGCAAAAAGCCCAGAAGACTCTGTCAGGACGTTTACAGGCAGAGCTTCTCATCCAGGAAGCCAGGGAGCCATCGGCAGAGGAGGATGAGATAGAGTGAGTTCTACTGTTTGAATAAACAGGGACTCCCTAGAGATACCATCTGACCACGTGCAACTGTCCTGAAGCCTCTTCCTGCTGGGGGAGAGGAGCTGCCCTGGAGGGCCTGGTGACAACTGGTCAGTGACAGACCTCAGCCAGTCACAGGACCCACTTGTTTCTATGAACACACTCCCCGAGAGTAGTCTCCACGGACCGAAGGGGGGCTGCAGTACTCTGGTGAGGGCAGAAGGTGTGGGCGGACACCACAGCGGGAAAGGCCGGCTCCGACCACCGCTGCAGGGTCTGGTCCCACAGCAAGGAGGAGTCGGGGGTTGGGGCCTGGAGGGTTCTCACGGCACAGGTGAGAGGCGGCCAGCCATTGTTGGTCTCTAATCCATGGTTGGGAGGGACGGTTCTCATCAGAACCCTGCTGCCTTTAGACTCAGGCATATGAAGTAAGGGCAGGGTCCCAGCACCTTCCCCCTTCCCAGGTACGTGATAACATGAGCCACTGTGGTTTTTAAGAGATTTTAATGGTACATGGGGGAGGGTCCACCAAGCCAGACCTCTAGGGGCGAGGCCATGCTCACCTGACCAAACAAAGCGGATTAAACTCAGTGTCTGTGCCAGGGGCTCTGAAGTGGACATCTCAGGTTATCTGTACAGGGTAGATGGTGGGAGCATCTGTTTTACAATTTAGGAAAAAAAAAAAAGATTTGGAAAGGCTCTGAATCGCAGTCGGGACTGCAGTTCAGCACCAGTAAGAAATCGTACTTCAGCATTCAGATTTCCCACAGTTGCACAACTTTGTCTGTCCCGTGAGGAAAAGATGAGGAAGGCTGCATTTCCCTCAGTACTGTGAGCGCAGCATGGAACGAACCAGCTCTAACTCAACGTGGACATTCAGCTTCTCCAAGTTTGGTGACGTGAGAGGCTACTGGTCTCAGAGTAAGAGGAGGTGGGTTTGGGTCTTGGTCCAGAGACTCCTGCCTTGTAGGAGACAGAGTCCCTGGCGGAGAGTGGAGAGGCTGTGGGGCTGCTGGACTCAGGGCCGTCCCTGCACACCAGTGCCAGAGCCCCCCACAGAGCACGCTGGGGGGGGAGGGGGCGCAGTATCAAACATCCGGTTCCCCGTCATTCCCTGTCATTGTGAATCATAATTACAAGAAGGGATGGCCAGCAGTCATCCTGAATCCGTTACAGTGATTTTAAAGGATATAAGCATGAATGTTTCCCAGGAGTGTTCTCTGAAAACAGCTGCCCTGCAGTTGGAGGCTGCTGTGAGCTGCGATGACGCCACAGCACAGCTGGTCACTCAGGTAGGCTCCGTTTGTGTCCTGAGTAGTTAGCGCCTTGGGGACAAAACAAGAAGATGAGTGTACATGCTGGAAAGATGCAATCTAAAGGGTGTGCAACAATGGTGTCATGGAAGTACTTAATTTAGGAATTTTAACTGTTGGTTAATAACTAGAGACTTGTTTTTGGTGAAACACATTGAAAGTAACATTTTCCATGAAACTTAATTTTATGCTCACTGTCAAAAGAGGAAAGAAAGAAAATGAAAGTCAGAGATGCCTAGTTCTTCTCTTCCTCAGACTGCCGTCCCAGAGAAGCCGTAGCAAGTCCTCATCCTTGTCTGCACAGTCATTGCCCTAACAAAGGGACACAAAACATTTCCTTCCTCTCCGCGGCTTCCTGGCAGCCTGTGCCAGGCTGATGTTCAGAGCTGAAATGGGGAAAAGATGTTACTCAAGGTCCCTGTGCTAAGTCGGGGCGACTTTCATGACTCAGTAGGGACCACAGGGAAGTTCTGCAGTTTTTCAGCTCAGCTTCCTCCCTCTGAGTCCCCGTTATTAGAACCAAGAAAACCCAGACACTGTGACAGCAGATAGAAGCTGAGCTTTGTTTTTGTTTTTTGAGACACAGTCTTGCTCTCTCACCCAGGCTGGAATTCCATGTCATCATTGTAGCTCACCCCAGCCTCCAACTCCAGGGTGAAAGTGATCCTCCTGCCTCAGTCCTTGAAATGCTGGGACTATAGGTATAAACCACCACTCATAGCCCAAGACTGAGTTATTTTTAACAAATCCCACAAACATAAAAGCAGTCCTTACAGGAGTTTCTGCAACCGTCTAAGTTAAAACATGCTAGTCAAGTGTCAAGTTCTCTGGGCTTGGGATTTGAGAATATTTGTTGCCATAAACACACATGGATGAAAATCCACAAAGTGAAGATTGAAGCATCAGGGGTTCACACCCAATACCTGAAAACCAAAAATGCAGTGATAGTTAAGTTACTGCCTGTGTTATAGTCACTAGATAGCATGTTAGTGACAATTCAGGGAAGGCAGTGGCTACCAGGAGTGACGTCCGAGGCCCAGGCAGGAGCTGTGTGGTCACCACACCCACTAGGACCGTTTGCCCTCATCTCAATCACAAGATAAGTCTCACATCTATTCCAACCAGGACTCCCAGCTGGCCATGTGGCCTGGACTTGGCTGCAACTCCAGCTCATGGTGGCTGTGGACAGAAGCCCCCATGCTGTGAGTAGACTCTGCCTCTGACTGTCCTCCTCCTCCAAGTTTCACGAATGCCCTCGTGCAGTTGTGGGTAGTGAAGAATCGGAAAACCAGAAAATTTATTAGACAGAACTCAGTCTGTGATGTCAGATGCTGTCCTGGAACCTCGCCTGGATATCTGGGTGCTCACCAAACACATGTAAGAACCTCTCATGGAACCACTGTCAAACCCCGACAGCCCTGGGCACACCTCTCCTCATTGCTTCCCGACCTGTGTCTTCCACAGCTGGAGGGTGCGGCAGCCCTGCGTGGAGCAGGTCCAGTGGCGCCACTTCTCTAGCCCTACGTGTTCACTGGGTGTTTCTGGGTCACAGATTGGTTGTTGCAGCAGTATTTCAAGTGGATTCACTGTTTCTATATCTGTATGGTGATCTGTGATCAGTGATCTTTCATGTTACCATTGCGATTGTTTTGGGGGAGCCACAAACCACATCCACGTACGATGGCAAACTTAACTCACAAACGCTCTACGTGACCAGCCGTCCCCTATCTCTCCTGCTCATCGGGCCTCTCTGATATGAGACACGATATTGAAATTAGGACAATTAATAACCCTACAGTGGCTTTAAATGTGCAAGTGAAAGGGAAACGGCTGAGCTCAGTGGAGGCTGAGAGCAAGCTCTCCTGCCCCAGGCAGCCAGGCTATAACTGCAAAGAAAAGTGTCGTCCAGTGAACACGAGAGTGACAGGTAACAAAACAGCCTGGCTGCTGATACAGAGGGGGTGTGAGTGGGAGATCAGACTAGCCACAGCATTCCCTTAAGCCTAATCCTGACTCTCTTCAGTTCTGTGAAGGCTGAGAGGGGAGGAAGCTGCAGGACGAGGATCTGATGCTAGGAGAGGTTGGCCTGTGAGGTTTGAGGAAAGATGTTTCTGTTAACAGAGCGCAGAGTGAGGCAGCAGGTGCTGATGGAGGAGTTGTGGCAAGTTGCCCAGATCTAGCTAAGATCAGTGATGAAGGTGGGTGCACTAAACATCAGATTTTCAATGTAGATGAAACAGCCTTCAGGGACCTTCATACCAGAGAAATTGGTGCCTGGCTTCAAAGCACAGGCTGAATCTCTTGTCAGAGGCTGGTGCAGTTGGTGACTTTGAGTTGAAGCCGCTGCTCATTCACCATTCCAAGAGCCCCGAGCCCTTAAAAGTTATGCTAACCCTGCTCTGCCTGTGCTCTGTAAGGAACAAAAAGCCTGGATGACAGTACAGCTGCCTGCAATGTGGTTTGCTCTTTACGGCCACTGTTGAGACCTACTGTTCAGAAAAAAAGATTCCTTTCAAAATATTTCCGCTCATTGAAAATGCACCTGGTCCACCCCAGAGCTCTGGTGGAAACATACAAGATGTTTCACTCCTGCTAATGCATCCTCCATGCTGTAGCCTATGGATCAAAGAGTAACTTAAGACTTTCAAATCTGATTATTTAAGAAATACATTTCGTAAGGCCATAGCTGCCACAGATAGTGATTCTGCTTGGATCTGGGCAAAGAAAACTGAAAACCTTCTGGGAAAGATTCGCTATCCCAGATGCCATCAAGAATATTCATGATTCCCAGGAGGAGGACAAAACATCAACATTAACACAAGTTAGGAAGAAGTTGAATCCCACCCTCATGTATGACTTTCAGAAGTTTATCCCTGGAGGAAATGACCGCAGAAGTAGTGAAACCAGGAGAACTAGGATTTGAGGTGGAGCCTGAAGATGGGACTGAACTGTGCAGTCTCAGGAGAGAACTTGGAAGGACGAGGAGCTGCTTCTGAGGGAAGAGCCCAGAAAGTGGCTTCTTGAGATGGAATCTACTCCTGGAGAAGATGGTATAAACGTTGCTAAAATGACAGTGAAGGATTTAAGATATAGGGTAAACGCAGTTGACAAAGCAGTGGCACGGTTTGAGAGGACTGACTCCAATTTTGAAGCAAGTCCTATTGCAGATGAAGTGCCACCAGACAGCATTGCACACTACAGAGAAAACCGTGAAGGGAAGAGGCAACCAGTGCAGCAAGCTTCATGGTTGTCACATTTCAAGAAATTGCCACAGTCACGCCAGCCTTCAGCAGCCACTCACCTGAGCAGTGAGCACCAGCGGGACCCTCCACTTGCTGGAGGCTCAGACAGCTGTTGGCATTTTTTAGCCATAAAGCATTTTTAATTAAGTTTCTTATGTTGTTTTTGTAGACCCAGTGTTACTGGACACTTAATATTGTGTGGACATAACTTTTATATGCAGCACTGGGAGACGGAGCAATATCTGCCTTATTATGGAATTTCAGAACCAAACCCATAATATCTCCCAGCTTTACCTACATTTATGTCGTTTAATAATTTTGCACACCAGAAACAGGTGCCAAGGATTAACAAAAGGCAAATAGGAATATTTCTATATATTTTACTTATTTTAAGGCAATATCCAAGTGATTAATCATTGCTAGGCTTACACTGTGCCTTTTGTTGAAAGTTACTATGCAGCACCCATTCCCTGGATGTTTCCCTCTGTGCAAAATGCTGATGAGGAAAGTCCCTACTATGCCTATCCTTCTGGTGAGCAGCATTAATGGCTCCTTTGCAGCCTTGAGCATTGACTTCTGGCCTCAGGGACAGGGTTGGGCCACAGCTGTACCCACTGAGCATGCACAGAGCTGGACAGAAGGGAGCTCTCAGCCCATGCACATACCATGGCTGGTCCCTTCCTGGACTGGGGCCGCATGCAGGTGCTCCAGATGCTTGGAGCTAGGCGGCTGCTCCCAAGGAGGGGGCTGCTCAGGCTGATGCAGCCCCGGCCCCCTGCCCCAATCTGGTGTTTCTGCAGACTTCCAGCTGAAGCACCCTCTGGACCGGCAGCTCACTCCCATCTTGGCAGTACTCAGGATCAAGTGGGATTGATGTCTGTTCACATCCCCCAAGAAATGTCAGCAGTTATGTCACAAAAGAGCGGTGGGGTCTTTACCCACAAATCTGCATAGGGTTGCAGCAGCAGCTCTGGGCTCAGCACCTGGTAGGAGGAAAGGCCTCCTTGGACCTGGGGCCAGGCCTCATCGGGCTTGGCACACCCTCTAGTAACGTGTCCACGGAGGAAGCTCACATTTCCCCCTTCAAATTTTTAAATGATTGGCAGTTTTTTTAATTATTTTTTTATTAAGTCATATACACATAGATCATAATACATTTATGCATATGTGGGGTACAATGTGTTGATGTTTTTTATACAATCTGACATGCTTACATCAAACCAATCAACATAGCTTTAGCCTCATTTACTTGATTGTTGTGTTAAGACATTTATGTTCTATGCTTGACAGATTTGACTTGTACCCTTGCAATATGCTCCATAGATGTGGTCCCGCCTTTTACCCTCCCTCTATCAAACCTCCCTCCCTTCCCACTCCATTTCTCTCCTTCATCCTGGGCTATTCTTGTGTTCTATCTTTCATAAGAAAGTGTGAGTAAATATAAGTTGGTTTCATAGAAGTACTGAGCACATTGGATACTTTTTCCTCCATTCTTGAGATACTTTACTCAGGAGAATATGTTCCAGATCCCTCCATGTAAACATAAAAGAGGTAAAGGCTCCATCTTTCTTTAAGGCTGCATAGTACTCCATGGTATACATACACCACAATTTATTAATCCATTCACAGATCGATGGGCACTTGGGCCTCTTCCATGACTTGGCTATTATGAATTGAGCTGCAATGAATAACCTGGTGCAAATATCTTTTTTGCAAAGTGATTTTTGGTCTTTTGGATATACTCCTAGTCAAGAGGAATTGCAGGATCCAATGGCAGGAGGAGGACCCCCAGTGTTACTGGACACTTAACCCCCAGGGCAATTGAAGCAATACCAAAAATACATTACTGGGATCTGATCAAACTAAAAAGCTTCTGCACTGCCAAGAACACAGTAAGTAAAGCAAGTAGACTGCCCTCAGAATGGGAGAGGATATTTGCAGTTTACTTTTCTGACAAAGGTCTGATATCCAGAATCCACAGAGAACTCAAACTTATTAATAAGAAAAGAACAATGATCCCATTTCACTATGGGCAAGAGACTTGAACAGATGCTTCTCTGAAGACAGGTGCATGATTTACAGACACATGAAAAAATGCTTGTCGTCTTTAATCATCAGAGAAATGCAAATCAAATCCACTTTGAGATACCATCTAACTCTAGTAAGAGTAGCCCACATCACAAAATCCCAAAACTACAGATGTTGGTATGGATGTGGAGAAAAGGGAACACTTCACTGCTGGTGGAAATGAAAACTAGTACATTTCTTTTGGAAAGAAGTTTGGAAAACACTCAGGGATCTAAAGATTTGGCAGTTTTAACCTAGTATTTAATTTTCCCCTAATATTCATTTTGCTGATAATACATAGAGTATTGATTTCTCTAGGCTCTGCAGAGATCTCAAATCCTTCCAGTCTCCTTCAGAGCAGCAACGTCTCCCCACCCACCCAGAACCCAGGGATCAAGTCATAGGCAGTGACCTGCTTCTGGCCACAGAGCCATACCTGACATGTGGCTGTGGAGGGAATGTCAGCTTTCTGTGCCCATCCACCCAGCACCCCGTTTGCATCCTGCTTTTGGGAACAAGGAACTTGGACATGGGGCCAAGGGTCAGAGTGCACCGTACACCTCTCCGCAGGTAAGCATCCAACCACAGAAGCTTCAGGAGGTCCAAGCTTAACTCTTACCTGCCCAAGATCAAAAGACAGGCCAGCCAGATGGTCTCATTCTAGTTCAAGTTTCCTGGCTACTCTGGAATAAAGCCCATTTAAAAGAATCCCCTCCCCCACTTTTTTCATATACAGTTGTTAGTGACTAGTACAGCTCCTGGCTTCTTCCCAGGACTCACCTTTCTTTCTCTTGTTTTTGACCTCACTCGGAGATCAAGTTTTAGCTTCATTTACCAGTTTAAGGTTAAAAACAACAACAACAACAAAAACCACACCCGTCTCCATTTATTTGAACTGAGGGGCATTACATAGTGCAAACAATTCTTTGGTAAAGCTCTGGATACAATGAGCACAGAAGGCACTTGGCTGTTGGCTGCAGTGAGAAAGGAAGTATGTACACTTTGATTCCTATTACAGCAGCTCCCAACGTGGCTGCTGAAAACGTCCACTCAGGCTGCCCACCGCTTCTGAGAATGTGTATCCTCTCACACTAGTGTTTCTGTAGACATTCAGTTTGAATTAGAATTACAGGATTTTGTGAATCACAGCTGGCTTCCTACCCTGCCGCTTAGAGAACACAGCTGTTGGCTGCTGCACACGTGACCTCACTGAAGGTCTCCAAGGCATTTAGGAGACAGCAAAACACTGCCGAAATACAGAATGTGCTGCTGCCTGTATACCTGAGCGACCTTACGTGACACCATCAGCTTTTAGACAAATACATCCTATTTTACAGAAACCTGTCCCATGTGTCAAGAAACACCAGCCAGTTCTTATCACTTAGTAACAGAATAAGCAGTCAAGACTTGATACATCAAACCCCATGAATGTTCTCCCAGCTGGACTGGGACCCACATCACTCATGTCTCTTCCTGTGGGAAGGATGCTCGTGCTAGAACACAGGTCGTGTGCAAATCATACCGGACACGGCACGTGCCCAACCATGCCAGGAACCACATGGAACCCTGCTTCCACTCAGTCTTAGTGTCATGCCACCAAGTTTGGACACCTGAACTCAGGTCTTCCTCCTCTGCCCCCTGGGCCAGGGCTCTAGGAGGGCAGCCTTCCCCATGTCCCCATCTCAGAGCCTGACACTCAGTGGGTGCCCAGGGCAGGGTGTGTACTGAACTCGCCTGTTCAGGGACAGGCTCCTCGTAACACAGATCATTTCATATGCAGGACAAAAGGGAAGGTCTTGATCAATTAAAGAGGGAGCCTATGAGGTATGACAGTTGCTAGTCACTGAATTCTATAGGAAATTTTGCATAGTAGAAATGGTTTTTCTGTCCCATCTAAATTTTCATAAAATATGCATTTTAAAAATACAAATGAGGTATAGGGATTCATTTTGTTAAACACACTCACACACCTGAAGTTAGACAAAACGAGAGCCTGCCGTCCCCAGACCCACCAACATACACAGTGGGCACTTGGTTGGTGTTGGTCTCGTCACCATTCGGCTCGCAAGGCGGGACGTTAGCAAGTCACACGGGGAAACTAGCTGTTTCTAGATGTGGCTTATTAATGTCTTTGTCACGCACAGAACATGCTGAAGCAAAGAGTCACAGGATGTGCAAAGGATGTGTCTGTCCTGGGATAGATGGTGGTGAGTGGGGAGGCGTGACAGAGCCCAGGGGGCAATGGTCGCCCCGGGCGACGGAAGCACCAGGTATGCCCTGCACATGAGCCTGCATCCCGCCAATGCTCTCAGAAGAGAGACTCCATTCCACTCACCACACACTAACTTCATCTTTAAATGTAGCTTGTGAGGCAGCCCTGGTTCTGGTGGCGCCCCCTCCGGCAGCTGCCGGCTCCCCCCACATGCAAGAACACACCTCTATGTTCCTAGCACCGAAATTTAGAGGTATCCTGCTTTAATTATTAAAAAGGAATGGTGTTATCAGGTGAAATCAATTTAGGAGCCTAAATGGTTTAACTGTGCAATTTAATAGTAGCACCAATTTTTCGTTTTAAAAGAATTAAATAAAAACCTGAGAAATCTAACACGAAGTTCAGCCATGTGTCTGCTCCCCCATCCATGCACTTGCTGTGTCTCCCTCTCCACGGATGCTCAGAGCCGCCTGCCCCACCTGTGACAGCACCAGATGACGTGGCCATGAAACGCTGTGAGTTCCGGGTGTCTCCTCTGGTCTGCAGCTGCCTGTATTGGCCACCTGATGTCACAATGGCTCAGCAGACAAACCCCAGGAGCCAGACCAGAGCCTACGGTGTTCCCTCTGCAGTGTTCTGTGAGCAGACTGGACAACAGGTGCCTTCAGTTTTCATGGGTGTCGGACAAGTGGCAGGTTGGCAGGCTTCCACGAAGCAGGTGACCTGCCCATTCTGGAGGAGAAAGGTCAGCTGTCAACTCTGGGATGGTCGTACCTCGCCCTGGGTCCCCTCCTGCCGTGCCCTGCCCTGCGTGGACTGCGTGCAGGTCTTATCTCTCCTGTGGGTTTTGCAATAAAGGAGTGGTTCTGACCGGTCCTCCACACCCAGGAGGCACCAGGACCACAGGCTGGGCACAACTTCCCCTCCCCAGGATTGTTGCTGGGAATTGGACCAGATCAGAGAGGCAAGAGACAGATTTCCTGTCCCCTGGCCTGTCCTTCCCAACTCCTCCAGCTCAGGGACACTGTCATACCCTGTCCCAATGTCCATGGCACCTGAGGGGCCCCAGAATGGGCCCCCATCCTTGCCATCTGCCTCCCAACATTCTGCTCTGGGCTTCTCACTGAGCCTGGGCTGCAGCTAGCTGTCTGCTCCCTGCAGTACCAGGACAGCTGGGCCTATTCCCCCCCCACACACACACACACCCAGGGATGGACAGTTGCTCATGGGCCCTGGCAACCCCACCCCCACTCACTGCTGGGACAGAGGCCATGTTGGGCAGGTAAATGTCCTGCATGGAGGCGCCTCATTTGCTGAATGTGTGGGCCCCATGTTGTTTCTGCTGCCACTGGGGGCAAGTGGGGCAAGTGGAGCCTGTGCAGCCCCGGGGATGACCAGGAGTGGGGGCTGACCCTCTGAGGTGCAGCAGGCACCTGTCAGGGTGAGGATGAATGGAGCCCAGCACAGGTGGCAGGAGGAGCCTCATTCTGACCCCAGGCTACCTGGAGCAGTCCCAGGGGGCACACCTGGCCCCCACACTCACTCTGCATTCACAGAGGCTACACGCATCTCTTTTCCACTTTGCGTTGTTGGCGTGAGATTCCCCATTGGCATCCATGCACTCCGTGGTGCTGAGGCGTGATTCAAGTTTCTTTATCTGCAGCAAAAACGTTCACTGTCAACTGAGCATTGCAGCTCAGCTCCTATACTAGACATTTCCTTCACTTGTAATGATGCCTTAAAATAAACCATGTTTGAGATGAATCTCTGAAGAATTTCTATGGAATCTCAAATTTACTTGTGGACAGTAGAGGCAGCTACAAGAAAGCTTGACCACTGAGGGACTCATAGGAATGCCCTGGACAGGGGAGGATTCTCAAAGGATTGTGAGAGAAAGAATTAGTCAGATGACAAAAATGTTCTGCACTGTATTTTCCAAAGGAGCATCTGGCTCATAATGCCCAGTATTGGGTCTCCCTCATTCTCCTGATCTTCCCTGAAACAAAGGTATCTAAACAAAGACCACCGTCCCTCCTCCTGCAGGCCAGGTGGAGCCAGGGAGCTCTGATGGGAGCAGGAGCCACTTCCGAATGGTCTGAGTGAACTCGCCTTCCTCACACCCTGTCCTGTGGGGCTAGGGAAGTGTAGGCAACACAATGAGGTCTGAAATGGACCTAAACCATCCATGATGTCCATCCCAACTCTCCCAACAAACCTCATAAACCTCGTTTGGCCACAGGTAAGCTTGTCTGCTTTGAGTAGGGACAGTGCCATGCTAACTTAGACCCCTGCATGTTTCTACCCAATTAAAACGTCTCTCCCCACACAAGGCCAGAGCATCGCGCTTACACAGATGTCACGTGACCCAAAGGCATCATCACCTTATGCTGCACTGCAAGTCTCTGGCTGAGTAAACCCAGACTATCTTCCTGCATCAGTCACTGGGAAGCACATAACTCCCAGGCTCAGGACTTTCCCCTTAGAAAGAGAAAGAAGGGTCCCCGAGGCCTTGGAGTTGTGGGGCAGAGGCTGGGGGTCCTAGCCAGGCCTGCCTGCCCCACCAAGGCCCCAGGCGTCTGTGGCGAGGCTGTCAGAACAAACAAGACACATTGGCAGGTCTCAGAGTGGTCAACCCTGAGGCAAGGGAAACGCCCATGGGTTGGACATCCGCAAGCTGCAGGGGCCACAGAAATCACAGTGGAAATTCCACCTTTCCCACCCCACACACTACCTGGAGCACCTGCCCATTCTCCTGGGGATAGAGCCGAGACCGTAGGCATGGCTCCTGTCTTTGCACTGCTGTCCCAGTGTGCCCCATGGGCCCTCAGACTGTCTGTGGCCACTGGTCTGGACACATGTCCTGACTGACTTGGGGCTCCCCCACCTCTCCCTAGGCCAGGCAGTAACCCAGGTCTGTCTGCTCCTGTGGAGTGAGGTGCCCAGACAGGGCTGGACAGGGCCTCCATGCTGTCCACTCCACCAGCGGGCAGGAGGACCTGCACCAGCAGGATGGGGGGTAGGGGTTAGGGCACGAGGAGCGGGTGTAGAAACAATCAGAACACCTCCCCTGCACTCGGCGCCCACCGAAGTCCCTCCCAAGCCCGAGGCTGAGCATCCCTTGCACAGAACTGAGCTATAAGCTGTAGTTCCAAGTGCCACAGACCACACACAGTGTGCCTGCGTGTCCCACCCACACTGCAGGGAAGCACATGTCCCTTCTCTCAGCCTGGGGGCCTGAGCCCCACAGCCCACACAGGACTGGGGGAAGCCAAGCCAGCTCTGGGATGGGGCCTCGGCGGGGAGACCAGCTTGAAACCCTTGCTGCCCTAACACAGACACCTAAACCTGGTCAAAGGGACAGAGTGGACTTCAGTGTGCCTCCTGACCACAGCTGAACAGCCTGGTTAATCCCACAGCCCCAGAGCCAAGTTCCTACAGAGTCGCACCTGGGCAGGCCAGCATCCCTATTGCGGTCACCTGGCCAGCAGCCCCAAGTACCCACCACCCAGGCCCTGAGGCACCAGGAACCGGAAGATAGCAGTGGAGCCCAGTTGGAAGAGCCCCACCTGCACAAGCGGCTTCCCCAGGGGCACAGGGCCCATGGGGGCTGGAAGTGACCCTGGCCTGGGACCCACAGGCAGGGAGTATTTCTGGAGGGAAAGAAGCTGAGCCTGCGGCCCTTACCTGCTTCCTGAGGTCTGTGATGGTCTTCTGCATTTCCAGAACAAACTCCTTGAAGTCAATTGTTCCTAGTCCACTTGAGGGCTCCCCGAGGGCTGAGGTGGCATTGCTGAGACGTGGACCATGTTTCCCAAAACTGCCATGGGGGAAGGGAGCAAAATGTTACCCCAGGAGATTCCCAGCAGCCTCCTTTCACCCAGGTCCAAGTCTCTGAGTTCCGAGTGTGTGCCCACCCCTGGCTAGGCGCCCGGAGTAGGCTGCCCCATCCCCACAGCAGAGGGCCCCTCTACCCACGGTTTGCCTCAGAGTGGCCCAGACCTTGGCATCTCCTGTGGCCGCCTCTTTTTGGTGGGCTTATCCTCCTGGTAGCTGAATTCCACAGACCGTCTGCCTCGAAAATGGTGGGAAAACACGTTGAACTGTCCCCTGGTCCTGCAGTCTACAACGAACACACAAAGGGGCATGCTGGCTGCTGACCACACTGATCTTACTGTCTCCTGTCAGACACGAGCAATCTTTATGAAACAAATTGTGGCAGCCAGCCATGTCGGGTGCAAATGAAGTGACCTCATCAAACTCGCCAGCTGGTCTGCAGACTGAATCCTCCTTGTTCCTGGGCCAGGACTTCATTCCACCTGCACCCTGCCCTCCTCACCACTCAGCCGCTGGTCTCTGAAAACAGCTGACCCACTTGAAGACACCCATGCTGTCATGTGTGGCTTCCCCACTCCAAGCAGGTGGGACCCTCAGGGACCCTGTGACCCTCCCCACAGCCACCTGCACTGTACCTCCAGGCCTCACTCTGGGGGTGGGGGGGAAGGTCCTGCCTACACCCCGGGGTGAGGGAGGAGCTCCCAGTGCCATGTCTCACATGGGCCCCAGGCACCACTGACACTCTCTGCAGCAAAGTAAGGGGGTTTCTCATCTGTTTCATTTCCTCTTCAACCAGGAGAGGCCTGGGAGGGAGTCCAGGCAGAGGCCAAACACAGCCTCCCCACAGAGCAGGAACGCCCACACCCCTGCCTGTCTACTTGAGAATGGCACCGACTCCCAGGGACTCTCTTCCTCCTGGCAGCAGGAGGAAGCAACACATGTCTTCAATGCCCCTCTGCCCAGACCACAGAGCCACACACAGCTCCACTAAGTGGTCTGCGGGTTATTTCTATGGCTAACCGTCCGGCTTCCGAGCCAGACCCAGAAGGCTGAGTGTATGCCACTCTGTTCTTCCAGACTGTCTCAGAAAAGCCGCAGTTTTAGATCACACACACTAAGTATTTAGGAGGAAAGGGGCAAGATGCCTGCCACTTCCTTGGCTAGTTCAGAAAAACATGTGCACTGCGTCCATGCACATGTATACACACACAGACACACATGCATACACTCACAAGTGCAGACGTACACACATTCACACATTGTATAACCATTCACTGTGAGGTGCACAGCGGCACACACACACACTCGTTATGTGTGGCTGGCACTGTATGTACGCACACACATACACATACATCCCTACCCTTACATAACGGGAGAGTCATATACAGCAAAATTAAGGCGGGAGTTTCCTGTGATACTTCGGTTATTGCAATGACCCCTCCCCTCCAAGCTGTGTGTATGTGCGTGTCTTCTTTCTCAGGGCTAATTAACCCCCAACAAAGAAGTTGTAATTCTTGACTCTGTTCAAAAGAAAGAAGCGACCTACCCAGGAGTTGCTTTTCAGGTTTCTTGTGTGTGCAGATGTTGTGCTTGTATGTAAAAATACCAAAATGATCAAGGGGCACAGCCCAGAAGGTTCACTTTCAATGTCTTTTTATAAAGTTGAATTGAAACTAGTAATAGACACTGGGTTTGGTTTTGTCAAACCCAATTCTTTGGTTATTTTTCTGCTCTTTTTTAGATATGGCCACTAGAGTGAAATGAGAACAGAAGCTTGGCGAACATTCTCCAAGCTTTGCCAGCTGTTTAAAGAGGGGAGAAAGAGCGGCAAAGCTTCTCTAACAGTCCCACCCACGGTAAGGTGGCAGGGCTTGCCATGTGACAAGGCACCTTGGTCAAGGAACTTTGGATTTTATGAGCAAAAGAACAAAAAAACCAAAGCTCTTTCTGATAACCTGCTGAAGTTGTCAGAAAATGGGGGGGGGGTCCTGCTCGGTCCCCCAGGCTGAGTGCAGCAGTGGGACCCCAGCTCACAGCAGCCTGGAATCCTGGGCTTAAGGATCCTCCTGCCTCAGCCTCCTCCTAGCCACAGCACCTGACTGGAAGACAACGGGATTTAAAGGGAACAAATTTCTGTAAACACAGACTGAATTTTCTGCCACAATTCTTGTCGAAAAGCATTTTAAACTTCATAAACCAGGGCAGCACCCGTAGCTCAGTGGGTAGGATACCGGCCACCTACACCAGAAGTGGAGGGTTTGAACCCAGCCTGGTCCTGCTAAAACAATGACAACTGCAAAAAAAGAAAAAAATACATATATAGCTGGGCATTGTGGCGGGTGCCTGTAGTCCCAGATACTTGGGAGGCTGAGGCAAGAGAATTGCTTAAGCCCAAGAGTCTGAGGTTGCTGTGACGCCATGGCACTCTACTGAGGGTGACAGCTTGAGAATGTCTAAAAAAAAAAAAAAAAAATCAAACTTCATAAACCAGTGACAACAAAAACCCCACAAAAACAGGTATAGGTTTCTGGCAGATGTGATAACAAGAAAGAAGATGATTTTGAAAACTGGGTATACAGCAAGCACAATTCTGTATTTCTTTCTGTGAGCTCTATAATACAGATGAGGAGCAGACACAGAATCAGATGGCGCTCCCAGACATGCCCCACGTCTCACGCACTCATGCAGGAGCCCTTAAAAATCAGCTCTATCCTAAATACAGGTTTCAACACTAACTTAAATCACCTCCTGAGCAAAACCCACTCTAGAAAAAGGGAGGCGGGAGAGAACACAGCTAGATTTCCTGAATTCTGTGCGTCTCTTCTGGAACCATGAAGCAGCTGTGGCCAGAGGCTACCAGAGGCTGTCCCGCAAAGCGAGTGAGGCCAGGCCAGCCCTGTGGTCCAAGTCCTCCCCGCACAGCAGCGCAGCCCTGTGGGCTCTGACCACCCCAGGCTTGGTGCTCTTCCACTGGCTCTGATCATAGTTGAATAAAACCAAAATTACAGTGAAACTGGAAAATGGAAACTGAGGTTAACCAGAGTGGGATTTCAGAATGCAGAGCAGGAATGCGACTGACAGGGTGGCCGTGCATGCGGCACACAGCTCTATGGACGGGACAGTGCTGGCCCCACAGGGCACACGCTGGCTCCTAGGCCCTGCTGGCGACACCAACCCACACCTGCCAGTACTGACTTCCTGAGATGCAGCCACGCACATCATGATGGACAAAGACATCATCGATGACTGGGCACGATGGTTACAGGAACCTGACGCATCTGATACGCTGCTCACATCATCTTTGCCCATCGGTGGGAACACGCAGGCCCCCATGAGCGCTGTCATGGAGACGGCAGGTCTAAAGAGTACGCCTTACTAATGCCTGGTGTCCTATTCCTTTGACAGTTGTTTCTGTTAGTGTACCGTCTCTTGTCACTACAAACTCCTCAAAATCCCGTTTTCTTTGTTCACATTTTGGTTCCGCAGCACACCTCCTGGGGCTGTACCATAATTCAGCAAACTCTGCAGCTAAACGCTGCTTCCAATTCTCAGGCTTGTGAGGACCCTCACACGTAATGAGGCCTGTGCTGAGCCTTCCCCAGAACCAGCAACAACAAAGACACAGGCATGAGGGATGGGGGCCCACACGCACCTTCACAGCAGTCCTGCCACACCCTGAGGTCCACCCTGGGGACCTCGTCGCAGCTCCCATAGCCATGGGGGAACTCTGCCACCCTGAACACGTCCCTCTGCACGTGGGTGATGTTGTCCGAGTTGTCACACAGGATCCTGGCCAGCGAGGTCTGTCGGATCTGTGTCAGCTGAGCAGGGGAGAACACCCCAGGGTTCTCGTACCACAACCTGGACCAAAAGGAGAGCATCAGGGAAGGTTGGGGCTAAAAAGCCCCTCTCTGGAGCCTTGCCAGCAGCTCGGAGGCCACCGGTTTTAATCAGGTATCACTGAAAAAACCAACTGACTTTGCTCATATTGCCTGCTCAAAAACAGAAACAAAAGCAAGAATCTGGAATGAAGAGGGACAGGGTTAGCTCTTCTGACTACAACAAAAAAGACAGGCCACTCGTTAGAAAGAAAAATCACGAGGCAGGCAGCTAGCTGCTGAGTGAGTGAACGGCAGGTGGACCCACCTTCCCAACACTCACACTGAAGGGTAAGGTGGAACCGAAAACCAAAATTCTTTCCAGAAGCTCTAACTCCTCTAAAGCCCCACAGTGGCTTAGTTGTAGGGCTGCCTGGCTTTCAGGAGTAGAAATACTTGTGTAGGAGAAGGGACATGGAAGAGGCTTTGGACTGGGTGGTAATGATCTGAGCTGCAATAACGCCAGCCTGATGCTTCCCCTTCATCCTCAGCAAGGGCGGCCCCCCTCTTCCTGAGCCCCAGGACAGGCTGAGTGCTTGAGTACCCTGTCCTGCCGGTAGGCTATGCCCAGCCATCCTCAAGCAGGCTGTGTGTAGGCAAGTCCTGCCCTGCTGGCCACACTGTGCTCACCTGTCCCCATCCTGAGCAGGCCAAGTACAGGAGCGTCCTGCCCCACTGGCCACACTGTGCTTACCTGTCCCCATCACGGAGGCGCCTGAACTGTGTGCTGAGCAGACACATTAGTGTGGGCCCCAGCCGGCTGCCAGGGACCAGGTCTTCCACCACAAGGGCTGGGAACAGGTCAATGTTCAACGTGGAGCCGTACAACCTCAAAAAGTGATGGGAGAGTGTCAGTTTACCTGACAGCACAGCTAAGTCACCATCCTCCATCCTTTGGTCACTGTGCACGTTAGACTGTGCTTAACAAAGAAATCCAACTTTCTTTAAATCATCACCCATTACTTAAAAAAGGATTTTTCCTATTTTCTGTCTCACATGAAATCTCCACATTTGTTATAAGAAATATAGCAACGCCAGGAACATACAAGAAAATTTAAACCACACTTTCCCTGTTTTTCAGGAACAATAATTTACAGCTTAATCCCTTCAAACCTTTCATAAATAAATTCATGAACTATATACAGTTATAGATGTATTTTTAGAAGAATAAAAGTTCTCCTAAATATTGAAAATATATTTGAAATAAAGAAAATATTTGCTAAGCAAAGGTAAGGCAAAACTAAGATGTAAGTGTTTAAGAATGAGCATTTTCTTCAACTTCTAATTCCTCAGAAATATATGCTTTCAAAAAACTAAGTAAACTTCTACCACAAACCTTTCATATCTGAACTAAGAACTCTATTAGGTAATAGACACCACTGTAGTTTCAGCTGCTATTTGAAGCTCAATTTTTTAAAAAATCTTTAATTCTGACTATTCCTTCCCACAAAGCTAGAAGCAGTGCTGAGGGACCAGCCTGCAGTCAGGACGGAGTTGGCGGCTCAGTGGATGAACAGCATGTGCTGTGGCCTTAGTGGTCATCTCTCAGCAGAATAAACACAGATTCCTTTAAACCAGTATTTAGTCTCTCAACTGGTGCCTGTTTCTTCTAAGTTCAGTGACTTCTGTGCTGAACCTCTAGCACTCAGATGTCCCCTGGGAAGTGAGCTCTGGTCAGAAGGACCCAGAATCATCTGGTTTGTGGCTGAGGACGGCACAGGTGGGGCCACCAGAGTCATCGTGGGCTTTCCCAGAGGAATGGCTCCAGCTGGAGTGGCATCCCCTGTTCTGCCCACCCCGCCTTTTGGAGGGACCCACTGCTGTGGGTGGAGTACCCACATTCCTCAGACACCGTGGAGTGAAAACAGGAGTTGGAAGCCTCTGCTCCAGCCCAAGGACCTCACGGACTCAGGTGGGACACAGGGGGCAGGGACAGCACCAGTGCCAGCCCAGGCCCTGCACCAGCCGTGCTCCCTGAAGCACAGGTCCATGCTGCTCCCCCAGGCCTGCTGGAAACCCTTTGCCCTGAGAAGTCCTCCAAGCCCCCAGGCCTGTGTCTCCGTTTAACTTCTCATATTCCCCTCTGAGTCAGTACTGGGCTGAGACAGAAAATAAACGAGTCATTCAGTGTGGGGGCGAATGAGCTCCACACTGAATTTTCACCAGTATCCGGTGTACAGTGAGGCCTGGGTCCCCCAGGCAGCCAGCAGTGCCAGCCAGGTGGCTAGTTCCTTCCTCTGAACTGTTTTGGGAATCAGTTTGGCAAACAAGAACAGACTGGGAAAGTAATCGGGGTTAGTCTGGAAAGACAAAGGAGATCTGAGTACATAAAGCACAGACGGTTCACACAAATCCCAATAAAGCAGACAGTTCACATCCCAATAAAGCAGAACTGTGACCTACTGTCAGGAGCATGTGTACGTTTCCTTACACCAGCAACTTAATATTTTAAACTTAATAGAACATGTGTTCACTTATCCATAAATTGAGGTCACAAGCAAAAAGTCATTTTTCTTTAGAAGGTCCAGGGGTGGATCTTAACTTCAGTGTTAGGTAACCTAAGAGCAAACCAGAGACCAGACAATGTGGGAAATGTGTCTTAAGAATTTTTAAAAAGAATTCTTTCAAATGGAAATTAGAATATCTTAAATACACAATGACCTGCAGACCGAATTCTTCAGTCCAAAGGACGATGAAAGACCACAAGGAACTGGCTGCTTTTACTTAAGATACTGAGTGGAAATAAATCGGCCGAAATAACATGAGAAAAGAAGTTAATGAGCAAAGGACAGACGTGAACTCTGGCAAAAAGGAGAGCTGTTGAATGCCCACACTTTTAGAGAACTTCTGACATTTAACTCGTTATTCAGAGTAACCCACTTTGGCAGAGGCCCCAGGACAGAGAAGGGCCCTGGGTCAGGGAGCCTGAGCCTCACCTGGAACCTGGGCACCTGTTTAACCTGGGAAACGTGGCCATCTGCCTGCCTGGTTGGTCTGAGCAGCCTGGTGCACACAGCTGGCAGTATCTGCCCCGGAACACAGCAAAGCTGTGCCCTGAAGCCTGCACCATTAACGGGCCACCCACGAGGATGCCCACATGACATGGTGGGAGGGGAAGAGGCTACAAGCACCAAGATCCCAGGACCCCTGTGCCCTGCCCCTACTCCTGACAAGAGCACAGGGCCCTCCTCCTCCCTGAAGCCCCAGCCAGCCAGGGTCTAGGGTCCAGTGTGTCTCTGTGCAAACTCCACAGTCAAGTCCCAGACAGAAAAATTTACAAGTCATCTTTGCGCTGAAAACTACAGCCCGGCAAAGCTCATCTCTGGGACTGGGGGGTGGGGACCGCAGCCACTCCTGGACTGTCTCCTCCCTGCAGGCCGTTGGGGCCCTCCCTCACTTCCTTGGGGGAGTCTCCTCCTGATACACACGACCCACCGGGCCCACAGCAGGGCTCCACCGCAGCCCTGGGGGTCTTGCTGGACATACGCACATGAGCTCACCTTTTCAGCTTCTCCCGGATCTCCGGGTTTTTGATCTCGTTTTTCAGGTCCTCGAAAGTGTGCGCCGCCGACAGGTTGCAGTAGACCCTGTAGTCGTGGTAGGGCGGGATCCCGTGGTCGCGGCCCCGCTGGATGTTGATGGCCGCCAGGTCCAGCGCCACCGTGTGGGCCATGGAGAAGAGCCGCTCCGTGAGCTCCGTGTTGAGTAGCTGCGAGGGCACGCGCATCTTCCCCGCCACCCCGAACAGCCCCCGGAGGAGCGGGTCGATGCCCCCCTCGTTCACAATCCGGAAGGGCGAGAAGAAGGCTTTGTGCAGCGGCAGGTGCCCTTGGGCGATGGGCTGGAAGTTCTCATCCAGCCGGTAAAGCACCGGGTTGACCAGCGTGTGGCCGAACCGGAAGGCGGCCGTGGCGAAGGCGTTGAAGATGCCGGCGTTGACGCCGGGGTCGTAGCCCCTGTACTCGCCCAGCATCTTCATGCCCACCTCGCCCAGCACCTTGGGCAGCCAGTGCAGGTAGGTGATGTGCTGCATCTCGGCGCCCACCAGCTTCCGGGCCTCGTGGTAGACGGTGTCGCCGTCCCAGTGCGGGTTCAGGCGGAGCAGCTCGGTGGCAACGCGGTTGTGCTCGCGGAACCACAGCGTGTGCATGCTGGTCAGCCCCAGCTGCTCGTTGGCGCGGTGGTCGCCGGCCAGGAAGCAGGGGATGGGGCTCTCGCTCTCATCGCGCATGCACTCGGTGGGTGGCCCCGCGGCGAAGGGCAGCAGCGGCTTCCCCGACCGCTGCACGATGCCCTGCCGCAGCAGCCCGCGGTGGCTGGCCAGGTCCCGGATGCCCCGCGCCTCGTGCTCGGTGCTCCCGTACACGTTGGACGCGTCAATGTAGGACGTGAGCTGGTTGATCTGCTCTCGCGGGTACACGGAGTTCATGAGCAGGGACGTCATGCCGCTGCCGCACACGGGGCTGGAGCGCACGAAGAACATGCAGCGCGCGCCGCTCCTGGCGCGGGGGTCGTTGGGCGGGATCAGCACGGAGAAGCAGGGCGGGTCGCTGCTGCAGGCAGAGCTGCAGTGCTGCCCGTCGGAGAAGCGGGCCTGGCTCAGCGCCACCACCGTGGAGTCCAGGTCGTGGTCCAGAAACTGGCCCCACTGCATCAGCATGTGCGTGAACTGCTCGTCCGGCGTCACAGCCTCCGTCCCGATCAGCGTGGTGGACACCAGGCGCGGCGCGGGGAGCGCGTGGCCGTTGTACAGCCGGCGGGGGTTGATGCCGCGGGGCGTGTTGAAGCCGTTCTCGTACACTGACTTGAGCAGGCGCTCGAAGGCCGTCAGCGAGGCGCCCCACATGGGCCGCTGAAGGTTGTTGCAGCTGCCGTCCAGCGTGCGGTACCGCCGGTGGAAGCACATGTCGGAGCAGTTGTTCACGCGCCGGTGGGCGGTGCAGCCCGAGAGGTTGGCGATGAGGTGCAGGTACTGTGGGGACACCAGGTCGTTGTAGTGGTAACCTGTGTGCAGAGCAGCGCTGCCTGAGGCCCTGGGAGAGGCCTCCTGCCCCCACCCAGGGGGAACTTGCTCAGGGCACTGTTGGTGAAGCCCCTCCCCCAGCTCCACACAGGGCATTACCCAAGCGTGCTCCCTTCCCAGACTAGCAGCCTACGTGGTGGGGCTCCACCGGTGTTCTCCTGTCTCACTGTGCACAGCTCCAGGAGACACACGGGGCATCGCAGGACACTGCCCTGAACCCTGCATAGTTTGAGGCCTCCTGCTCCCCTGCTCCAGAACCCACTCATCTCCATCTCTGGTAATGAGGCCTCCAGAACACACTGCAGCCTCCTCTTCACTCCTCCAGCACAAGCCCAGCTGGGACTTCCATAGCACTTGCCTGGAATTCCAAAGGCACTTCCTGCCTGGAGGAGCCAAAAGGCCCAGCCCCCCAACAGCCTGGAGCAGGCTGGTCAGCTTCTTGCTCAGTAACCTTCCATCTGCCTACAGGATGAAGAAATCCCAAACCCGGTGGCAGACCGGACAGACCTTCCCAACTGCAGCCCCCAGCCTTCACCTGGAGACATCTGCCGAGCAGCACAGCCACATGAGCTCAGGGGCCAGACACTCCCCGCAGCTGCCCAAAGCACTTCCTTCCCCAAAATACTTCACGGCCTTGGCATAACTCAAGGCTCCACTACAGCACTGCCCCTTGGGCCTGCCACCCACACACACCCACTTGCCTACTCACAATCATGCACACGCTTGCACACACTTGCACTCACATACAGACATATTCACGTTTGCACATACATATGCACAGACATGCTCACAGTCTCATGCACAGGCTCATACACACAAATGTTCATACATACATGTTCACACAACCACACTCTCATGTGTGCATGCACACACTTGCATGCATAGAACACACTCATGCACAAACATGTTCACACATGCACCTGCTCACACCACCATGTGTACATACTTGCATATGTACAGGCAAGCTTGCAGACTCCCTCGTGTGCACAACTCACGTGCACACACAGATGCAGGCACACATAGACCATGAGGTCTGAGCCATCACTGCTAAGCCATCGCGTGCACACACAGACCATGAGATCTGAGCCATCACTGCTGCTTTGCTCTAAGCCTCTCCAGCCTCTGTCCCACGCCCAAATCAATGGCTTCCCTCCACACCTGCCATAGGAGACAGCTTCTGTGGGGCAGGGGACTAGTGTCCAAAGCATGCACATAAGAATGTGAGGCTGGGAGAGGCCGCCAGAAACACACACCCAGGTATGCTGTGGGGAGGGAGTCTGTGCAGGGAGCATGAACTCGGCCCCTCACCGTCCAGCCCAGCCTCCCTGGACAGGCCAGCAGCACCTTCTCCCCAAGGCTAGAACAAGGGAGCAGAACCTCTGGTCCTATTTTCAGTTACTTTTGAGCAGAATTCTAGAAAATTCTCAGTTGCCAGCATCCAAGAACCAAGTGAGCACTGAGCAGGGGGGAGGGCATGAGGGGTCCTCCCAGGAGCCAGCAGGGGGCACGAGGAGTCCTCCCAAGAGCTAGCCAGGGTGTAGGGCCAGCCCCGAGCATGCTCCCTTCTCGCACCAGCCACAGGTTTGGGGGCAGACGAGTCAGGGCTGGTGGCACACGCCACTGGGCCTCGCCTTTTGGGGCTGGTTCCTCATGTCTGCCTCCACCCTGCGGTCATCACCCAGCCTGATGCTTTGAGAAGCATCCAACCACATTGCTTCTTTGCACAAAACTCTCACACAGAGCTGAGGACACACTCTGTATCTCCTTGGAGACTCCTTCTGGCCAGACACCCTGACACGTTTGCTTTACATCCTCCCTGCTTTCTGTCTAGCCACACCGATCTGTCCACCAACCTCGACCATCAGGCCCTCCACCACCACCAGAGTTCCTAGAGGGTCCCAGCCTCCTTGCTCTCAAAGGGTCTCCACTCAAATGCCACTTCACCCAAGTCCCATCAGAGCTCCATGCCCCTCCAGCCTGGCTTGCTTCTCTCCAAATGGCTTGGTAGCCATCTTCCAGATGTTTGGGCATGAGATTTTTATTTCTTCCACTTGTTGCTTTGTCCTGAGACCTGGGACAGCGCCTGGCACAGTGTGCAGAATGAACAGATGACGTCTCGTGCACATGTACCTGCAGGCTTAGGCAGACGCAAATGTATAAAATCATCTCACATTGTTGGGGACGTTTTCAGTTGTCTTTTTGCCTTTCCAAGTTTCCAAACCTTTTTGCATCAGTGATGGGTGGTAGCGCCCCAAGGCCAGGCTCAGGCCCGTCTCTGGATGGACTACTGTGGTGGCATCAGAAGGAGGTTCACATCACCCACTTACTGAGGCCGCCACAGCAGTGTTTAAAGATCTGAACTTAAAGCTAAATTACAAAAGGCAGGATGTAGCGAGAAGCCACAACTAGCAGCCCCTGCTTGTCCTGGAGAGCACACAGTCCTCACAGCCAAGAGGACAACGCCAGGCCCCTACCCAGTCCCTGTCTGCGCCTGACACCCAGAAAGTGCAAATACTCACTGGAGTCTGAAATTGCTGCCTTTTTTCCTGAGGATGTGCCTGGGAGGAGAGGCTAGGGTTCTGCCCGCAGAATGGGAACGTTGAGAGGCTGGGAACCCTCAGGACATGGACACAGGGGGCCGCCGTCCACACAGGAGACCCACTTGGGCTTCCTAGCTTCATCACAGGTGGGCTCCAGAACCAAGACAAGGCTGGCCCAGAATGACAACTCCACTCAGGATGGGGACGACACCTCAGCTCTCACTCTTAGAATATTACGTTCTTGAATCATTTTTTTTTTTGCTGACCATAAAAGGCATGCTGGTTGAAGGTAATTTGGAAAACAGTGACTATCACAGAGGTTCTCCCATTTCACTGGGACCCCTAGTAACAGCACCCTCCCGTGCTGTGTCTGCCTGTCTATATGTCCGTGTATGTGGAATTCTGAATAAATAGCCATTGCAGAAATGATGCTCTAACATGATAAAAGCCATAATCACCTGCCACTTTACTGACAGCACAACACTGGCAGTGGTGATGATAAAGGCACATCAAGGCACCTCTATGTGCTGGCCAAGGGCCAGAGCACAGTGGGTGGGGTCACGACCCCTCCCCATGGCCCCCATTTTGACCTAAGCTGGGTCCACAGATGCAGGAAGTCTCCAGAAACGCTCCTCCTGACAGCCACAGGGCGCGGCATCCCACGGACAGGAACCACCCACCCAGCCATCAGCCATGACGGCATCCCCACTCCCTGTCACAGCCTGGCGGGAAGGGTGACCTATGCCCCCGGGAAGGTTATCTGGGAGGACCTCTGAGGACCTAGCCAGCACCCAAGGGGTTTCACATCCCCAAGCATTTCCCACTAGACCCACATGAGGCTCGAGGGCACCTGTGGTTTGAGAGAATGAGGTCGTAACTCATGAGCACAGTGGGACAGAAAACGCTGACCGTTCCCAAGGCAGGGCTTTAACGGCAGCACGCGCAACCCCACCCCGCAGCCCGGGCACTGACTAGTCCCGTTGAGGTCCACCATCAAGCCGTGCTGCACGTGCTCCTGGATCAGCTGCAACGTCCGTTCAAATATCTCCCCTGCGCGTGCCTGCTCGACGGTGTAGGGGTCCCTCGGATAGCGGAACAAGGCCAGGAGGTCATTTGGAGAACGGGGACGGCTAACAGGGTTTGGGGAGAGAAGAGAACAAAAATTACTGGCGAACCACCAGTATCCAAAAACATGATTATTGCTATTGGTGTGTCTACACTACTTTCTACACGCGGTACTGTACCTTACTGATCCGAGGTAGGAGGCAACAAGACAAAAAGAAAAACCAGAAGACACTAAAAACAAACCGTTAATTCAGTCAGAAAATCAGATACTGCATTTCAGTTAAGATGCAGAAAAACCGCTTAGGAGTTGGCGACGTGAACGATAACAATAATGACCTATGAGACACATTTTGTTTTTGCTAAATCACTCAGTAACGTGCCAAAAGAACGAGCTGAAATTTTTTGGTGTTTTGGTTGTGAGTTATGATTCCAATTCTATTAGGAAAGTGTGTGTTTCTCTGTGATCTCAGCCCCCAGAAAAGTGAGATGGAATGTTGTTTACGATTTTTAAAAGTCTGTCCTCAGATGGAGCAGGTCAGAGTCAGAGGACTATAACTGCATGTGTCCTAAAGGGACCCCACCGATGTGCAGAGGTATGTTCAGGGCCCCAGGGTACCCACCTGTCAAACAAGTGTGTCCGGGTGGAGTTGATTGCTCTGTCAACTGTCGCGATGGCCTCCACGATGGACGTGGCTACAAAGGGGTCCCCGTTCCGACTGACATCAGGAACTAGGAAAGCAGGAAGTCACACATTAGCAGAAAAAAAAAATACTCTACAAATAACTCATAAAATGATGTCTAGACACTACATCATTTAGATTGGGGGCAAACCTTTCTACAAATGTCATTTCTATTTTTCACACTAAGGTTTAAATTATAAGTTCTAGAAGTTGTTTTCAAATAATACGGAAAGAACAGACTTTTAAGCTTTTGAAATCATGCAGTACCTGGTAAGTAACATGAAACACAGGAGTTCTCACACCAAAGTGACAGCAGGTAGGACGGCAGGGTGGCCGCAGCCTGCCGTCCTGTGTGGACCCGGAGGACAGATGACCATGGACACGCTGAATCCTGGCAGATTCCATACGTCTCCTACCCAGGCCACACCCTCCCCAGAGGGCAGGGTCCCAAACCGAATCCCACCCTTACTCAAAGTTGTGCTGCCCCCGAGACCCCACACATACCACGAACACTTCAGTACACGGGGCTGCTACCTCACACACACACGGACAGGCACCACACACACTTGCCATCCCCTGAAGCTGGGGCCCCCTTTCCAGGCCCCTCGTACTTCTCCACTTCCTGTGTGCCAAGCACGTAGAATTTGCCAAATAAAATAACCTCATCCCCGCCACCGTTGATGTTGATCAGAACAGCCCAGCCTGGCACTGCTGACATTGACCTCAGACTCGAGGGTGACTCTTTCTAGACGCTGGCAGCTGAGAAGGACCTGCAATGCTGCCCTCACTGGTTGGGAGCATCACTCCTCCCCCAGCTGGATGCCCTTCCTTCTGTTCCCTTCTCCTCAAGGGTACAGCCTCTCCGTCACTGGTCTTTCTGTCTACGGCTTTGGCTCTGCCTCCTTTTGATAGGCAGGTGCACTAAAGTGCTTCCTCACAATCCCTGATCTCGGAGGGCCCATTTTGGGGGTGTCTTTTGCTGACTCCCCACTCCCTGCCAGGCCTCTGACTGTTGGAGCACCCAGACCATGGTGACCAGTGGTCAGTCCACCTGAGCCCCGGTTTTAATATGATCTGATATGTGCAATCAGCCCCAGCCCCTGCCTTTGGCCCCAGCCGCCCCCTTCAGGCTTTGCAGCCTTGTCCTCATGCCACACAGAACTCAGGGCTCTCATCCCCTGACCCTGTCTCCCAGACCTTCCAGAGCCACCCACTCTGAACTGACGTTGGCCAGGTTGCTGGGTCTGCTCTAGGCCTCCAGCTCCGGCCTGGCCCTTCCTGCCATCCTCCCCTCCACTCCTCACCCTGCCAATGCCTTGCCCATGGCCAAGGCCAACTTCCAGAAGAGCTGGCTGGCTCACCACACAGCCCTCCCAGAACGTTCTCCTGGATCCCAATCCTGACTCTGCAGCATGGCTGACAGCAGGGTCCACCACCCCCAGGACCGCACGTCTGCCCTCCAGGCTGCCCCTGCACCCCCTCCGCATGGCTCCCTGCCCAGCGCTGTGCCAGCCTGTCTCCCCGGCCCCTCTGTGAGAAGCCCCTCCCACCTACCCCCACCCTGTTACGCTCAGACAGTGACTAGTCTGACCAGTCTGTAATGGCTCTTCTCCCCGTTCCTATTCGTATCTCCCACCAGAATCCAAGCACAGGCAGGTGAGCATCCGGTGTATCTGCGGAGAGCAGGGTGCCCACAACCAGGACAGCGCTGGACAAGGTAGGAAGCTGTTGAGGGAGCAGATGAAGCTGAGCTAGGAATTACGTGGGGTGTGAGCACCGAGCATGCCCTGTGTCACGTCCGCGCAGCGTGCAGCACGCTCACGTGACGGACGCTAGCCCAGCTTGCACGGCCACTGACACACAGCACTTGTGGATGAGCCCTTCTGTATGTTTGAAATATTCACACATGTACAATTCAGAACCTGAAAAAAAACTTTGTCTAGGCAGAAACCCTACATTTTATGTGAGAGCAGCCTAAATTTACTAATTTGGGGAATTTAGTATTTTTATGCCAGTTGGTAGACGAGGCAATTTTGCATAACTTGCGTTATTGTCCGGGATTTAAATTGAACTAGTTTTTCTAAAACATCCACATGTTTCAAAAAGAATGCAAACTCAAAACATTAACTTATTTCTTGGGTATGGAATTATACAGATTGTTTTAATATTTCAGATGTAACTAATTCACATTAAAATACCACATTGTATTTCAAGCACAAAAATTGGTAATAACCAGTTAGTCATAAATTTCGTCAACTTAATAATGTTACACTCACTTTACACACTGTATATAAATAGTGTATAATATAAAGTCATTGAACAGTTCTCTTAAAGTAAAGATAAAAAGGCTTCTGAGTACATTATGGTTCACAGTTATGACCATTTGGCATGCCAGGGCCCAGCCTGTGGGGTCCAGGGACACATTAACAGGACACCTCCCTTGCTGCCTGCCAGCACCATGGGGCAGCCAGAGTCACCCGAGGCTTAGCAGCCCAGAGGTTGGGCCAGCCTACTGGGAGGACAGCAGGGCCAGGCTGCGGGCATGTTGGGCCTTCTGCATAGCAAAGGACCACGTGGAGTGTGCAACCCTGGGGCACAGCTAACCCTAGGGGAACAGAGGCTGAGCCAGAAGTGTGGCCTTGAGGAGCTGTAGTTTGGGTGCAACCATGAAGAATCTTGCTAAATTCCAGAGCACAGACTGTGCCCTGGTAGCCACAGGAGACAGAGAAGTGTTGGCAACACACTGTGGGTTGGGTTTTGATAAAGATGGACCAGAATGTCCTGGGGCCTTGGGTAAGTGGACGTCCAGCAGGGGACTAGGACTCCAGAGGGCAGCACAGGAATCAGGGTGATTCTAAGATGCTGGCAGATCTAGAAAAAGGGCCTGCCCTGCCATAAGTACACAGGGGGCCCCACTGCAGGGCACCCCCAGCCTGCCTGGCCACACCCAGCAGTGAGGAGCCACAGCAGAGGGGCCAAGTCCTCTAAAGCAACCAAAATACTGAATGGCCTGGAGGATTCCAGGGAAAGCATTGCTGTGGGCACTGAGTGGCTGGTGACCTGCTGCGCCATGGCAGGGAAGCCTGGTGAGTGCCAGCAGCTTTGTCACCAGATAGAGGCCCAGCCCTGACCCGTGGGCAGGACAGCCTCTGCCCGCACATGCACAGCCTTACCATTCACGCTGAGCACCACGCTAACCGAGGCAGACCCAATAGTGTTCCGGGCCACGCACTCATAGCGCCCAGCATCCGCTGTGCCAACGTCGTTGATGGTCAGGAATCCTTCAGGGCTGATGTGAAACTTTCCACTTTCTGTTACCTGAACCCCATCCTAGAGCAGAACAGAGGAAAGACCAGCAGAAGCACAACACAGGGCTGCTCCCCTGCATGGGGACGTGGAGTGGGGTGGGGCATCTGTGAGGGCTTCCCCACGGCAATGGCTCAGACTGTGCTCAGAACCCTGGGACTGGAGAGGGAAGGACAGCGCTCAGCTCCCAAAACCAGCTCGGTGCTAAGCTCTCCCTGTACTAAGGACAGAGATCCAAGCAGAGGGTGACTTCTGAAATTGGGGGTTGGGGGCACAGCAACTCCCTGGGATGCTGTGGGGAGGCCCCGAGAGGGAGGCAGACCCTGAGAGCACCCCGACTGAGGGCTGCTCCAAGCAGACACAGGAGGCCAGAGACAGGCACATCCCATAGGAGGCCAGAGGAAGACAGAGGTGCTGGGCGGGCACAGAGCAGGTGGCCATCAAGCCCAAGGCCTCACGCCTCAGAGCCAAGGCTTCACACCGGCAGTGGCCGGACGGGGCCCAGGTAGCAGCTCACAGGAAAACACTGTACATGGTGTGTTTTCATAAAACAGCTAAGAAAAATGAAGTAACAGCACAGCCCCTTTTTATCATGAGACTTTTATCAAAGTTTTTCTTTGCCTTTGTCACTGAAAAGGACCAAAAAAAACCCCTAATGTTCCAAGGGTTTTTTTTTTTTAAAGAAACGTGGTCTTGCTCTGTCACCCAGGCTGGAGACAGATGACTGGTCTTCCAGAGCATTGGGAGACAGACCAAATGTGGTCTTGCTCTGTCACCCAGGCTGGAGACAGATTGGTCTTCCAGAGCATTGGGAGACAGACCAAATGTGGTCTTGCTCTGTCACCCAGGCTGGAGACAGATTGGTCTTCCAGAGCATTGGGAGACAGACCAAATGTGGTCTTGCTCTGTCACCCAGGCTGGAGAGCAGAGGTGTCATCACAGCCCACTGCAGCCTCAAACTCCTGGGCTTGGGCTATCCTCCTGCCTCAGCCTCCTGAGTAGCTGGGACTCCAAGTGAAAAATACCCTATTTAGCTTGTTTTTTTTATTCTATTTTTCTTTTTAGAGACAGGAGTCTATGTTGCCCAGGCTGGCCTGGAACGCCTGGCCTCAAGCAATCTTCCTGCCTCAGCCTGCCAAAGAGCTGGGATTCCACACTCTGCTCTCATTAGCAAAGACACCTGCACATCATCTTTCATGCAAAGCTGGCAGCATCCATGCTCCTTAGCTCTAGAAGGCTGCAAAGCACATGTGGGTGTCAGCTGCTGCTGCTGTACCCCACGCAGGGCCAGGCCAGAGCTCCTACCTTGTTCCAGGTGATGGCCGGCTCGGGTTCGCCCTGGGAGCTACAAGGCAGCTGCACATTGGTGCCCACCTCCACTGTCATGTCGCTAGGGATACTGGCAAACACCGGAGTCACTAGGCAGCAAGCACAGGGATCAAGACAAGTGATTTATACAAAGGGCTCTGGCAAAGCACCCTGCCCATACCAGGCAAGCCCAGGGCCCAGAGCTCAGGGCCCAGAGTGCCCCTGTTTCTGTCTCTGAGCAAAGAGCAGTGCAGGATGGGAGCCCAAGGAACCAAGAGAAGACCTGCCCGGGGCATAAGAAGCAAACTGACCAACTTACAGACACCCTCGGCCCTCAACCTGGCCTGGCTGCCGGCTTCTTCCCACCACACCTCCCAGCCTGGTGGTTGTCATGGCTCACTAAGGAAACCATGGCCTCCCAAGAGAGTTGAGTTTTGGAGGAAGGAACTGTCACTACATCTGAAAGTGGGGATGCAGCCAATTGCCAGCGGGTGGGCTGGGTGGCCTTTTAGGAGTCCAACTCCCACATCCTCTCACCTAGCTAGTGACCAGAGTCAGGCCATGTCAGGCACAGGCAGGACAAACCTGCAGAACCAGGCCAGGCCACGGCCAGTCTGCGTTGCACCCAGAGGCCCCAGGTACTCCCCAAAGGTGACTCGGCAAGAGCCCTCGGTCCTCCCTTCCCTGCACCACACTGAGGGTGTGGGTGTCCTGGACAGCTTCAGCTCCAGGGCCACTTCCAAGGTGGTCCCGATATTTCTCTCCTAACTACACCAAGAGCATTACGGGGCAGCTGGGATCTTCTAAATGAGAGAGCAGACAAAGGAGACTCCACAGACAAGAGGGGGCCAGGGCCAGCGATGACAGGGCCAGGGCAGAGGAGCTAGCCTGGGCATGAGACAGTGTCCCAGTCTCTACATGAGCTGTCAACTTATTAGACCTCGTGCTCCTAGAACCCATGAAAGGGAAGTTAAGAAACAGCCCTTTCCTGAGGTAATATTAAAGGAAAAACACTGATGGATTTTACTTAAACACGTCACCAAGTCATTATCTGAAAAAAAAAAGATTAAAAAATAAATGTTTTCACCAGCCAAGAGGATAGATGTAGTGAGTTTACTGCACCCCCGTTTAAGCTACAAGCACAAGGTCACTGAAATGAGGGGAGCAAACTTAGTTGACAGTTGTTAGTGTCAGCCACAGAGAACCAAAAGCCTATTCCCTGATCCTGGCCCTACCTCTGGGTTGCACTGTCAGGTGGGCCACGACCTTCTGGGAACCAATGATGTTGACAGCCTGGCATTCATACTGGCCCTGATCATGGAGGGCAACCCCAGAGATCCTGAGTGTCCCCGACGACAGGACCAGGTGCCGCCGGTCCACGGAGAGCTGGCTCCCTGCAAGGGACACACACCTGTTACCCTCGACCATTGGAAGTTAAGAGGTCATCACTGAAGTGTGTGTCTGCCTGAGCAGAGAACGGGCTGTAGGTAATGCACCTGTAAGGCCTGCTGGGCAGGCTGGGGCTGGTCGGATGGGGGATCAAACTGTCCTTGCCCCGCAGTAACTCCGAGGAAGGGACTGAGAGGGGCAGAGACAGAAAAGGCCACATCAGAGCCAGGGAGATGGGGGCACTCAGGGTGCCTGAGGGGCAGTCACACACAGATTGGGGGAAGTGAGGTATGGTCCTGGCATATTACTTCTGGATTTAAACCTCCTGTGCCCACACTGTTACACCCAAAAATTGAAATCCCCAATGACCATACAAGAGAGCCAGACACCAATGCAAATCACATGAGGGCATTTATTCAGGCTCGAGCCAGGGCTGCCGGTGTTCCCAGATGCAACTGGGGCCAAGAGCCCTGTGCTCATTGCCCGCGGGTTTTTATGCAGTGGTTATGGGGTGAGAGGCATGGGAAACAAAGTGTGGCCTTTGGGTCGGTTATCTCTTATGTTGACACTAGAATTTAAGGCTGATAGGGTCCCGCCAATCTCAACGGCAGGGGGTTTGGGTGGGGGTGGGGTTCTGACGCACTCCAGGAGATAGGGAGGGTATCTGCCTAAGCCAAGGGAATCCCAGGGCATGGGGCATGGTACACACTTCCACCCAGGGATTGCAGGAGCTCTGGGGGGGGGGGGCAGAGGGATGAAAGCATGGGGCTGGCCCTTTGCTTCAAGCCCAGGTGGCCAGGAGGTCTTTCAATGGCACCTGCCTAGACTCCAGAGGTCTCCCTGGACCCTTCCCCAGCAGGGTCACTCAGTGCCAGCCCTCACCCCAAGCCCTCCATACAGGCTGGGCCCCCACTCTAAGAATCAGTGTGAGAAGAAAAGTTGTTATAGTAAGTACCCTTTAGTGCTTCTAGAAAATTCTATCCCACACACTATCGGTATCAAATTTTGTTGAAGATAAAGGCAGGCAAACAGACACAGAAACTGGTGTGAGGGAGCCATAAGTAGGCACCCATGTCCCCCAAGTCCCCCAGTAACCACAGAGCTTCTCAGCATCTCCTGCCTGACACCTGCAAGTGATGTCCAGCAGGGACCAGGGAAGCCAAGGGAGATGTGCAGACACCTCTGCCCGCCCCCAGCACCCAGGCCCCGTGGGATGTGTAATGCCAGCCCAGAGGATGCGGGGCTTGCTTGGCTGGGGTGGACACTGTAGGTGTCTTGTCTGTCCTGAGCTGAAGTGGTGCAGGTGAATGGCCCCCCAGTCCCTGCACCACCTTACCTCCCTTGGTCCAGGCGATGACAGGCTGAGGGTTGCCCTTTGCCTCACATTGGAAGTCAACTGTCTGACCCTCGATAACAACTCGGTCCTGGGGGGTCACAGTGAACTCAGGAAGTGCTTCCGGGGGAAAACATTTGAAACAGGACATTTAAAAAGTAGCAACATAAAATTAGCCACAGAAAATGACCAACGCTGGGTCAAGACACAGAATGTGGGCGTAATATCTGTGAAGGGGGGAAGACTACAAGGCTGAGAAGAAGCACCAGGAAGCAGAGTGGACCCAGGACAGGTGTGTCTGCAGCGGGCCAAGTCCACCCTCCACCCGCTCCTGGTGCACAGGCTGTGGAAGTGAGGGCAACTAAAATGGTTTCTCCTGTTCCTCAACCTAACCACCAGCAAATGGTTAAAAATGTCATCTGGCACCATGGTGCACAGTGACGGAGTCACTGCTGGGATGAGAAAAAAGTGAGAATAGTACAGTGGTGCGATTCCATCTCTACAAAAACAGAGACATGTGCAGGGGCCCTGCTGCCTGCACAGAGGACTGAGAGCACGGTCAGGATGCAGGGAGCGGATGTGGGGAGCAGCTGTGGGGAACAGGCCCCCTCTGTGTCTTGCCCTTCAGTACTTCCCAACACACACCCCAGTCCACAATTGGCTGAAAACCTAATAATTCCTTTTACAGTCAATTAAGCCATTTGGAAATAAATGTACAGGTGTACAGGGCAGAAGTTGCTAGACTATGGATACCCCTGGGGTCCTGTGTCCAAACTGTGACTTTAGGGGAGTATTCCGAGCTACCTTGAAGGAGTTCAAATTAATGTAGAAGGACGGATGTCCCTTTGACTTTCTGCTGCACATCTGCATTCAGGCACACATATACTCACATGCAGTCACACGCACTCACACACTCCGCCACACACTTTCATGCACGCCAAGCTCACTCATGCATTTAACAGTCATATGCACGCACTCACGCATGCATTTACATGCACACCGCACGCATTCAAACACTCAAACTCACTCAGTATGCAACAGATACTGCCATGGGCCACGTGCAGGAGATGTGTGGTTGGTGCAGCTACAAGGCTATCTTACTGAGGTATCTGTTCCAAAGCCAGCCAGTTGCCGGCTATGAAAGGAAGTCCTCTGATAGTCAGTGTTGTGGGTAAGTTACAGGGTTGAATGGACAGGACAGAAGCTTCCCTGGAGCCTTCATGCACATGGCATGGGACATGGAGCATGTGAAGTGGACGCAGGTAGGACAGAGCAAAACTCAGTGTCTCCAGGCTGAGGACGGTGCTTACCCTGCACGATGATGAACGCGGTGGCGTGGACGCTCTCTACACTGTTGGATGCAAAGCATGTGTACTCCCCGCTGTCCTCCTGGACGACGTTCTGAATATAAAGGCCACCAGAGGGAGTGATATTCACTCGAGGGTCCACTGGCAAAGGGGTCCGGTCCCCTCTCGTCCAGGAGATGCGAGGCAAGGGGTGGCCCGTGGCGCTGCACTCCAGAGTGACGCTCTCCCCGACCAGCACCTCCGTGTTCTGTGGCTGGATTACAAAAGTGGGTCGAGCTGTCACAAACAAAAACTCTCAATTAATTTCTTCCAGTTTGACATGTTTTTTTTTTTTTCATTTTATCTATATTCATCAGGACTCTCATTGTATCCTCCAAAACAAGCAAAACAAACAGAATTTGACTGAATACTTTGTTTTTCTTAAAAACGTGCATGCAATAAAAATGGTTCAAGGCCAGACACACTGCAGGTGGCCTATGGGCAGTAATTGACCACAGTGAGGAGAGAGACTCCATGTTTTTCCTTAAGCGTGTGCTGGACTCTGAGAACTCTTACTTCTGTTTATTCTAAATACATCATGCCAATCCTATTAAGCTTTGCTGGCAGTAAAAGTGATGGTTTGTAAAGTATTTAGAACACATGGTTCTAAAGTAAAAGTAATGGTTTGTAAGGTATGTGCCACTTTCTGCTGGCAAAAAGTAATGGTTTGTAAGGTATTTAGAACACAAAAAAAACATAATTTCACTTATAAAGAAGAAAAATTAAACTACAAATTAAAATTACACTGCAATAATGTCTGACTCTAAATCTAGCGGGGAAAATCCATACACTAAGATGTTTCATGGGTGACTTAGTGGACACACAACTCCACTAGCATAGCCCCCTAGGAGAGATACAGCTGCACACATCAAAACAAAGATGGATGCACCCTGTTACCCTGAATCACTTTGCTGGGAATTTAACCCACAGTTTTATGAGCAAGTATAATGACATGTGCACAAAGAAATTTGTTTTGCTTTTGCCATATTGTACCTTTCAGCCAACATGTTGTGTCCTTATCCAACGTTCAAAAATGTCCCAAAATTCTTTCTTTTTTTTTTTTTTTTAATAATTTACATGTTTACAGTATTTGATCTATCTGGTAGATCTTTACTGTTACTGTGAACATTCTCATCTGGAGGAGGATGTAGACTCCTGACTATAGGTCACTGTTCCAGCCCTGCCCACAGTGCACCCTAGTATATGGTCTAAGGATCCCCTCGCCTTTCCCAGCCCCGGCCAAACTGCAACAAAAAAATAGCCAGGCGTTGTGGCGGACGCCTGTATTCCCAGCTGATTGGGAGGCTGAGGCAAGAGAATTGCATAAGCTGGAGGTTGCTGTGAGCCGTGTGACGTCATGGCACTCTACCGAGGGTGGTAAAGTGAGACTCTGTCTCTACAAAAAAAGTTTCCCAAGTTTCTGGCTTTCAAACGACCCCTGGCCCAAAGGCTTTTGCGTAAACAATATGTGATAGCTAAAGATTCAGGAAAAAAATCACAAAATACTGGAAAGGGAACGCTGAAAAGCATACTGTGGCACACGTCAGAAATGGGATTCTACACAGCTGTACAACAGGGAGGGTAAAAGAAAGCTCGTGTGTTGAAAGACTGCAAAGATTTCTAAGACATGGCAAGAAAACCACTTGGGGGGCACATGCTTGTGTTTTTGTAGAAGGATGGAGAAACTGCTGTGAGCATTTCCGAGGCTGGAGGAGAAAGCGTAAAGGACATCCACCCTTCTACATTAATGTTTAACCTGCATTGACCAAAAGTCTGAGCAAAAAAGGAAGGATATCCCCTGCTTGGTTCCCCCACTACTCCCACAGCGGCCAGGTTACAGGGCATCAAAGCATGGATACATTTTCCAAACCAAAAAGGCACCAAAAGAGGCCACCAGCCAAGAGCAGAAACCTACCCCCTCCTCTCCACAACCTGCATTCGCTTGTCCTGAATCAAAGGAGGAAAAAAATGACTCCCATAAGCCCTCGGAGCCCTGAGCAGTGAGTCAGAGTCGTGAACCATCTCACAGACCTCCTGTCTTCTCCAGGACAGTGATATGATCTGATCTTGTCTACACCCACACCTTCCTCTGAATGGAGGGAGGACTTCCTCACATCTCTTTGGGAACTGCACCCCAGGGAGACCTCACTGAGTTCTCACGCAGGACTTGCCTTCCTCCTCACCCTAACACCACTGCAATCCCTTCACATTTCCCTGCCGTTACACCTCAGTATCTACTCAACCAGTCCTTGTCACTGTGATCTCACCAGGGCTGGATCTGCCTGTCCCTCCTCTGACACATACATGGGGGCTCTAGGTCACATCTGGCCACTTAGCCTACCACAAAGAGAAGGGAGCCTCCTTCCCTGATACAGCCGAGGTCCTACTTGGGAATTAGCCCACCACTGTAGCCACAGGAGCAATTAAACTGTTCCAAACCTTTTCAGAGAACATCCACTCACTACCTTACACACCAACTCCGGTCTCTGAGCCCGCAAGGCCCCCGGTGAGATTTCTCACCCCAGCACCCCTTTGTATGAGCCACACTGGCCCTGGGCCCGTCACCCACAAACCTCAGTAACCACCAGCATCTTCCTCCCAATACTGTTTAATCCTGGCAGGTCTCTCTGTCACCTCCTGCTAATGGATTGTATTTACAACCCATGCTTTTCCCAGGACCTCCCTAACTTCATAATGTTCCCCGCTTCTTGCCCTAGGCCAAACTCTCAAAAACCCCTCTCCTGGGTTCACTCTCTCGGCTGCCCTCCACTGGCCAATGGACTCTCTCCCCACTTGCCAGCTCCCTTTCAGCCTGAAATAATGAACTGGGACAATGTCCCAGAATTTACAATTTTCTCCACCTCTTTTCATTCTGCCTTAGCTATTACCTGACACAGAAGGCCCGTTTTTTTATTTATGGAAACAAAATCCATTTTCACCCACCCCCAACTGGACCAGCACCGACACTCTTGACTGTCTCCTGACAAACACGGCCCCTCATGATCAGCCCCTGCCCATCCTGTAAAAACATCAAGCCCAAAAGAGGCCTCCATCTTCATCCTACTCCTCACCGCCCTGGGAAGCTACAGTGAGCGGGACGGGCCTTGGAGGCTGGAGTCCTGTCTACATATTTTCCACCCATTCTCCAAAGACTTACCATAAAGCCTAGAGGAAGAATCTTGAAGCCTAATAAAACTGCAAGACCAAATAGCAGCCATGGCCATCCAAAACAGATGTGGGTTACCCCTCACTGTGGGAAAATCTGGCCCTGATCCCTGTCTCTGCATGTTAGCTGGACAGTGACAAGCAGCTGGACCCCCTTTATCCAGTAACACCTGGGGGTGGCAGGGAGGGGCGCTTCCTAACCACTCTCTCTCAGGGGCGTATGGCGCTCACCCCACTGTCTTTAAGACCCAGGGACGCCTGGCAACAGGGAAGATCACAAAACTACCATCTAAGTCAGAATTCTATGTGCCCGACTTTCTGGCCAGATCTTCACTAACTAGTCTGACTCAGATTTCGGGGAAGTCTGACTCAGAGTCGGGGACCCCTGCTCAGATTTCTTCTGTTTCCACATATGATCCCTAAAATGTCCATTTTTCTTTTAGCTGCCATCATGGACGACATTTGCTAGGAACTTTGGGACTCATTGGCCCCCATCCCAAATGTTTAATTAAATGATCAAAATTTTGGCTGGAGACTGGACGTCCTCACCACAGTACTACCCGGCTACTTAACTCTTCACTGCTGGCTGGTGAGGTTCTAACAGTCTCTGCTTTCCGGCCTTGACCTCGTAGGCTCGGACCTTCACTCCACCTGATTCACCTTACTTCCTCTCTCTCGCTGCCTTCATTTTCTAGATGCTTCCCTCTCGGGTCCCCTATTCCCTCTGTCTCTACCACGCTAACCTGCCTCACTCTGTACTCATCCACATTCCAGCTTCCCCTCTGGGAGATTCAGGGGTCAAAATGCATAAATCACTCCAGCAAGGATCAAGACCAGCTCTTTTTCCTGTCTAAAGCCTTTCTGACACTTTAGTTCATTAAGTATTAAATCAGGGATGGAAAAACCATCTTAGCAAATGCTCTTCATCTCCCAGTCAGCCCCAATATTCAGCATAAACTCTGAAACTTAAAAGGGCCTAGGCCCCACAAGCCAAGGGTTTAGACCTGGCCTTCACAGTCTTTGAATAACTGAGAGAGGACAGAGAAAAAGAAAACGGAACACCAACCCCAAGAGCAGAAAAGGCGTTTTTAATAGTGGCTGTCACTGTAAAGCTTCTCCAGAGTGTTCCTCAAAAGGCCAGGCAAGGTGACCACACACTCCCACAGGACCCGCCCTGGAGCCCTACCTCCACCAGGACTCTGGGTCCCAGGAAGTATCCCTCATAGGGACCCAGGAACCATGTCCTGTCTGCAAGGAGAAAGACACCAGAAGTGAGAATGCATTCTCCTTAGGAGACGACATGTGCCTTCTAGAATGGATAGCCCCCAAACAGCATCCTCCATACCCTGGATCATGGGAACAGCTTCCATCTGACCCACATGTCTGACTTCAAAACGGGCTCAACTTCATCACACCAGGATGATCTTAGGTGACTCCATCTCTGACACAGGTAAGCAAATTGATTCTAATGAGATACTGGAGCCACGTCCTCTGATCTTCCTAAGTTTTGGAGACCTGTTTCCCTTTATCTCCATCATTGGAGTAAAAGGTAAAATACACCCCTCCTGCCCCTGTGTATTCCAGAGCTCCCAGTTCACCCTTTTCTTTCCTCATCCTTTAATCACTTTCCAATTACCACCTCCCACACACCCCAAATTAGAAAAGACCTTACGGGGCGGTGCCTGTGGCTCAAGGAGTAGGGCGCCGGTCCCATATGCTGGAGGTGGCGGGTTCAAACCCAGCCCCGGCCAAAAACCACAAAAAAAAAAAAAAAAAAGAAAAAGAAAAGACCTTACGGCTTCCTTTCTGACTTCCAGAGAAAGCTACAACTTTTTCCTTTCCTTAATATGCTGGGAGCTTTCAAGCTAGAAACCTTCTGCCTTGCTTCCCCTAAAAGTATCTTCTGCTTGTCTGTTTGCGTGACCACATCATGCATATGGAATGTCTCAGCACCAAAACATGTGAAAGCTCTCATTGGCTTTAAAAAGTGAGCCCTTAAATATTTAGCTACTTCTTTATAACCTGTGCTCCTATTGAAATGAATGTTTAAATTTAAACATTTAGAATTTAAAATTCTAAATGCAGTCCTTCTAACCTCAAATTAACTTTTAATAACCAAAATTCCAAGAAAAACTTACTATTAGTTTATTAGTACAAAAAAATTGTCAAATATAAAATGCTTAACTTTCCTTAAACTATAGTATACATTTCTGCTCCAAAGACTGAACTACCTAAAGTTGTAACAGGCCTTGATATATATTATCAATAATTATATGCTAATGTGTACAAGACAACAAAATGTCCTTTCTAACTATAATCATGACCACTATAAGATCTTTACCATCCAACAGACTATTTTACTGTGAGTTTTTATCTTAAACACAGTTTATAATCAGCTGTGGTTCAAGATCTGCTTCCATTTAAAAATGTCATGGGAGGCCAGGCATAGTGGCTCATGCCTATAATCCCAGCACTCTCTGGGAGGTGGGAAGATAGCCTGAGCTCATGAGTTCAAGATCAGCTTGAGGTAAAGCGAGACCCTGTCTCTAAAAATAGCCAGGCGTTGTGGTGGGAGCCTGTAGTCCCAGCTACTCAGGAGGCTTAGGTTAAGAGGATCTCTTGAGCCTAAGAGTTTGAGGTCGCTGTGAGGTATGACACCATAGCACTCTACCAAGGGCCACAAAGTGAGACTGTGTCTCAAAAAATAAAATAAAATAAAGGGTGGCGCCTGTGGCTCAAAGGAGTAGGGCGCTGGACCCATATGCTGGAGGTGACGGGTTCAAACCCAGCCCCGGCCAAAAAATTGCAAAAAAAAAATAATAATACAAAAAAATAATAATAATGTCATGGGGAGACCTAAAATATTCTTTTATGATTTTATTTAAAGCATTGCTGATTCTCTTGCTTTGTTTTCCAGCCATGATAAATACTGAGTGAATAGCCAAGTTCATCTGATTGATACCTCCAGGATTAAAAACTGCTGAATCCTGGCTAACCAGCTCTTATTCACCTCTCTAGGCCTAGGGACTATAGCAAAGGAGATGGGCCTGCAAAGTTCCAAGGGCCTATTTCAAGGGATGAAATTAGTAAATGTTTATTTAGTTCCCTCATCTTTCTCCTCAATTTCCTCAACTGCCCCCCAACTCACCTAACCACCACTCAAAGAGACCACAACACTTATAGCCTAGAGACTAAATTTGACTCAAAGTCTCCCAGGCCCTCGCCAACCTATAAAGAAATCCTTTTAATTCCTACTGCTTTTCATCACCACAGCTGAACTTCTACAAATCCTGTCCTAGAGTCATCTCTCTGACCTCAAAAAAAAAAAAAAAAACCCACACTTTTCAGATTCTGCTTCCACCTAAGCCAGACTCGCTCCAATTTGCTCCACAGAATCTTCAGAACTGTGAACTTTAATATGCTGTGAACTAAAAATCTTAAAAGTCCTCCCACCCAGTGACAGACTAGACACGCTCTTGGGCAAGGGGATCCCTGAGTTGCCAGTCATGAGAAAGGCGATCAGAGCCCCTCCCCTTCTTAGAGACATCCTCTGTGACTTATTAACAGGCCCAAGGCTGTGCAGGACACACCTGCAGGTCCTTAACACAGACAGCAAACCATTTGGGTCTGTCTGGTATTTGTCTGATTAATAGACCCTTTATTTTTTGAGACAGTCTCACTGTCATGCTGAGTGAAGTGTCGTGGCATCAGAGCTCACAGCAACCTCAAACTCTCCGGCTTGAGCAATCCTCTTGCCTCAGCCTCCTGAGTAGCTGGGACTAGAGGTGCCTGCCAGTAGAGAACAGTGTTTCACTCTTGCTCAGTCTGGACCTGAACTCCTGAGCTCAAGCAATCCACCTGCCTTGGCCTCCAGAGTGCTCTGGACCTGAACTCCTGAGCTCACGCAATCCACCTGCCTTGGCCTCCAGAGTGCTCTGGACCTGAACTCCTGAGCTCACGCAATCCACCTGCCTTGGCCTTCAGAGTGCTCTGGACCTGAACTCCTGAGCTCACGCAATCCACCTGCCTTGGCCTTCAGAGTGCTCTGAACCTGAACGCCTGAGCTCAAGCAATCTACCCACCTTGGCCTCCAGAGTGCTCTGGACCTGAACTCTTGAGCTCAAGCAATCCACCTACCTTGGCCTCCAGAGTGCTCTGGACCTGAACTCCTGAGCTCACGCAGTCCACCTGCCTTGGCCTTCAGAGTGCTCTGGACCTGAATTCCTGAGCTCACACAATCCACCTGCCTTGGCCTTCAGAGTGCTCTGGACCTGAACTCCTGAGCTCATGCAATCCACCTGCCTTGGCCTTCAGAGTGCTAGCATTACAGGCATGAGCCACTACTCTAGCCAATTAACAGATCCTTTATCTCAAGCACTACCTTTCCACTGACTCCTGGTCTTTTAGAAAGAGCCTAACTCTTTCAGCCAACTGTCAGCTAAACAATCTTTTAACCCACCTATGACCGTGGCCCCCTGCTTTGAGTTCTCCCACGTTTTTAAGCCAACCAGTGCATGTGTTTCACAGATGGAGTTATGATCTCACCTGTAATTCCTGTCTCCCTGAAAAGTATAAAACCAAATGTTCACCCCACCGCCGTGAGTCCAACTTGCTCAAAGCTTCTTGGGTGAGGCTCCAGGTCCTGGTCCTCAAATCTGGCTCAGAATAAACCCTTTAAATTATTTTACAGAGTATGGCTTTTTTTCCATTTATAAGACTGGCAGCCAACCTTGGGGCCTGGAGAAGACTCAGGACCCCTGACGGAGCAGCCAGAACTCAGCATAGCCCTTTTCGGGTCCAACTCCCAAGCTTCTCCTCCAGCAGAACTGGTGAGTATCCTGAGCTCCGGACCTGTTTTTGGTTGTCAGTCCTTGGTTTATTCTGAGCTGGTTCTTTTCCTGAGAATCCTAATTTTGATTCGGAGGCACATTCTAAAGGGTCCTCTCTATTGCCTCTTCCCCAAATTAATCTGAATTGGATTAAAAATGGAAAGAGTCTCTAAAATGATAAAAGGAAAATGGTCCGTTCAAGCACCCCAGTTGGTTTTTGGGACCTCCATTTCCATTTAACTTGTGTTAAATGGAAAGATTCAAGGGGTTTTCTAGGACACCAGCTGGTTGTGGCTAGTCCGTTACAAGTTTTTACTAAAGGGCAAATTGTTTCAAGGAAAATTCAGAGGTCAACCTGCCACTATAGAGTTAGAAGGTCTCTCAAGCTCTCCATTTCTTTAATTTTTTGCTAGATTTTTCTTTTTGTGATAAAACTCTTTGTTTATATCTGAAATTGAAAGACTATCTGGAGATCTTGTAGCCAATTCTAGCTAAAGTATAGACATTTTTTAAAAAAGGATTAATTTTAAACTGAAGCAAAAGTGGGGGAGGTGTTAAAAAGTTTAAAACCAAATAGCCAAGGGAACTGCTTTCCCCAAAACCTTGCTCCACAGGCATAATGAAGTTCCCTACCAGGACAACTAAAGCTTTGCCACATGAACAAGTCCCAGTATTATGAGAAATTGGAATCATGCTGTCTCTTACAAACTAGTGAATGAACATCTCGTGACCAGAATGTTAAGGTAAAAATCCATTGGAACCTGTCTGTGAGTGAGTGTGCATATTCAGATATGTTTTTGTATCCACATATGTTTGCGCCTACCTACTTCTGGATTGGCTTGGAAATAAGGGTGCTCACAAATTTAAACCCACACGCTTTCCTGGTTCACATGGATTCGGTAATCTTTGCCAAATAAAGTGGGTTATTTAAAAGGGTACAGTAAAGTAAGAGTAAGAATGTTTTGAATTGATTGGCATGTATGTTTGCCTGGGTTGTGCTGGACATTCATCTTCTTAAAGCACTAGGGTTTTGGCACAAAGCTTATAAAACTGTAAACCTGAGGGAGTGGGGTGGGGGTCTTGGTATGTGCCACACCTTTTGGGGGGAAGACACGATTGTAAGAGGGACTTTACCTAACAAATGCAATCAGTGTAACCTGGTTTCTTGTACCCTCAATGAATCCCCAACAATAAATTTTTTAAAAAAGGAATTTATAAGTCCATGCTGACAATAAATAAATGGGGATGAAGGGGGGAAAAAAAACCCAAAACTGTAAACCCAGCCAAAACCAAAAGGATCTGTGTTTGCCTGATTCAATAAGGTAAATTTAATATTGGTCAAATGACAAATTTTCTGAGTTGACAAAAATGCTTACATGTTTAAGATTTTTATGTACTTATTTTCTTTGGAGAACAGTATGCTTGACATTTACGTGTGTATTCCTCCGATTATGCTTCATGTGGCACACGGGACTATTTGATTTTTTTTAAATGATAATTTGAAGTAGACCTCACAGGTTTGCTTGTTTTGCCTCTGAGCTCACCTTTCCATAGCATCTCCCTACCCCCTTGCTGGTGTGTATGAACAGGTGGCCAGTAACCTCAGCTGAACGCTCCATGAGGTAGGAAAGCCTACATGCCTGGAAGCATCAGGAAATTAAATGAAACATCAAGTAAGGAGAACATTAAAACAAACTTACAATCGAATGTTTATGAAAATATTACAGTTGTGGTCTTTTGATCTTAGCTGCAGAGACCATTCTTTCCGCTGATTTCAGCGTCTGGAAAGGTTCAAATAACACGTTTCTACCTCACTTACATCTGACATGAACAGAATTGTCAGATTCAGAGCCAACCTAGGAGCTCTAGTTGTAAGAGCTCAAGTAGGAAGTTTGAGCTTTCCCTTGGTCTCTTTTACTTTTGATTTTGCTAGCTGGTTATGTATATATTATGTTTCTTTAACAAAATTTTTGCCTAGAAAAAAATTCCTAACCTGTTAATTTTTTTATAGTAAATTAAGAGAAAATGACTGCTAAAATCCAAAAGAATCTCAAAAGTATTACTCTTTAGAAATGCCACATGCGCTCAAGTTTACACCCAGGTTTTAAGAACCACTTACTCTTCATCCTCACATAATAAAGGAGACGCTACAACTTTCTCATTGTTCCAGGCACTAAGGATTGAAGGGTTTTTTTCGACCTAACGTCAAGCGATATGATGATAGGACCCAGAAACTACCTTGAAACGAAGGCTTCAGAAGCAGAAGTCTTCTGACCTTGCCTTCACTTTCTGCTTCTTGTTCTAGTTTTTTGTTTTGTTTTTTTGTTTGTTTGTTTTTTGTTTTGTTTTGTTTTCAGTTTTGGCTGGGGCCAGGCGGGGCTTGAACCCACCACCCCCGCCCAGTAGATGGAGTTGGCTCCCTACTCCTTGAGCCACAGGCGCCGCCCTCTCGTTCTAGCTTTTATGGTCTGCCTGGGGGAAGAGGGAATCTGCTTTCCGTGGCGATTCTAGCCTCAGGGAAGAAGCAGAAATCTTTTGCTGAAAGCTAGCTATAAAACCAAAAAATATTCTCTGTCAAAACTGGCCATAAAGTAATGATGTGCCCCACTTTGTTTCCCTATAAATCCCCCTTCCACTAAGAGTCCTGCCCATTCCTAGAAGGCAGCAGGCACACTCAGAGGCCAAACAGAGTGTGGCGGAAAGGCCTTGAGGCCACCCACCCACCCTGCCTGCCAGCCTCAGCTGAGCTCATTTCTACACTGCCGCCCACACTTTGTTGACCCCGAGGACAAAAATGGACAATGTCTCTGGTATCTTGGAGTGTTCATTCAGAAAGCATCCACATGTAAGTTTGTAATTTTTCCTCCTACCCTGTTTCCCCGAAAATAAGACATCCTCCGAAAATAAGACCTACTTACAGGAAAGATAAGACGTCCCCTGAAAATAAGACCTAGCGCATCTTTGGGAGCACACCTTAAAATTAGACACTGTCGGGCGGCGCCTGTGGCTCAGTTGGTTAAGGCGCCAGCCCCATATATCAAAGGTGGCGGGTTCAAACCCAGCCCCGGCTGAACTGCAACCAAAAAATAGCTGGGCATTGTGGCGGGCACCTGTAGTCCCAGCTACTTGGGAGGCTGAGGCAAGAGAATCGCATAAGCCCAGGAGTTGGAGGTTGCTGTGAGCTGTGTGACGCCACGGCACTCTACTGAGGGCCATAAAGTGAGACTCTGTCTCTATAAAAAAATAAATAAATAAATAAGACACTGCCTTATTTTCGGGGAAACAGGGTATTAATCCATCTGCCTCATGTTAGTGGATTTTCATTCAGCAAACCTTGAGGGGAACAGTGGCCTTTTCTCCTTGTAGTTTGGCTAAACTGTAGAGAGCCAGAGACATTTTGATCCCTACAACATCAATAGATTGTTTGGAATGTGGTGTTTTGAGAATATCCAAATATTTTTAAACAGGAGATATTCTAAAAACATTTATATTTACAAAATGTGGAAATGTAACATTGTTTAAAACAAGTCTTATTAAACTACTTAGGTTTGTTTTTCTTTTTTTTTTGTGATTTTTGGCCGGGGCTGGGTTTGAACCCGCCACCTCCGGCATATGGGACCGGCGCCCTACTCCTTGAGCCACAGGCGCCACCCGACTTAGGTTTGTTTTTCTTGCTAAGTAGGATTTATACATTAAATGTAGTAGCCAAAACTATTTTGAACCCTAGTCTGTGTTATTTACCTGATTTACAAGATATAAAAATGGTTAACAGAAAAATAACTTAAAATAATTAAAACCTAGGTAAATGTGTTTAAAAGCTGGCAAATATCAACTCTGCTTATCTGTATGTCTGTGTGCACACGATTTATGTGTATAATAGTTCACTACCAAAATATGCAAAAGAATCTAATTAGCTTTAAAAAGGCACTTACATCAAATATTTTATCAGGAAAAGAACTCAAATGCCTTTTTGTTCATGTGACTTTTGGATAAATAAAATTTATTAAACTTCAGATGTGTAAAGGTCATAAAACTGCCACTTCTGTACTATTTCTAAATTTTGCAGCACTTGACTGTGAGCTTACGATCTTAGTTTTGAGCGTCTCAATTCTGAGGTCTAGGTAGGTGGCCATGGCGAGGCCTAGAGACAGGTTCTCAGTGCCCGGGCCAGTCACTCCAAAGCACAGTCTGGCCCACACAACCCCTCTTCCCTGCTCCAGCTTTGCCCCCAGACTATTCTATAAGGAATTAAATCCTCCAGTCGTGTTTTCTGTCTTTGCACCTATTAACAGTTTTGTTTAAAAAAGGCAATTTTGTCTAACTTATGGGTTTTTAAGAACTGTTTTAAAATAAATGATTAAAAACTAAAAGGATATAAAAGTTAAAAGGTTATAAAAGATTTACACAATGAACTTAAGGTAAAATTGATTAAAATTAGGTGGATTTATTTATAACATTTTATTAAAATAGGCTTATCATTAATATGCTAATGCAACAAAATTTGGTTTTCTCCTTAAGCAAGGTTTTCATATGTCCTCAGAAGAGTTTTGCTCACCTTTCGACTTCTATAATGCTTCCGCTTTCTGTACTACCCTGTTTCCCCGAAAATAAGACATCCTCTGAAAATAAGACCTACTTACAGGAAAGATACGACGTCTCCTGAAAATAAGACCTAGCGCATCTTTGGTAGCACACCTTAAAATAAGACACTGTCTTATTTTCGGGGAAACAGGGTAGGTCTTATGATTATTTAGGAAACTGAGTCTCCTCTATCAAAAAGTAAGATTTTTGCTCTTAGAAATCTGATTATCAGTCTGGCTAAGTAAATAGTTAACTTTATAGTAAACTGATCCTGTTTTATAAAGAAATCTGCATGTAATCCAGTTGGCTATTATTTATGGAATTTGGTAAAAAGATATTCAGTTTTGACCTAGTTTCTTTTACTTCAAAATTATACTGGATCCTGCAATTCTTCTTCTAGGAGTATATCGAAAAGACCAAAAATCACTTTGCAAAAAAGATATTTGCACCAGATTATTCATTGCAGCTCAATTTATAATAGCCAAGTCATGGAAGAAGCCCAAGTGCCCATCAACCCATGAATGGATTAATAAATTATAAATTGTGGTGTATGTATACCATGGAGTACTATGCAGCCTTAAAAAATATGGAGACTTTACCTCTTTTATGTTTACATGGATGGAGCTGGAACATATTCTCCTGAGTAAAGTATCTCAAGAATGGAGGAAAAAGTATCCAATGTAGTCAATACTTCTATGAAACCTACTTATATTTACTCACACTTTCTTATGAAAGACAGAACACAACTATAGCTCAGGATGAAGGAGAGAAATGGAGTGGGAAGGAAGGAGGAGGGAGGTTTGATGGAGGGTGAAGAGTGGGACCGCACCTACGGAGCATATTGCAAGGGTACAAGTCAAATCTATCAAATATAGAACATAAATGTCTTAACACAATAATCAAGTAAATGAGGTGAAAGCTATGTCAATTAGTTTGATGTAAGCACTCCAAATTGTATAAAAAAACAACACATTGTACCCCACATATGCATAAATATATTCATGATCTATGTGTATAGGATTTAATAAGTAAAGAAATAAATAAAATTGTACTACAGATGTAAAATTTTCTTTCCTTTTTAGTAACTGGAAAACTAAATCTTAAAAGGGTTAAGCTGTATACCCATGTAACTTCCTGCATTGCCTTTAGAATCTTTTGACTTGTGATTCTGTTTGAATAAATATTTTAAACCTTTGTTATTTGACAAACATTCCACAATCTAAATTCTAAATTTGGTCTTTTAGACATCAAATTAGCTTTTTAAGTATTAGGACCACTGAAAGTCAGACACATTAGGCTTATCTGGTGTTAAAATATTTTCATATATGAAATGGTGTTTAATTTTCCTTGGATTGTGTTTGTATATACATGTTGTTAATATATGTTCCAATATTGTACATCAGTAGTAATTATAGTTATGTTAAACTATAGGCTACAAAAACGTCTGCCAGTTGTCTTTTTAACCACAGCTATCCTAAGACTTGTCTTCCACAGGCAATTATTTTTATTTGTCTCTAAGTGGGTTTTTTTTTTTTGGTAAACTGGCTAGGTCCGTTTGTCCTCCAAGAAAAGCCATGGAAAGGACAAATTCTCTTGAATACAGATTTCTTATAGCCTTGAAGATGATATACCATCAGATTTAAAACAAACTTCTAGGACTTTAATTAGAAAACTTCATGTTCCCGATTAGTGCTAACTTAATCTCAATGGAACAGAAATTACATGGGACTGAGATAATTTTTTTGTGACTTTTCTCTTGCTTTGTTTTCTAGAGTCAGGTTTCAGAAACTATTGAATGCCACCCGGCCATGCCTTGCTATTCAAAGTCCTCCCTCTAGGCCCAGGGACTATTGCAAAAGAAGGGAGTGAGAAATTGTAAAGGCTGGAAGAGATGGAATCAGTTTAAGCCCTCCAGATCAAAGACGGGCACACAAGTCTAAATAAATATTAAAGCAGAGACTTTGCCTTTTGGGCCACATGGTACATGGGTCCCTCCCAATCATAAAAACGTCCTGCTCCCCCATAGACTTAGAGCTTCCTGAGTATAATTATTCTCAGTTATGGGGTTTATGCAAAAGAAGAAAACAAATGTATCAGCCATGTTAGGATAAGTTAATAAAGAGACTAAAATATCACGATACTCCAACAGTCTCTAAATCCCTCACGTTAACAATGCTTATGTTTGCCACAAGCTGGCAACTAAACTGGGGAATGAAGCAGCTCAGCACTTACAGACTAATTTTGTAGCCTTGCCTTTGACATTTGGTTTACACTTACATTGCCTAGAAGGGTTGAAAGGGTGATGAGTTCCTGTACACCTCTAGGCCCATCTAGCCTAACACATCTAGTCAGCCACAAGCCCCTTTGATATTCAGTCCTCTCAGCCCCCAAAGGCCCTGGCTGGCCCCAGGGCAGGTAGTGACATCATCCCAACAACATGTGCGACAAAGTGAGAGTTTGGTCATCCATGCTGCTCCAGCAGATCTCAGCCAAGAGGTTTTTGTGAACTAAAAACCTCCAGGCTCCCCTGCAGTGGCTGACTGACGGAAACCCCTCTCTGCCAAAGGAATCCCCAACACTGAGTTGCTAGCCCTGAGAAAGGCCATCAGACCTGCCCCCTCGCTTTCCTAGAGATGTCCTGTGACTCATTAACAAATCCAAGTCCGTGCAGGAAACGCCTGAGGGTCCTCGGTATACACAGTAAACCACTGAGTCTGTCCAGTACTTGGTCTCTGACCGAACCTTTATCTTCAGCATTCCTTTTCACTGACTCCTGATCTTTTAGACAAAGCCTCAACCTTTTACCCCATTCTTAGCTAAACAATCTTTAAACCCACCTCTACTCTGTAAGAACCCCCTTCCAGTAGTCCCACCTTCTCAGGCCAAACCCATGTTCACCTTTCCAGGTATGGATTCCAGGACAGGTACTTTCAGAAAGATCATTGCTTACTGACCATTCTGAGACAATACAAACTAACTTACACTTCACCAACAGGCAACATCTAGTGAGTCTGAGAGGGGCGGTTTAGAATCCACATGGTTCTTAGTCACCCCTTGGTAAGCCCCTCGTAAAACCACACGTGGTGAAAAGGAGATGGAGTCTGGCGGTCTGGGGGGGAGTGACACAGCTGGTCTTCACCTCTGCTCTCCCATTCTTACTGTTTTGTAAATTTAGCTCCCACCCTAGAGATGCCCATGTTGAACAGTTCAGGAATTAACTTTTGAATTGGAAATGTTGTAATAGGTAGTCAGTGAGTTGTGATTTAAAATAATGATTCACAGCAAAGATCACAACCCTTACATATAAAACTGTAATTTGGAAATGGAAGAGCAGAACAGTCTTGGAGAATCTACTCTCGCTGTTCTCCAGAATCCCGGCCTTCCCCTGATAAAGTTGGGTGGACCTGTCCCCTCCCCGTCATTGTACATTGGCTGATGGGGACAGGTGGCTGACCTGTTCACTGGGAACACTTGTATCCCACTTTAATCTCACACCCTGAGTTTTTTGCTGCCTAATAGATTCATGCAGAACTGAATTCAGACCCTAGAGATTTCTCTCCATTGAGACCCCAGGTTCTGAGACCACCCCCTTTCAATTCCTCCCCCCAGGACCCCAGTGAGCTCCAACAGAATCTATAGGAAGCAGATCCAGAAGAGACCTCTATACTCAGCCCACAATCCCCAAGTCTACTGAGCTCATTTTAAATGGACGTTTTTAGAGAAGGGAATATAAGAATGGTCTTTATGGTTAAAAAAAAATTAACTCAGCTTTTCAATAAGGACTAAAAGCTCTCTCCCGCTCTCTCCCGCTTGCTTTCTTTTGCAGCCCCACCCCAGCCCTGTGGATCTGTTTTCACAAACCATTGAGGAACCCAGTAGACCAAAAAGAAATGTGAATTCTTTCTCCTTACATTGCCCAGATCCTTTGTCTTTCAGAATTTGTTCCTTTAAGCCTCTAGAGCAGGGGTCCTCAAACTGCGGGCCCGCAGGCCACAGGAGGCGGTATGATTGTATTTGTTCCCGTTTTGGTTTTTTACTTCAAAATAAGATATGTACGGTGTGCATAGGAATTTGCTCATAGTTTTGTTTTTTTTTTTAAACTATAGTCTGGCCCTCCAATGGTCTGAGGGACAGTGAACTGGGCCCCTATTTAAAAAGTTTGAGGACGCCTGCTCTAGAGATTCCCAAGTAAAGATTGAAAACACCTGGAACAAAGGTTGGTCTGAAACATGAAGGAAAAGGCCTCACTGGACACCACACCCTGTGACTTCAGCGCAGTCACCCTTCCCCACTAAATTCACTGCCCACTGGCCCTCGGGCCGTGTACTCCCTTCTGGGTGATGCCAGGTGATTCTCCCTTCTGTGTCTTCTTAATCCCTATTCTGTCTTCCCCCCAATCTTTCCTCTAACACAGCAGTTCTCAATCGGTGGGTCACGACCCCTTTGGACTATATTAAAGGTTCGCACTATTAGGAAGGTTGAGAACCGCGGCTCTAACACAAGAAACCTACAGGTTTATACCCTACTCTTGGCCTAGAGACTCCCCCTGGCACACAGCACCCCTGGGGCAGCTGGGCCTTTCCAGCTTAACTGGCATTTCTATTAGAAAGACCAAGTGGAACTACAGCTGGAGGCAGGGTAAGAGGACTGCCAAAGCCAGAGTCAGCCCTGGGGTAGAACTTTGTAATTCAAATTTGGCTTTAAGGAGCTTTAGGGGAGACACAGGATGAAAGACCAGGACAGGCCCAAGAAGGGGGTCCAAGAGAAAACTCCTAGGCAGCAGGGTCCCCAAAGTGCTCTGCCCTCAATAAGAGAGTACCAGCGGGAAGGGAGAGGAATCTCACTTAAACGTTCTTGACCAAAAGTTATCCTCACAGGGGTCTGCAGCCCCATGACCTATCCTTGACAGAGGGGCTCAAATGAACAGACCAAAGGGACTGAGAAGGGACAGTAAAAAAGGGGCTTCTGGGGGGGGGTGGGGGGGAAGGAGCCCTGGCCTACAAACTGCAAAGTCTGAAGGGCCATGAGAATGTGGATGCAAGGTAACCTAGGCAACCAGGGACCAAAGGCAATGGTTGATGACCAACAGGAAAGGGCAATACACCCGCAGGGGCAGGAAGGACAATACGCCCACAGGGGCAGAAAGTTGCTGCCAACTACCAACAGAGGAAGAGGCCTTTGAGCCTCCACCTCTCACCTCACCTTTGAGCCTCCACCTGTCCCTCATGACAGGGACCCAATTCCGACCAACAGTCTTTGGAAGTGCTCTAAGCTTTCTCCTTTTCTTAAAATGTCTTTGTTACTCTGAGACTTGTGCAGGTTACTCTGCGCTCATGCTGCTCCAGTATTTTTTCTTTCTTTCTTTTTTTTTTTTTTGAGACAGAATCTCACTATGTTGCCCTCAGTAGAGTCCTGTGGCATCACAGCTCACAGTAACCTCAAACTCATGGGCTTAAGCGATTCTCTTGCCTCAGCCTTCCAAGTAGCTGGGAGTACAGGTGCCTGCCACAACGCCTGGCTATTTTTTTTATTGTAGCTGTCACTGTTGTTTAGCCGGCCAGGGCCGGTATCAAACCTACCAGCCCCAGTGCATGTGGCCAGAGCCCGAACCGTTGAGCTACGGGTGCCGAGCCTACAGTTTTATTATCTGTTTCCACTCACTTTTACTTTCAATTACCTCTGTGCCTCAGTTGAACTTTCTAGCTCAGCGGAGTAATCAAACCAGGACAACTGGGTTCAGGGAACAGGGACCCCTGACTCCCGGCAGGGATTGTGCCACATGGATGCAGCTAAGACGGGGGGACACTGGGAGGACACAGCAGGAATGTCGTGGGATAAAAACCAGAACTTAAAATCACAGGGGAAACTGCCCATGTGTATGGGAGTGAGCGCTTATAACTACTTTAGACTTTGGTAGTTTAAGAACATATTTAAATCTTCTAGGATAATCTCCAGAATGTATAATTTCCAAAAGAGTGAACAGTGAAAGATTTAAAGTCATCACTTCAAAATGAGGCAAGAAACACAAAATGTTGGACAAATAGTTCACAATAACAGGTGCCATCTATGAACAGTGCTAACTACAATAAATGTAAGTGGACTCAACATGAAGAAAATGCCAAAAGTCTGAGTTTTTGTAAAAATCCAGCTCTAAATTGTTTATAACGTCCAAAAAACATGGACATAGGCTCAGAGCGAGACGGAAAAAGATGCCGCTGGCAAGATACTGATCAGGAGAAAGTCATTCTCTATCGAAACAAATGAAAGCAAAAGCATTGATCGAACAGTTAGTGAAAATTTAATCCACCAGGATGACTCAAAAACGTGCCCCTAACAGCAGCTTAAAGATAGAGACATGTGTAATGCACCCCTTTGTGGCCTGAGGTTACTTAAAAGTCACTATTCCTATTATAAGATCGTGACCATGGTCTGAGACAAGGGCTGGCGAGTTTTCTGTGAAGGTAGATACACATTTCAGGCTTTGAAGGCTGTGTGGTCTTTGCAGCTACAAGACGGGGATGGGTCCAAACTCGCACAGCAGCACCACAGACAACACGCCGGGAGCTGTGTGGTCCCAGTCTGTATGCTCCAGTAGCAACGTACAGACACTGAAATTGCAATTCCACATAGTTGCAACTTATGAGTCATTCTTCAGAGTTCCAATCATCGAAATGTAAAAAGGTGCTCTTAATTCATAGACCTTAGGAAAACAGTAACAGGCCAGGTGTGGCCTGGGCTGCTGGGCTCCCACAGAACGGCTCGTCACGATATGGCACCTCCTCACCTTGCCAGTCAGGGACCTATACAACATGCTCACACTGTGTACAAATAAGGCTGCTCTTGAGAAGACAGAAGAATTCAGATGGAGTTAAACTTGGCGCTCTCGGGCCATAAACAGCTACCAGATATTCCCGCCCAGGAAGGAGCGACCTACCACAGCAGCCCTCAAAGTAAGTTCAGCTGTTGTTACCCTCCTTAGCTTTACATAACTTTGCCCTGAGTTTTGTGGGTTGTTTTATCCCTTACAAATAGAGCACACCCTCCTCCTAGGACAGGAACTGTCTTTCTTTCTCAGGTTCACAGTAGCCTGAGTTTGGAAAGACCCTAAATGCCAGCGCCATCCTCAGCGTGCCTGGCCGACACGTTTGATTTGGCAGGGACACATTCCTTTTGCTTTCCCTTGGACTGAAATTCAACAGCTAGGAACCCTTGTTGACAAACGTTCATTGTGTACCTGAAGACACAGACTGATACAAAAGTTAGATAGCTTTAAGCAGTTCGGAACCCAAAAGAAACTCAAGACCACTTACACTGCTGCCACAGAACAAACAGGGTCTGGTAGCCTGTAACTGTCAGCCAACATGACGCCACGGGGATGGGTCCAAACTATCTTCCAGAGGCCAGCTATTCTGGAGAGCAGTGAAAGTAGCCTAAGACTATTCTGTCCTTCTATTTCCAAAACCACAGTTTTATACATAAAAGTTTAAAGCAAAAACCATGTTAGGTTTTATCTTACTAATCCTTATCTTAAATAAGCGACATGACCCATGACCCAAACATTTCTAATTCAAAGTTAATCTCCTAAATCAATAGGAGATTAACTAAACTACTCAAGATACACACTTTTAGATGATAGCTGAATTGGCCAGGCCAGCTGTGTCATCTCAGCCCTAGCCTGACTGACTCCACCTTATTCTCACTACACATTAGGCAGGGAGAGAACAACAGGTTTTATAATCACATTGGCCTGAAACACGGAACACCAGGGAAACGGTCCCTGAAACATCCTGTGGGCTGGCCATGGCTCCTGCTGACCTATACACAGGCAGGCCCAGCATAGCAGCAACAGGACTGACCAGAGAGAGGGACATTTGCAACCTGGATCAGAGATCACAGCTGTGCTAGACGTGGCTGGGACAGTCTCTAATTTTTTTAAGTTGGGTGCCAATATCTAAATAAGTTTTATATAAAAATCCACATTTATGGCTTCTTTTCAATAAACAAAGCCCTTGGCAAAATAGAGACTATCACCAAAGGGCAGTGGCTGGCTGTAGCTATATGGGGCCTGAGTGGAGGGCTGGACAGAGCAAGTCCTGCAGGTCCCATTCTCCCTGTGGACAGCACCCACCGCATCAGTGTCCTCAACAGTGTCCCCCGATGAGGGCTAACTGCAAGGCATCCCTGTGGCCCTATGCATCAGACTTCCTGGGCCCTGTTTTACCACATTTGGGTGCAAGGAAGGGGAGAACCAACAGCAGTGCCAGCTCTGGAAGGAAATCTCCTGAGTTCTTCACATACCTGGAGAACCAAAGTACCTGAGGGTCACCTCCTGAGTCTTCACCTCTCCAGCCACGTTTTTTGCCATGCACTGGTAAATGCCCTGGTCGGTCTCCTGGGTGTTCTGGATCATCAGGGTCCCGTCATCCAGCAAGTTGAGGCGGGAATCCGTCTTCATGCTCAGCTCATTGCTATAAAGACAGAACTGACTCACTCCCAAATTTAAAGCCAGAGGCAACACTCTGCCTATCCCAAGAGGATCTGTCCTCGAAAGAGGCTCCCTCCCTGTGCACACCTGAGCACAGGGGCAGCCCCTTCCCCGGGGGGATCTGTCAGCAGCCCCTGACTTTGCAGGTGTTTCTGACAGGTGCCCACACACTCTCCCACTCATTCACATATCTGCTTTTATTAGTCACACATTCGATCTACCTAAGTGTTTTAAAGTGATCCTAATTCCAAAGGGGAAGAAATGAACATAGTGAGAAAATTTCAAAGGAAATGTTTTGCTTTGTTTCTGGTAAATGAAACCAAAAGGTTGGAAATGTATCTTTACGTTACTAAACATTGGACAAATCAGTCTTTTAAAAGTGATGCCCAAGCCAGGCACAGTGGTTCAGATCTGTAACCCTAGCACTCTGGGAGGCTGAGGCAGGAGAATCACTGGAGCTCAGAAGTTGGAGACCAGCCTAAGGAAGAGCAAGACCCCATCTCTGCTAAAACAGAAAAACTAGCAAGGCATTCTGGTGGATGCCTATAGTCCCAGCTACTCGGGAGACTGAGGAAGAAGGATTGCTTCAGCCCAGTAGTTTAAAGCTATGACACCATAGCACTCTACCCAGGGCAACAGAGTGACATTGTCTAAAAATAAATAAATCTAAGTAAAAATACAGGGGATGCCTACAGGCTATTGGTGGCTTCTCTTCTGGGAAGTACGGGAGCCCAGAAGCTCTGGGACAGCAGAGCCTGGTCTCTACCCTTCGTAGGACTTGGCCCCCAACATCCCTGACCTCTCCCACAACCTCCCTCTGCCACCTGTAACTCAGAGGCACACAGATAGGAGATAGGTGGGCTCTGGCATCACTGAGATCACAGGACATGGCAAACGTGAGGACAGCAGAGCCAGGTGTTGGGCATCTGGGAATCAGGCAGACAACACCCCTGGTTCATATCTGAACCTTCAGTGCTGAGTGCAGCTCAATCTCAGTTTCCCAGAAACCGGTGGACCCTAGATACCTGGGCATTTACGCAGAATGAACACCACTGGCCTTTTTCCGTAACTCACACCTGCAAGGATGCTCCCACTACTCCACCCCAGCACATCTTCTGCCTGGCACCAATCCATGCACAGAGTCAGCAAATGAAAACGATGGTCAGCTGGCCCTACAGAATGTGCCTGCCCGCCTGAGGCCCAGCCCCTGCAGGTGCCTTACCAGCCCAGACCAAAGGGGTATAGACCACCGATTCTCGGATTTGGCAGTGAGATTTAACTTTTCACAAATTTTGATTTATACGATGTAGTGTGACAGATTAGAGCCAAATCCATACTTCCCTTTTAAACCTGCACTTCACCATGTTCCAGAATCCTTCTGAGGTTTGAGTCTGCATTTTAAATCAGGACCTCTGGGACCTCTCCACTCAAGACCTCTGAGGCCAGGGACCTTCTGGAGAGGAAAGTGTCCTCCATTTCCCCAGGGCACTGGGCCCACACTGAAGGTGACCTTACAGCTATGACTTGTGTCTTCCTTCGTTTTACCTAGTGAACCTATGATTCTGTACCTGACACCGTGTCCTGAGGCCAGTCTGCCCAAGGACACAGCCACACCTGCTGCCCAGCCGGCCCTTGTCCATGGCCAGACCTGCGGGATCTTCAAGGCCACACCCTAACAGAACGCAATGCGGAAGAGCCAGGGCACGACCCACCGTGCCAGTCTCCACCCTCCATGTGCACATCGGTACCCCACGCAGAAACACTGGAGCAGCCGCCAGGATGTGGTTTCACCTCAAGGGGTCCCTTCAAAGGATAAGCTCGAAAAAGATGACCCTCAGCCCTAACCCTGGGAGCCCTACTGAGACCTCCCTCGGGTCTCCTGAGGACACTGTCCCCAGTAGAGGGTAGGGCCCCCCTATAAACCTGGTCACAACAAAGACTGAAGCTGGACACTTCAGGCAAGAGCTAGTCATCTTCAGCCACATGGAAGTGGGCAGGTGGGGAGGCGGCCGAACCTGGCAGGGCAGGGCATGACCAACGCCCAGACCTACACACACCACAGTCGCAAAGCCCAGAGGACAGCGTCACAGTCAAGAGAAACAGCCAGAGGGAGCTCAGGAGTTCCCTTGTTCCAGGTGCCATGTGAGTGAAGAAGAGGTGGCTTCACCCACTTCCCCTGTGTCCCCAGGTGGGGGTGTCAGGGCACAGCCCAGCCACCTACTTGTTTCGCAGCCAGATGATCTCAGGTTTGGGGTTGCCTTCGGCTCTGCAGGTGAAGTACACTGTGTTCCCCGAGGTGACGTCTGCATCCTGGGGCTCAGATGTAATCCGGGGCCTTTCTGTGCCCAATAAGGAAACAGAACCTCAGTCTAAAAGTACTAAGGAAGGTAAGTGGGGACCCCAAGTCCTGCATGTTCAGGGGCAAACCGACGGCCGGGCTGGAGCACCCCCAACCCGCGCCTGTGGGGCCCCGTGAGGACCGGGCTCGCGCACCACAGTCCAGCTCTTCTGGAGTGACGGTCGCCACAGAGCGGCCCTGGATGCGCCTGGGGTACTCGCAGGTGGCAGCCGCCTGCGCGTTCCCAGATTGCGCGTAGGTCTTCAGCAAGTCCGCCAACCACAGGATTTCACAGTCACAGTGAAGCGCGTTTGAATCCAGCCGCCTGTGGGGAGGAAGAGGAAGAAATGAGGGCCAAGGGATGAGGGCTTGCCATCCGTCTGCCCGACCATCCAGACAGGGCCTCCAGGGCTTGATCAATGCATTGCATAGGGCCTGCCACTACGTGGCATCAGGCTGGGTCAGGCTGAATCTTGGGTGCAATGCTGGGCTGCAGGAGGAGAGAGGAAGAGGCCAGCACCACTGGAAGGGCCACTAGTGCCACTGGCTAAGGACTGGACTGGGACTGACCAGAGAACAGCTGAGGAGCCCCAGGAAGTCCTTGCAGGTGGACTGAGCTTATATAGTGGCCAGACTAACAGTGGCTCCAAGTCAAACCCTAATGACCCTTACTCAGATGACAGGCACCTGCCGCTTAATCGTGGTTACCCAGAACAGCCTCTCTGTGGCCTTCAAACAAGAAGGGCTAATTGATTTGTCTCCCCATGAAGAGGCACGCATGCCCCATGCTCAAATCAGGGTCCGTGAAGGAGCAGACCCTGCTACATGTGTTGCATTCCAACCCACTGAATAAGTCAGGAACATTCCATAAAGAGACAGGTGGGAGCTATTTGTAGAGAGCAATAGCTCAGGAAAGACCACAGCTGGGAACCCGCCGCTGCTGCTCTGGACAAATCTGGGCATTTTAGCGCCCCATTACCTCCCCCAGCCTGGAACTGCCCAGGGAAGGTGGCTGGGAGCCGTGCCTCAGGCTGGGTGACGTCTGAGCCCAGTACAGTGTCAAGGGACAGTGTCCTGGGCTTGACACCAGGGACACAGGCTGGACCAGGAAGACACTGAGATGTGCTCGTACAGGGAAAGAGGGCTCTAGGCAGAGCAGGTGCTCCCTGCAGACTCGTGGTCATGGCCCAGAGTGACCACACTGGATCTGCACATTGTTGGAGCCTGAAGACCACACAGCTTTGGGGCAACGGGGAGACTCTGGCTAAGTTCACACCACATGGGCCCAGGGATGGCCTCAGGTGGGGGATGACAAGAGGGGGATGTTAGCCTGGAGGAGAAAAGAGCAGGAAACTGGCCCCATGACCGACCCTCTCCCTGGAGAGCACAGGAAGAATCTGGATGCAAACAGGACCCCTCTGCTGCACCCAGTTCTTAGATGAGGTGGCTGCAAAGTGGGTGGAGTCTGTGACTTGCCCAGGGCACCCAGAACCTGTGGGGCACCAGACCTCACAGTCCCCTGCAGAAGGCCACCAAAGATCATGGGATAATACAAGTGAGTTGGGATGGGCATGGTGAGGCCTGCGACATCTGGTCAGCCCATCTAGGCAAGGTGGGAAACTGAGGGACACGTAGGAGCCCCTACCCTGCCTGCTCTGACACAGGAAGAGGGTCGCCAGGAACCCTGGGGTGGGTCAGAGATCGCTCCAGAAAGGCGCTGCAGCTGGGATGCTAGCAGACCCAGCACCAGGTCTTGGGACCTGCTGTTTGAGGTCCTTCGGTCACATGCAAAGTGGGGAGTTTGCCAGATGTGGGGGGCAGTCACCCCTCCGCCTGCTCCGAACTCACAGTGACTCTCTGGATCATCTGTATGGGCAACTTCTCTCTGCTCTCTCTCATCTGCCCAGGTGGTCTTTCCCATCCCACCTGGCACAGGGTCTTCAGTCAGGCTGAGGACATAAACACCCTGAAGATGGGAACCCCAAGTAGCTGTGAGGCCCGCGCCCACCCCACTGGACCAGAGATGCGAAGGCCCCTCTGTCAGGCCTGATTCTGGATGTTTCTGGTCTCTTTCTTAGGTCTAGTTCAGCCAACCACGGGCAACAGCTAAGTGACAATAACAGCCTTCATGTCCAGGACAGAAGCACAGACCACCACGTGCCTGCCACCAGCACTGACACCTCTGCTCCCTCGGGGGACTCAGCGAGAAGACACTTGTCTTTGGGGCCTTGGAAAAGGTGGACTTCACGACATAAGGTGTTGCAGTCGGGGTGCCAGAGAGAGGGGCATAAGGCGGAAGGGGCCCTCTCTAGGCTGATGTCACTTTCAACAGCAAAACACACCCTAAAACAGGTTGTTGGTATGAAGAGTTTAAAATGAGTTTTGAGAACATCGGACATATTGTCTTCTCAGAGGCTTTACTCCACCACTGCCTGAGCTTCGGCCTCCCAGCTGGCCTTCCAACTCCTGGCCACGTTGTCCACGTTATAAACCTTCAGGACGCTCAGTAATAGGACGGGGTGAGCAGAAAACACAGACATAAACAAGGCCTTGTAAAAGGGTAACAGCTGGGAACCTGCTGGATGTTTGCACAACAATGGTTTTATACTCACAGCCTTTTCATAGATTCCAAGTGATTAAATGTCCCTGGAACTAAATGTGTAATCCGGTTGTTGTGCAAAAACCTGTAAAACAGACATTAATATAAGTTTTTTAAATACTTCTTAAACGTGTACAGAAGAATATAACCAGTCAAATGTATCACCCTCTTAAAATAAAAAAAAAGCTCAGCAATTTCACTAATACAAGTGAATTTGAGAACAGTGTTTATTGTCTAGTAAAAAACTTGATTTTCCCTCTATTTTATCCCCATTCCCAAATAAAGATAAAATCCTTAAGCCCTGCTCGTGAGCTGAGAAGGCAGATTCTGCACCAATTTCAGGCAGTTAGCAGACGTTGACCTTAACTCTGCCAAAGCCAGTGACTGGGGCGGGGAGGGGTGGGCTCCATGGGCCTGAAATGGAAAATTAAGGAAGAAAATGCAACTTACAGCCTTTCAAGCTTGGGCAAATGATGAAATGATTCTGGGTCCAAAGTTTCTATCTGATTAAAGTGCAGGTATCTATAGGAGTTTAAAAAAGAAAAAAATACATAGATAAACAATTTATTTCTCTTCTCTAGATCTCCTGCTCAAAAATTTTTTTCAAGTCATTTCAATTTATACATCAACAGCTAAATCTAGATTTCCTACATCGTGTAGAAAACAAATGATATAGTCAAGAAAATTAAGTACATCTGAAAACTGGGCACACACGTTTCTACAACTGCCTGGTGTGGACGTGGGACAGACGGAGTTTGATTCAGACCCACAGGGCAGAGGGACCCGCCCAGCCCTGCTGCCTCCACTCTCAAATACAGGGATCTTGAAACTAAACAGAACGAAAACATCATCTTACTAGCAGCACACACACAAGTCACAAATGCCCTCCCTCGATGGATCCCTGTGGATCTGGGCAGGTGTCACCTTGACAGTGAGCCTGCTGCAGACACACAGCGACAGAACAGCTTCCAAGAAGCACCGAGTGCAGAAAGACACCTGTTTCCTGGAGGAATAGCAACAGAACATCCAGCGTCTCCGCTGCTCTCCATTCACGTCTCCTTGCTGCCCTGACTTACCACACGTGACTGGTGTAACTAACCTTTCTGATATTTCAGAATACTAATCTTCTCACTTTGCACAGTGGTGTTCTTTTTCTCTCAAGTAAGGCACTCATGGTGCTTCTGCAGGGAGGGCCTCCCGCCCTGGTGAGGGGGGTGACCAGGATGGCCCCACAGGGATAAGCACACATTTACACTGACCACTGCTGGAGACGCCAGAGGTCAGCTCTAGGGACAGAACTGATATTGCAGCTGCAGTCTCTACCATGAATCCAACAAGGAGGTGCTTCCGAATCCTGTCACTTTCATTAACTTCTTGAGATTATTGTCACTTCCAGGGCACAGAGAATCGACTGCAATGGCCTGTCCTGCCAGGCCAGCTCCTGGGATAAAATCCATTCACATGCCTGAGTCTGGGCACTGGGGCCCCTCCTGGGGTAGGTCTGTGCCCAGTGCCCTCGGCAGGGGATGGGCAGCACAAGAGCGGAAGGAAGACGTGTTCCATGAAAGGTCCCAACAGGCAGCACCAGATGGCTCTTCAGGACCCATTTGGCACCTGGTCTAGGCATGTGACCTATTAGCAGCAGGGAGGAGGTACAGAGGCTGTACCTCTGTAGGCATAACCTCCTAAGTTATGACAAGGGGTACATAAGCCCCAGCTCAGAGCAGGTCCTCTTGAAAGCCCTTCCCCTAATTCAGTGCAATTGCCAAGAGGCCGAGCACAGATTCAGGTCTGCCTGGAAAGGTGCTAGGAAGGTACTGCCAGGGCTCTGCAGAACCCTGGACGGGGCGGGGGGGGAGGGGGCAGGCAGTCCAGTGTCACTTACCCTCCTTGAGTGGCTGAGGAAGCTGAGGACCTACAACAGGCAGTGACTCCCTAGCACCCTGAAGGCACAGAGGGACTGGAGCCCATGCTCTGGCCACGGGTGTTTCTAAGAGGAGCCCACAGCTCCCAGGGCCCGTGTGAACCAGAGGAGATGGGGGTCAGCTGATGGGAGGCAGGTCCCCTTCACTCTGGAGGGGAGCCCCTGGGACGGGGATGCAGACAGCACAGACCCAGCAAGAACCCCCTCCCAAGACACCCATACTTCGGCAGGCATTGGTGGGCATGTGTGACCTGCTCTTGGAGGACACACACATCTCCCTCCTGAGGACCTGAGTTTCCTTGGTGCACCAGACAGTCACTGAATGGAACCAACGCTACCAGCAGAGACTCTCCCCCAACCGTCAGAACATTCCAGGAAAAAAAAAACACTGGGAAATTAATGCACAGATGCCAGCCCTCATTCTGCTCCTCTCTTCCTTAAAGATGACACTCGACTCTCCGCCTCTGAGGCCAGGTGGTGGTGGGGGGCGTAGGGGGCGCAGTGTGGATTCCAGGGCTGTCTGTGGTGACGAAGGTGCTGTCCCCACCACACAGAACACGCCATGTGAGGGCACCTGCTCTCTGTAAACTCTCCCTGTGTGGGGGCATCATGCAAGGTCTCATGTCCTTCAGTTCTCTCTGAAGCAGAGGTTACACAGGCCTTAACAGAATTTGCTCCCAAATCCACGCACTCAGCGTGGGGAAGCCACTCTCACAGGAACAAATAAACACTGAAAAACAGGAGCATCCCGTGGGCCCACACAACACAGGGTTCCCGAGTGGGTCCTCTCTCAGCCCTGCCTCAAATTCCCAGAATCAGTTCTGTGCCCAGTCAACCAAGGACACAGGAAAACACACACAGCTGCAGCAGGAATGTCCCACGTGTCACAGCAGACAGCTGTTCTCCATCCATGTTCCCAGAACGATAAGGCCTCCCTGGACTCCTCGGGAACTGGACCATCCAGAGAGACATGAGTGGCCCAGCAAACACACCAGGACAAGCCTCCTTTGATCAGGATTCCCCACCAAAAAGTCAACATCTGACTTCACAGCAAAGCTCTGCTTCCTATGCGGCCAACGAAACGCCACTCAGTGACTCGCTACACACGCTAACTGGAGTGCCGGGAACAACAGTGCGGTTTTCTCCAAAGTTAGGGCATTACGATGGAAGAGGGTGAACCACATGTGTTTGCAGTCACAGAAAGGAACCTGTATGCGATGCCAACAGCCCCCTCGTCCCAGGGGACCGGGACACCTCTGCCACAAAAGGCCATGTGCTCCACTAGGCGAGCCCATCTGACCTAATTCACACTGTGATGCGGAAAGTCAATCGATCCATCTCATCATTCTTGGTATCCTAAGCCCCGGACACAGGGCCTGGCACCGCTGTGGAAGAAACCCAGCCGGTGTGTACGGCCGGCGGTGGGCAGCTGGGCTGAGGGGGAGGCCAGGGACACGGGGAACCCAGCCCATCGCTGCTGTCGGCTGTCAGGCGCCTCCTCCCTGCAGCCCACCAGCATGGACATGCATCATGCAAACAGCAGACTCAGTCCACTCTTCCCTGCGAGAGGCAAAAAGGCAGGCGGGATGGAGAGACGGAAGCGCAGAAGAGAGGGGCACTTACAGTTGCTCTAGAGAGGCAAGTCCCTTAAATGCCTCCCTGTCAATTGACTGGATCTCATTCTTGTACAAATAGCTGAAACAAGAAACATGGGAGTGTTAGCACACAGACACGAGGGCACAACTCCAGACGGAAAAGAAGAATTAAACTCACACATGGACATGGTTTTTCAACTAATGACCGTATTAGAATGCAAACAAAACATTTACACAGCAAGTACAGTCCCCTCCTGACGGGTTCCTTTCCCTTAATCTCAGGTGGACCAAAAGCGGTAGGTCCATGCCAGAAGTGTTCAGACCGTCACTGCGTGTTGTCAGATAAAAACAGGTTCTTGGACTACAGCTAAAAATATTTGACAACACATTTGCTTCAAAAGCCTGAAGAGAATAGAACCATTTCCCCACAAACATGGAAAATGCATTGATTATAAAACTCTATAACTGCTACTGAGAGAGTTCTGAAATATCCAGACACAACTTGGGAGCCGACGAGGTGACCCCACCGAGCATGTTCTGAATTACCACCCAGAGTCCCCTCCTTATAAACAGCAGTAGCCCAGGTATACAAGAGTTGCTTAATTGGCCCAACACCTGTTTTTGTGTGGTCTACAAGCTAAGAAAGGTTTTAACAGTTTAGAGTGGCTGAAACTTTCAAAAGAGGAATCCTATTTTGGGACACATAAGTATATGGACCTGAAATTTCAGTGTCCACAAATGAAGTTCTGTTGCACAGTGACCACACTCACACCTTAGGCACTGTCTGTGCTGTATGTCAGAACTGAGTTGTCACAACAAAGACCCCACAGCTGCAGAACTTCAGATTTGCCCTGCCCAGTACGCTACAGAAAAGCCTGCAGACTTCCACACAAAAACACCACTATTGCAGAAAAAGCCACGCAGTTCTGTATGTTGGGTCCTTCCAACTTGGACATGCCCTGTGTCCAGCCAAGTTTCTTCAAAACACAGGACTATGGCAGCCAATCTCTGGTGACCCCCAAGAACATGTGAACTACAAGTGGTGTCTGCACCTGGGTGTAGAGACACCTGCCATGGCCTTGCTCAGGACCCACCTGGCTCCATCTCTGATGTAGGTGGATGGCTAAGTCAAAAGCCACACTTTCCCACATTTCGACTTCTGGCCAAAACTTCTCTTCAAACTGATTACTGAGTGGCTGGATTTTACCTACCTAATCCACTAAATAAGCAACACATTTTGTCTTAATGCCTGTAATATTTTGTATTTCATTTATAGAAGGACAAAGTGTCTTATTGTATACTAATTAATGTTTGGTGCAGGACACGGTTTAACAGCACCTGCTCTGCTATCCTTAATTGTCAGAATCCATCTGAGTGGATCTGATCTCTTCCCTCCACGCAGATCTGATGAGGTGACCTCATGAAGAATACGTACGTGCCTGTAAGCCCTAACTCTGACCAGCCACGGCCCCCGGCAGAGGCCTGGCAAGGTCGTTACTCCTCCAACTGCCCAGGGTTGCATCCTGCCTTGAGTACGAGGTCACTCAACCCCTCTGTGCCTCAGTGTCTTCTTTCATAAAATTGTAATAAGCTCTTGGGACACAGCCCAGTCCTTCGTAACTGCTGCTCGGGTGAGAACTGTTACTGTGACCTCTGAGAAGGGAGGTTTTTGGGCTCATTTCTTACAAATAAACCAGAACCAACATATCAAAGCAAATATCACTTTGCACACACTTAAAAAAAAAAAAATCACAGGAAGTTAAGAATACACAAAACTGAATCCAGTGACTATGTATACACCTGTGTTTATAAAGACATGGGAACATTGTTTTTATAAGAATAACTGGCTATTCATCATGCTCTAATGATAAATTTTCTACAACATCACTGAGTTTATCCTTTGATTGTCAATTCTATCTCAATAATGATTTCATCATTAGGTAACTATGGACCCAGTAATTAGAGTCCCAGGAAATAAGAACTACTCAACTTACTGGATGCAGAGCGTAAATGTCTCAACACAATAACTAAGAAAATGTTAACCAGTGTGATGAAAATATGTCAAGTGGTCTATAAAACCAGTGTATGGTGCCCCATGATTGCATTAATATACACAGCTATGATTTAATAATAAATAAATTTTTAAAAAATGAACTTTTGTACTAACTAAATATACAAGGCTGAATCAATAAACCAAGAGAATTCTTAAGTGTTTCAATTGCACTATTAACAAAGTTTCCTAAATCCGTGTGTGTCCCAATGTTCTCTACCAATGAACTCTGAGGAATCTATAGCAGGAAGCTGGGAACAGACAACAGCTGGATTAAGGGGTCACCCAGGCCTCTGTCTGCACAGCCAACTCCCAGCTTAGCTGGACTCTGAGTCAGCACCCACCTCCCTCTGCACCGCCAGGCTGCAGAGTCCCCACCTCGGGTCCTGTGCTGTCCCCTCAGGTCCTGTGCTGTCCCCTGGTGCCAAGTCCCCCCTCGGGTCCTGTGCTGTCCCCTGCTACCGAGTCCCCCCCTCGGGCCCTGTGCTGTCCTCTGCTGGGGCACCACGGACGTATTACGTACGATGAAAGTAATGGGAAGAGAGGCTCTGGTGAGACAGCCTGGAAAGAGATGTCTCAGTGGAAAAGAGGATGCCAAACTACGGAAGGGCAGACACTGCAGAGTGCACGGTAAGGTGTTCTTAAGGAATTCAAAATAGAATAGGACCTCAACACACACTTGTGCACAACCCCCAAATGCTGGCCTCCAGCCAGCTCAGTCCACTTTGCAGGAAACAAAAAGCTTTCTTCCGGAACTTCCACTGTACTTAAAATACCAAAACAATAAATAAAGGGGTAAGAAAAACAAACAAAAACTCAAAGAATAAATAGAAGCCTTATCTCTCATTTTTAAAATGAGGTGCAGGCTTAGTAATACTCATACAGAATTTCAAATTAACATAGCATGTATGCCAAAAAGGGGTGGGGGGGGAATGTCCTATAACACTTTCAAATAACTTCATAGAAAAAGTTCCATAATTAAGAAGCAATGGCACAGCTGAAATCAACAGATTTCAGACTATGACCCACGCTAGCAAGATGACTTTTGAAAAAAATCGACATACTTTAAAACTGTTCAGGTTGTTATGACAGAAACTTTTGATAATAATAACTGATATAAGTCCCTTATTTAAAAAATGGCTTTCTTTGGAAAGTTGTATATGTCCTAAAAGTAAGAATAATTGGCCGAAAGCCCAGGACACACTCATTGATAGAGGCAGGAACATATCTGAGCGTTCTTCTTAATCCTTTTCAATTTTAAAATAAGTGCCGTGAAGGATGGTAAACCAGCAAATCTCAGGGAGCTCATTTTCTAACCCAAACAACTGACTTCAATAAGCAAAAGCTTTAAGTGTTAAATAAATGTTTGAAAATAAAATTTAACTACAACACCCCCCCCCCCAGTAAAATAAGAGTGGAGGAGGGCAAGAAAATTTGCCAGAATCAGTGACATTCCAAAGGGATTAGTAACTTACATTTTACATTTCACCCACGGCTGGGAAAGCAACTTGGGACAGAGTGTTCTGTGCTCATAGGTCAGCCGTCCACACTGGCGTCTGAATATGGGGACGTCCAGGCCTAGCAGCACCAGGATCACTCCCAGGATCATTTTCAGAGGCCTTGCATCTTAATTTTATTCAACCTATTTTACTTAAGGCTTAGGAAAAAAATCATATAATGTAGCACTTTATAATGACAGTCCATTTAAAGAAATTTCACCCAAACTTTTACTCACCTTCTGAACAAAAAACCTCTTTAGGTGGATACACTTACAGTAATTGACAAAGTAGTGTAGCATTTTGTTCTATATTTAAATAATCTAAACATAGACAACATAAGCTCTTGGGTTAAAGAACTGATGGTTAACTTACAGATATTTTAAGTTTTCCAAGTCCTCGAAGGCTCCACTGGGTATCCTCTTGATCTGATTATTGTTGAGAAGCCTGTGACAAGGGGACTCAGTAAGAATTTAAACGCACTTACTTCAAAAGCATTAAGGGAAAATGTTCCTACAGCCTTGAAAAAGGTCATAAAATGAGGAAGCTATGGAATTTACTATCAACAGTTTTAAGTGCTAAATTAACACAATAAATAATGTTAGTGCTTAACCATTATGATTGCAAGTGTGCTCAAATAAGGAGTGTCCATATCATTCCACGTGTTTTCACTGTTCTATAAAACAGAGAAAACATTCTTCCCCTCCTGAGAAAAGGAAGATCTGTGGCTTCATCCTGCTTCTCTCAGCCTCTCTGCCTTAGCCAGGAACTGGGCCCATGTGGAGGCAACCTCAGGAGCAGGACTGTCCTGAGGCCACCACATCGTCCCTGGGCCCAGACAAGGACCCGGAGTGCGGAGAAGGCGGGTCACCTGCCCTCTAGGTCACATGGCTGACAGGTGGCTCGTCAGTCACACATCAGGACAAACATCCAGTCAGGCTGCAGAAGAAGACAGCTTCCCACCACAGGCACTCGGAAAACAGCCTGGGGTCTGCTGCGGCCCCTGGGACTTCCATCCTACCCCCGCATGCCCACCCCTTGGGCTCTAAGCGCCGGTGCAGGTCTGGCCGAGTCCACCCTGAGCTTGGGAGACATTCCACGTGCCCAGCCTCGCAGTGGGAGAAGTGAAGGGGCTCAGGAGCCACTGAGTTGAGGGTAGGGTGAGTTACCCATGTGGAGATGAGGGGCCAGCCTGGCTGGCAGAAAGGCAGTCCTCACACACATTCCTCCCTCACCCTCCACCTCACACCCACTCGCACCCACTGACTGTGCTGAGCATGTCACCCACAGCCCAAGAATCAACTTACAGTGTGTTCAAGTTTCTCAGCCGCCTGAAGGCTCCTGGCTGGATCTCTCTAATTCTGTTAAAGCGAAGATCTCTGTAGAGAGAGGAGAAAAGCATTAATATGTGAAAAAATACCTCCAAATTGCTAGGCCTTTGCTATTATTCCTCAAAAGTCAGTTTCAAAATGACAATGAAGAATTTAAAAAGTCATATGGCTCAGTTCACTCCTCGGGTGGATCCTATCTTCTGCGGCTAATAACTATACAGATATTGATCACAATGACAAAACGAGGGCACCAGGTCACAGAAATGCACTCACACAGTCGCTGTGGGGGATAAACATAGGGTAGCTCCCTACACACCCAACTCTGGCCCACACACGGAGTCCTGTCAGTAGGCACAGCCTAAATTTTCATGTGTCCAGATACAGTCCCAGCACAGCGTGTGAAAGGGACACTGAGCGTGAGCTCCAATGCTCACAGTTCATCAGTGACATCCAGACGTCACCTCAGTGATGAGCAGACAATGCCCCAAACCCCACAAAGGACACCTCCACATGGGTTTCAATTGAAGGGGTTCCAAACTGATTACTCTAGGTTTCCCGGACAGCCCAGAAGAGACTGAGAGCCCTGGGGCTGTGGGGCTGCAGAAGAAAGCTTCGGTTTTCAGCCCCCTAGAGCTAATGCTGGGGGGGTAGGCTGAGAAAGGGGAGGGGCGGGAGGAAGTCCTGGGGTGGCTGGAGGCCCTGGGGTGCAGGGAAAGGCCCTGGGGGAGGAGGCCCTGGGGGGAGGAGGCCCTGGGGGAGGGGGGGAAGACCAGGGGAAAGGCCCTGAGAGGTGAGGATACCCCTTGGGGGGCACAGATCCCAGGCAAGATGGGAAGAGAAGACTGGCAGGGACATACGTTCTTAGAAGCCACACGTCCATTCAGAATTAAAAACTAAAAATGTAACACATGTGAAAAACTTGAAAATAAATAGAAAGCCCATTTTCTTTACCAAATAGTCTTAGACCACAGCTTCATGACTCACAGATCCAGCCCTTCTGGGCTGAAGATGCTCTCCCCCAAATTCGCAGCTGCCGTCCCCACTTCAGGGAGGCAGGATGTGACCTATTTGGAGATCAGGCCTTCTTCACAGAAGTCTTCAAGTTAAAATAAGGTCCCTGGGTGTCTTGTGACACTCACTGAACTCTGAAAACATTATCTTCTAAGGAACCTGATTATTCTGAGCCAATGTACTCACTGCCAGTGATTTATGGAATTGGTTCTAGCTTGTGGTTCAATAAGAAGCTTCTCAAAGACTGTGAGTCACTGCTGCCGGCTGTGTGCAGCCCCAGTCCGAAGTGGACACCGTCCCCCCTCCCCCCACGGCCTTGCCTTGGGCGAGTCCCCGGAGGGAGGAGGAAGGGTGGCCCCTCACCCTTCCACAATCCCCTGCTCCTGCACCCATGTGTTTGCTGTTAAGTTAATGAGATGTCAACTTACTTCCCTGTGGGAGTGGCTAATAGAAACACACCCTGGTGGAGAGAGGGACGCCAGAAGGAAGGTCATCACAGATTTTCACAGATTAACCAGTCCACTTGTAAGACACGGACCAATTATTTATAAGGAAAGACCCTGACTAGCTAAGACTTCAGTATGAATTACAAATGCCTGGAAAGACACTCTCACCACAGACACAGCAAACATGGGGCTCTGGCAGCATTTGAACAGGCAGAAAAACGTCCTCCTGGCTGAGCCAAGGAGCCACAGCTCACAGCAGAAACTGGACTTTCCTCGCAAGAAGCGACTTGGTCTCCAGAGTGCAGGACGGTGGGCACCCTTTGGCCCACGCACAGCCCTCAGAGGAGGACTACGGCAACAGCACTCTGGAAGCTAGAAACCAGACAGATGGGGACTTGGTGACAGAGAACTTAAACCCCTGTAGGCTGCACAGAAGGTTCCAGAACAACATCCACTAGAGAGCCCCCCCGCCCCCCGCAGCACAGCTGAGCACCAGACACGCAGCCAGCAGGGAGCTTCCTAACGAAGGAACAGAATTTGAAGGTGCTGTTAATGAAGGTCAGTGATCACAAGCTGAGGATGAATGTCTGGCCTGCAGAGTTAAATAAAGTGGTATTACAATTAACCTGTTTCTAGTTTTCTTTGTGAAACTACTGGAAAATTTTAAGTTGCATATATGGGGCTCATCATCCTGCTGGCGGCCGGCACTGTCCTAAGCTAAAAGGTCACTTCACGGCCCGTCCACAAAGAGAACAGCCAGTCCGTGCCCTTGCCAGACAGCCTGAGAAGGACACCTGCTAAGAAGGTCAGACAGAGCATCCCCTCTTCAACAATGGGGGAAGTCGAGCAGAGAAAAATGACATGATTTAAAAAAAAAAAAAAAAAACTAATCAAAATTCCAGAACTGAACAATACAATAGCTGAAAGGAAAACCTCAGGGCATGGACTTAACACACTGAACTACAGAGAAGGAAGTGGGCTTGGAAGCTACACCAGACATCTCATCTGAAGAACAGAGGACAAGCACGGACGTACTCAGTGTCCGCACAGGCAGGCGTCCCTCTGTGCGTGTGTCTTTAATTTTTGTCTGATAGCACAGAAAAACCGTCACCAAACCAGACTCTGTTTGAGCTGACTTAAAATATAGGTCTATGTTTCTTAAAACCATAATTTGTTTTAATTATTACAAAGACCTCTCGACTGAGCCGTTTGTAAAGACCTGCAGCATTTTACTGACTCAGCCCATTTCACTGTGCAACTGTGTCATCATCAGCTCTGACCTAAACACAGGCCATGGGCTGCACACACATCACTTCTGGGAACTCCAGAGCCGCCTTAGAGACCAACATCTCCTGAGCAAGGGAAGGAGTGGGAAGTCAGGTCCGTGTGGCTCCAACCCAGAGACACGCCCAGGGGATCAGACCCCAAAGAGCAGAGAAGAGAAGACGCCCGTGGTCATTTCGGATGTGAGCCCCAAGTTCATGTGGCCACCTGCAGGGCTGCTCTGCTCTGATGCCTGAGCACAGAAGGGCTGTGCCCCCAGGGACAGCATCACCTGGGGGTTTGTCAGGAAGGCAAATTCAGGGCCCCCCACATCTACAGAATCAGAAACTTGGGGGTGGGCCCCAGTACTGGAGTCTTACAAGCCCTTGAGGGGGCTCAGAGGCAAGGTAACATCTGAAGACCACGGTCCTTCAGCAGTGCTGGTGACATGACAGACACACATCACGGTCTGCATGAGAGCGTGGTGGGCCCAGACATGGCCGGACTCACATGCACACGAGGGCCCCTGCTCATCTTCTCTGCCTTTTCTCCGCTTCTCCGCTGAGCCTGACATGAAGCTTACATTGAAGGCAGGCACCTTAACTCTCCAGTTAGTGCTTAAATTCAAGATACGCCGTAGTCCCTCTGTAACTTGTAAATAATGTCTGCGCAGACAAAACCCTCAACCATAGAGAGCTGCCCATAGAGGCCAGCCACACCTACAAAACACTCAGTTATCCGACAAGTAAAATTAGCACTTTTTGTAATAAATATTTCCACAAATCTTAACTGGGGAAAAAAATGAATTTGAACTTTAAAAATTGAAGAGCACTTTAAGAAATTGTCCAGGCCCTTTCCCGGGGTTCCCACCCACAGTCTCACTGTGGCACCTGCCCAGTGCATGACACCGCTGGCTGCTGACAGCAGCCTGGTCATCTGCCCTCGGTAGCCGGTAGCACAACTTCTCCCAACAAGCACTGTGTGATCACTGCCAGTCAGGGACACAAGAGTGGTCACTAGGTGGGCACCATGAGCCTGGTGCTGGAGCCCAGCCCCCCACCTGGACACTCCTCCACGGCGCTCCCTGAAACTCAAAGTTCTAAACCGGAGATGGGTGTACACGAGCAGCCATGAAAAGGTCACAGGTGGAAAGGAGTGTCTGTTTGCAAGGTGCTTCGTGAACCTCGAAACTCTCTTGATATCCCCGGTGGACGCCACCTGCGATTCCAGTGGGCCTCGCCCATTCATTCCTCACCAGGAACGGGGACCTCTGGACTGGGTTGTCTCCACGTGGAGAGCCTCAGTATGTACAGGGCAACTGTCACAAGCCCCAGCAGGGGCAGCTCCAGGGCAAGGTCACAGCCTACTTCAGGGTCTGCCCTCATCCTTGGGTGGCTGCGTCACAGGACAGCTAAGGAATAAGCATGGGCACAGTGAGGTGGCCGCTGAGGGAGGGAAAGGGAAATGGTGGAGAACCAGGTGGGAACAAGTTCCTTGACTCGAAAATAAGGATTTAGAAAGTAAGACTCCATTTATCTCAAGTCAGCCCGTCAGCAATAGGGCTGGCCAAGCAGTGGGAATCTCCCAGGGCCCTTCTCAGCACCAGCTGCTCCTGCTGGATGTGAGAGAACCTGAAGGCAGATCCTCCTGGACTCTCAGCTGCCCCTCCCAGCAGCGGTCCGGTACAGCGCTGGGGTAGAGACACCTGCGCTGACTGCTCAGGGCCCTGGGTCTGAGGAACAGCCAGGAACAATCGTCACACATGAGGCTCCCAGAGACAGAACCCAGGCCTGTTTATATTTTATGTCTGAAAAGCTAGCAGACTCTAGCACAAGGAGTTTCAAGGTGTTTTGTTTTGCTTTGGTTTTAGCGTTTCCATTATTCCAAAATCTTACTGGAACCAAAAAAACTACCAGGACGAAAAAAATATATGTACTGTCAAGAATTGCAGTTTGGGGGTGGCGCCTGTGGCTCAGTGAGTAGGGCGCCGGCCCCATATGCCGAAGGTGGCGGGTTCAAATCCAGCCCCGGCCAAACTGCAACAAAAACAAAAATATAGCCGGGCATTGTGGCGGGCGCCTGTAGTCCCAGCTGCTCGGGAGGCTGAGGCAAGAGAATAGCGTAAGCCCAAGAGTTAGAGGTTGCTGTGAGCCGTGTGACGCCACAGCTCTCTACCCGAGGGCAGTACAGTGAGACTCTGTCTCTACAAAAAAAAAAAAAAAAAGAATTGCAGTTTGGAAAGAAGCATCAGAGTACAGGTTTATACTCAATTATTACAATCACAATTCAGAACCACAGTATAATTAAAAGTTAGAACAAAAAGGAAACTTGGAGATCCAAGTTTTAACCTAATTCCCTCTGGGGATTTTGTGGCTTGAGTTCCCCTGTCGCAGTAACAGAAACACACAAACCACTCAGTGATGCTTATTTAGTCACAGAAAAAGTTAAAATGAATAAAAAAGGAAGTCTTCAGAAACCCTTTTAGAAAGTTCATTCTAGTATACTCTTCTTCAATAATGCTGATTTCTTTTTTTTTTTTTTTTTGAGACAGTCTCACTATGTCACCTTGGGTAGAGTGCTGTGGCATCACAGCTCACAGCAACCTCAAATGCTTGGGCTTAAGCTGGGGCCATAGGCACCTGCCACAACACCCACCTATTTGTTGTTGTTGTTGTTGCACTTGTCGTTGTTGTTTTAGCCTGCCTGATTTGGGTTCGAACTGGCCAGCCTCGGTGTATGTGGCCGTCACCCTACCCATTGAGCTATGGGTGCCGCCCAATAATACTGATTTTTAAAACAAGACAGTCAACTTTTCCCATTTACAAAAGTGACACTTTTATCTTATTTTATCTTGAGACAGGGTCTCATTCTGTCAGCCAGGCTGACATGCAGTGGGTATCATCATAGTTCACTGCAGCTTCAAACTCCTGGGCTCTAGAGATCCTCCTGGCTCAGCCTCCCCGGTAGCTGGGACTACAGGCATAAGGACTCGCTATGTTGCTCTGTCTGGTCTCAAAATCCCAGCCTCAAGCAATCCTCCCTCCTCAGCTTCCCAAACTGCCAGGATTACAGGCGTTGAGACACCTTGCCTGACCGAGTTTTATTTTTGAATAAAAAAAATTAAGAATAATTTGTCAACAAATTCAAAATTGCATAATATACTGTTTGGTTTGAGAATCAATAGTATTTTGATGATGTAATTAAAATTAAATCATACCAGACTATCAACACCAGAGAAAAGTTACTTTTCTGATATGTTGACTAGAACCTTGCATTTTATTCCATATCTGGGGCTGTGTTTCCCATGGACACTGGACGACAGATGACTTGCAGACATGTCCCTGCAAACAAGGCCTTTCAGTGTGTTTTTGTGGTTACCGTCTTTATCCAGCCTGGATTTTTAAAAAATTATTTTGGGCATCTTCACATATTACCTAAATCTTTTTATCCCATTTGGATCACGAGTTACAAACCACCTTGAGGCTAGGTGCACCGTCAACCTCATGTTTCGGCCCTCACAGAATTTCAACACGGGTGGTGTTGCATGTTCCCCACCGGTGCACGCCCCCAACCCAAGCCTGCTCCCACCCTGCACAGTTCCCACCCAAGCACACAGCTGCAGACCCGCAAAGGAGCCCTGGTTGGGGACAAGAGTTCTCCAGCACAGGAGAAACAAGCCAAGGCTCTGAAACCACTCTGAGTCTGAGCGGTGATGTGTAAAGAAGACATCACTGGTTCTGGAGGTCAGAGTGACAGAGGTCAATGCCCCCTCCTACAGCACCGTCTGGGAGCACCAGCACCTGCCCCCACTGGGAGACGCTGAGTCAGTTCAATTCTTGCTGCGACCGCAGAGCAGCCGGGATTTACATCCGTGGGAGAGTCTGACAAACAACCCTCCAAAACCAGACCTGGCAGATTTTTATCATTGTTTGCCTGAAATCATCTCAATTTTTCATACTAAAGGAGGCCGTTTAGAGCCAACACTGGAGACTTGTTCAGAGCATGCAGATGATCCTCTCCAGAGATGCCTCTGGACACACGCCTGTAATCAGGACGTGACAGCCCCTTTCACCTGCACACCTGACACAGAGGCTGCAGGTGGCTCCCCGGGGAGCGGGAGCCCTGAGGAGTTGGGGGCTGCTCCGAGGTGGCCCCAGAGGACTCTGTTCTGGGGGAGAATCAGAAGGTGGCAGAGGGATAGGCTCCTGCTGCCACCCTCACCCCCACTGCTGGTGAATGTCAAGGCTCTCTCTGTGAACAGGGGAGTCTGAACTTTGGAAGAGAGAATGTGGAATGGGGTGGAGGGCCCTAAATGCTCCATCCAGGGACCGGAGCTTGAGATACCAGTGAGACCGCCATGGACGTGCCAGGTGCACATGGCAGGCCTGGGGCTCAGAGATGTCCCACAAGTGAGTGTGAGCCTAACAGCTGCTGGCACACAGGGTGTTGCCCTGACAAGATCCCTTAGGGAGCGTGGGCAGAGAGAGAGGCCTGGCTGGCAGAACTGGGGACATGCTAAAGAAATCAGCCCAGGGCAGACAGCAGAGAAAGCTCAGCCAGGGAGGGCCAGCACTGCCCCTGACACACCAAGGAGAGCCCACAGCAGGATAAAGCTCGGCCCAAGGGGCCTCAGCTGGGCCTCCCCACTCAGCTCCTGCCCGCCTGCCTGCATATCTGTGTGTGTGGGAGGTGCTGAGCTGTCCGCAGTCGCTCAGCTAAAGCCTCTCCCTGGAGGGACAGCTGCACAGACAGCACCAGCTGGATAAAGCCACGTTGACACGCAGCCCCAGGCATGTTCCATCTCCTGGAAGGACTAAACACGCCACTCACAACGCTGCCTTTTCAGCCTCCGAAAGTGTTTGAGGATGATGAAGCATATTGTTTTCACATAAAATTATGAGTTTTTAATGTCTGCTATTGAAGAAGTAAATTCATCAATTGCTCTGAGATACAGAAAATCCACAGGACTAGAGTTGATGAGATTTTTTCTCCACGCTGGGAAACGTACAAGATTCCATAATTTTAGATTCCATAATATGTTAGAAGATTCCATAATTTCAAAGCACACAATGAAAATAAATTCCCTAAGAGTATAAAAGTAACTTTTGTGAGAAAGTTTTTTCTCCAACCTAACTCTAATCTCATCCTTTATTTGAGGAATAAAATTATAATGGTGCTGCAGAGCCCTGGAACGATGTCCTAGTGTGTAGGATTTTAATCCAGTGATAGTTTTCCTAGCTGTGTCCCCGCTCCTGCTGCTTTGAGGCAGGCGCATCGTCCTGACGGCTGGGCCCTGCCAGGTAAGCACCAGTGCCCCTGACCACAACACCCTGTGCCCTTTGCAGCTGGAGGACTTGGGGGCTAGACAGGAGCCCAGACCTGACGTCCGTCTGCAGGGAGGTCCAGACCAACCTATACAGGCTGATCCCTTTTTGAAATCTGGCATTTTACCTTAAAATACACATAGTGCTTACAAACGCATTTCACACTCTACTCCAAATATTATGAATGCTTTAAAATAAAATGCCATTATGGGAAAAAGGGGGTCCCCACCATGCGCGTCACCTCACCCGGGCTGAGCACAGAGAGTGAAGTACTGGCGGGGCGCCAAGGCACAAGCTACAGACCAAAGCCCAGATGTTCGCCACAAATCCTGTTTCCCAGACTCCCCCAAAGTAGCTTCCACCATCCCAGATATTCCCCACAAATCCTGTTTCCTGGACTCCCCCAACGTAGCTTCCACCATCCCAGATGTTCCCCACAAATCCTGTTTCCAGGACTCCCACAACGTGGCTGCTGCCATCCCAGTCACCCGAGCCTCCACACAGGCCACTCACCTACCCTGTCAGACCTGACCCCCCCACCGCCACCCCCTCAGCCCTATGCAGTCTCCGCACCAGCCCTCCATTGGGTGACTGAGGGGGTGCACAGTCCCTCCGCAGGGGTCTGGTGGTGCTGGCCCCTCCTTCCCTAAGATGACCATCTGCCTTCTGCCCAGTGGACTCCTCCCAAGCACCACATGTGTGTGGGAAAGTGGACCCGGCTGCCCAGACATGGACACTAAGCCACCAGGAATGCTGATTCCTGCTCTCGGTTTTTCCACGTGTTTCTGCAAATCTTTGGCAGTGGAGCACAGGGAGCCCCAGTCTGGGAACCACCTTCGGGCTTATAAAAAGAGTCAGAATGTGAAAGAGGCTTCCTGCCAACAAGTACAGTGATGGTTTGGGGAAACCAAGATGATCTGCTTGGAAGTATTTAGGCTTTCTAACTATAAAGCAGAACTTGAAAACGCACTTTATGAATGAATTTCTTAAAAACAATAAATTTGCTGAAACAGAATTAAAATCTTGACCCCATAGCAGCAAAGCAGCTCAGGGGCCTCGGCTGCCTGCAAACCCGCTGTGAAGCTTACAAAGTGGGCCCTGTGATGGCTTTTAACAATCTTAGTTAACCGCCCACATTATCTATATGGAATTTTCTTTCTAAAAAACATTTTTAAGAATATTATAAACTCTGGGCCCTGCAATTCTAAGGACCATTGCTGAGAACACCAGTTGCCCCTTAAGAAATGTGTGGGCCTCAGCCCTCCACCCCGCTGGTACCCCAGCCCAACCCAAATTCTGTCCCAGCCTGAGGACACCTGACTCGGCCACTCCAGGCCTTATAGCTCCCTGAGTTCCCAGTACCCCAGACTGAACATTGTTGAGTTCCCCAAAATTCATATGTTGAATCCTCGCCCCCAAGGTGATGAGGTTAGGAAGTGAGGCCTCCAGGAGGTCCTGAGGTTATGGGGTCAGGACCCTCATAAAGGGACCCAGAGAGCTCCCTTGACCTTCCTGCCCTGAGGGCACAATAAGAAGGCGCCGCCTGCCAACCAGAGAGCAGGTCCTCACCAGACCCCAAATCCACAGTGCCTTAAACTTGGCTTCAGCCTCCTGTACTGAGAGGAATACATTTCTGTTGTTTACGGGACTTGGTCACCGCAGCCTGAAGAAAGCAAGACACCCACTGAAACAGTTTAATGATATCAATTGCGTCAATCAGGTCATGTCTGCCTGCTGGCTACAGACACTGGGCCTATATCCCTGGAAGCGTAAGGGGCCGTGTAAGGGCAGGATCCTGAAACATCACACACATCTGCAGCCAGGACAAACAGTCAGGGCTCAAGCAGGGTGAGGACTGACCTCGCCATGCCAGGTGGCAGGAGTGGGGCTGCCCACCGTCCTGCTCCATCCTGGTCCCTGCTCTGGCTGCGTCCCCTCTTGGCCCACAGGTCTCCACCTGGGCAGGCCCAGTAGGGCTGCGTGGACCTGTGGAGCAGCTGCTCCAGGAGGAGAGAGGAGAGCGGCGTGGCACAGTTCACAGATGCCACCACATGACATTTCTTGGGAACCAGTCATCATATTACAGAAGAGCAAATGACACATTATTGATTCACACAGTCTGAGGAGGTAGTGAGGTAATGCATGAGGGACTCGAGAGCACCAACTAAAACACAGAGGAAAAAGTCAACAGCAATGCCGCCACCACCCAGGTGTAGCCTGGCACCACCCACCGGGGAGAACACACAGGTGTCCACAATCTCAGCACCCTGGGACTGCCCCTGCTGCAGAGTCAGGATGTGCCAGTTCACCCAAACAGACCTGCCCTACCAAAACTCTCCTTCCAGGATGGCTAGAGTGGGAGGGATGAGTGTAGAAGATAGGCCATGTGTGTACCCTGTGACTCGGGATGCAGGGAGTAGCCCCCAGGACCCGGGATGCAGCCCTGCCTTTCCTCAGCTCTGAGGTCTGCTGGGGCTCTGTGCCCATGGTCCTGACCACTCTGGCCACAGAGTCCCCCACTGACTATTGTTGTGCTGGTGCTCCTGGCCTCCTGTGGCCAGCCCTTCCAAAGGCTTCTCGCATACAGTGCGAGCCACAGCGAGTTGTCCTCTGTCCACTGTAGCTCCCCTTCCATCCCTGGTACTTGGGGCTCCCTGTCAGGGTACGCCTACAGCTGTGGTCCATGATGCAAGGCCACTTCTTCCCTGGCCCAGCTTCTCTGGGGTCTCCAGGCCTCAGTCAGATCATACTCTCAGACCTGACTGGACCTAGGCTCTCATCCGCCTCAGCAGGCACCTGGGCTCCAGTGAAACCCAGAGATACCCCACTCCTCAGATGTTACTCCGTGAATTTGGAGAGCGCATCTGCTGGAATACAGTGCTCTCCCTGCAGGGTAGGGCTTCCCTGGCACATCCTAGGTCAGTGGTGCACCCGCTGGGTCACAGGCCTGCCTTTGGGCCCTCACAGGTCCTCTGGAGAGTAAGTAGGTGACGCTGTCCCACCACAAGCAGTGGAGCTGAGGCCTCCTGCTGGGTCTTCGGCTTCACCTGCCCCACTAGAAATACAGCCTAAGCTCAGGATGCACAGTTAATTAGCCCAGAGGTTTGTCTGAGCCTTTCTACATTCAAATTGTCAAATATATCAATCAAAAAAGCAATTACGCTTCAAACGTGCATACGTTTGTCTTCTGTATAAATAGAAACCCATACAGCCCAGTTCTCGCCAAACTTTTTCACTCAGATTTTTAGAAGTACAATATTGCCAAAAGTCTTCCAAAATTTAACAGAACTGCCCAGAGAGAATAAAAGAAGAGGCCTGAACACCACAGGCTCCGGGCTCTGACTTCCTGGAGCGCATGAAGCAAGACCCCCAAGTCCTCCCCGGTGACTCTGGAGGGGACAAGAAGCCTACGTCTGAGGCAGCTCCTGTGCGGGTCTAAATGCAGAGCTAGAGGGCGAACGCACCAAGTGACCACAGGCAGAGCCACCTCTGTCGGAACATAAGCTTTGTGGCAGGAGCAAGGGGACACGCCCAGGCTGGCACAGGCTGCGGGCTCCTGAGATTGTCTCCCCACAGCTGAGTGACGGGGGCCAGGGTTTGCTGCGGGCTCGCTCGTCCTCAGCCAGCATCCTGGCCCGCGAATCCAGGATGGTCTCACCCTGGTTCCCCTCAACCCCCTCATCTCCCTCATCCCTGTCTCTGCACTGTCCTGCGGGAACAGACACCACTGCTGGTTTAGCCGACGAGGCTCATGGGTTTAAAGAGAAGCACGTTCAAGTTCTCATGTCAGGGCAGTGACTCCTGCTGTGGCCACCAATCAGCCCTGAGACAGCCTGAGCAACTGAGGGCCCCACGCTCACTCCCACCCGTGCTCTGCCCCACGCACCAGCCTCCTCCTGGGGAACCTCCAGAACCCAGAGTGACCCTCAAACCTCCTGCACGAGGTGTGAGGAGAATCAAAGGGCAGGCGAGGAGGCAGGAGGTTAGTCAGTCTCCCACCCAGCACCCCCACCTGAGCTGCAGAGCAGGACCCAGAGGGCTCCCAGAACTAACTCTTCCAACCTCCCCCAAGTCTCCTCTCCAAGGCGTTGGCCATACTCAACTTCCAGAATAGGCTGATGTCTCGTCGGCATTGGCTGCGCTCACCTAATTTCCTATGGGGACTAAGTCACGGGGGCCATATCAAATCTTATCCACCTGGCTGGGTCCACTGGGCACTGGTGCACATGTGTGGGTTTTGCCCAGTACAGCACTTTGAGGATGGACCCCAAAGTACAGACCTGCAGTGTCCCCATCCCACGGGTCCTCCAACCCAGTCAGCAGCCACGGACTCACCTCTGGGCAGAGCTCACGGCTGGCTCTTCCCCTGGGAGCCCAGGTTCATCGCCGTCCCTGCCTCCCTGGCAGCCCAGCCCCTCTGACCGTGGCGTCCTCACTGCTGCCCACTGCAGTTCCACCAAGCTCTGGGGTAATGCTGGTGCCACAGGTGCAGGCACCTTGAGAACACTTGTGGTTCCGTGAGGGGGCCAGGCTGCCCACAGGTGACACAGACCTGCTGCCCTGTGAGGTGTGTGGCCAGGAACAGTGTAGCTGAGGCCAAGGTTGAGGAAGGACCAGAGAACAATGCCCGAGCAGACCGCAGAGGCAGCTCACGCAGTGTGCACTGGACAGACGAAGGCTTGGGCCTGAGGGTCACCAGTGCACAGCCCCAAGGACGGCTTCACGGTGTCACAAAGTCAAGCCACAGAACCAGACGTGCTGCTGGAGAGTGCAAATGTGTGTGTGTGTGTATCTGTCCCCCTCTCTTACACAGAAGCAGCACACCGGTACACACATCTGAACATATTCTGGGCTATGGACTGAACATTGGCATCCCCCCAGTTAGTGTGCTTGAGTCCTAACTCCCACTGTGATGGCATTAGCAGGTCACCAGCTCTAGTGCAATCCTGAGAGAGCGGCCCTCATGGTGGGACATGAGAGCACAGCGAGAAGGGCTACGATCTACATTGTCTGCAAATCTGAGGCCCTCACCAGAGTCCGAGCACACTCAGACCTTGAACTTCTAGTCCCCAGGACTGGGAGAAAACAGTGTTGTTTGAAGCCCCTCCCTGCCCTGTACCCATCAAGACCACCTGAGCTAACTCAGACCATCGGTACACAGATGCCAAATCTCAGCCTTCAGCTACCTGGATTAGTAGTGCACACACCATCCACAGATCCCAGCGAGCCCTGAGAGTCAGGAGCCCTGGCCTCCTATACATACCATCTCAATTCTTGTTTATATATTTATGGAACAGGTTTCCAGAAGTGGTGCTGTCAGGCCCAAGGACAGAGGCACGTAAGAATAGCTCCCACCTGCTGCACACTTGCGAGAGTCAGACTCTCCCATAAATACACTTTATCTCACCAAATGGACGCTGCTGCGAGCCCAGCTCTCAGACATGTGCAAAGCCTCCCCCTCTGCCTTACACATAAACAACTGAGACCTGTTTGTTCATGTACATATTGTTTCTTCCGGGGGAAAAATAATACCCAAAACTTCTTGCATGGGTGTTAAAAATAACAGCAGCATTTTTTCCTGCTTTCCAGACAAAAAAATTAGCCAGAACCACATGCCTAAAGACTTCCTTCCCGGCCACTGTGTTCCAGCCAGGAAGCCCCTGTGGTTAAGAACAGGGACAGTGCTGTGATCGAGGGGAAGACGGGACCATAAAACAACTGCTCAGGTGAGCGTGAAATCCGCCATTTCCAACTAGGGTGTCAGTGCAAACACCACAGGCTGACATCTTTCTAACTGGAAATAGCCAAGAAAACAGCAAATCGGTGGGCGCCAGTTCCTGGCTGAATCATGCAGATGAAATCCCAAAAGATCCAAGTGGGAAGTCCTGCTTCTGTGAGAAAGGACACGCACCTTCCTGTTGTGGAAACAGGACGCAGGTGCAGATAAGTGGTGGCACTGCCTCAGTGAAGGAGCCACCATGCGCAGGCGCCTCCAACACCCCAGGGCTCACAGAGCAGTACCCACATCCTGGAGACCCTCCGCCAAGTGCGTCTGAGAACGGCAGCCCTCAACATTCCTTTAACTCAGCTGCAATGCATGTACTGGGGGAAAAATGGGTTAGATTTTTATGTAATCATCTCCTTAAGATGCCAAAAGCATTCCAAATTTATTGTCTAGAACACATGGGCATGTGGAACGTCCCTCACGCTTGGCTGGTGGATTATTGTCCTTCCCCTGACAATAGGTTAATACCCAAACTGGCCGCTGGAAAGTCTGACAGGCACGGATTCCACAGCCCTCAGTGCACTAGTCAAGGCCTCTTTGTTCCCCACTCTGCCAGTTGGTTCAAACCCTCTAGCCCGGGGCGATCTGATTCAACTGGCCTCAGCAGCTTTCCTGACTGGTAACCAATCGACCAGGAACAATGGATCCACATACCAACAGGAAAAGTATTCACATGTGCATGAATCTTTATAAATTCCTCTTGGGGAGGGAAAATCAGGTCTCCAAATTGTTGATGTGGGAAAGTCCTTATACAGAGAAGGTGGTCATCTAATAAATGCAGAAGGGTATCATAAAATAGCTGATTTCAGCGCTGGAAGCCCATGGTCTGTGAATTAACGACCCAGGACACTGATGTGCTCCACTCACCAACCTACCCTACTAACCCACTCTACTAACTTACCACACCAACTCACCACACTAACCCACTCTGTTAACCTACCATACCAACTCACCACACTAACCCACTCTACTAACCTACCATACCAACTCACCACACTAACCCACTCTACTAACTACCATACCAACTCACCACGCTAACCCACTCTACTAACCTACCGCACCAACCCACCATGCTAACCCACTCTACTAACTTACCACACCAACCCACCACACAAACCCACTCTGTTAACCTACCACACCAACCCACCACGCTAACCCACCCTGTTAACCTACCATACCAACTCACCACACTAACCCACTCTACTAACCTACCACACCAACCCACCACACTAACCCACTCTACTAACTTACCACGTCAACCCACCACGCTAACCCACTCTACTAACCCATCACATTAACTTATCACACTAACCTACTACCTACCACGCTAACCCACTCTACTAACCTACCACACCAACCCACCACACTAACCCACTCTACTAACCTACCAAATTAACCCACCACACTAACCTACTCTATTAATTTACCACACTAACCCACTCTACTAACCTACCACACCAACCCACCACCCTAACCCACTCTACTAACCTACCACACCAATTCACCACACTAACCCACTCTACTAACCTACCACACCAACCAACCACACTAACCCACTCTACTAACCTACCACACTAACCCACCACCCTAACCCACTCTACTAACCTACCACACCAACCCACCACCCTAACCCACTCTACTAACCTACCACACCAACTCACCACACTAAACCACTCTACTAACCTACCACACCAACCAACCACACTAACCCACTCTACTAACCTACCACACTAACCAACTGTATTAACCTACCAAGTTAACCCACCACACTAGCCCATTCTACTAACCTTCCTCACCAACCCACCACCCTAATCCACTCTACTAACCTACCACACCAACAACCACACTAACCCACTCTACTAACCTACCATACTAACCTTCTCTACCAATCTACCACACTAACCTACTCTACTAACTTACCACAATAACTTGCTCTACTAACCTTCTCTACTTACTTACCACAATAATCTACACTACTAACCTACCGCACTAACCTATCATACTACCTACTACTATGCTAACCTACCACACTAATCTACTCTATTAATCTACATTAACCCACTCTACTAACCTAACCTATGCTACTAACCTACTACATTAACCTATTCTACTAACCTATTATTACGCTAACCTACTCTATTAATCTACACTAACCTACCACACTAACACTCTACTAACCTACCACATTAACCTTCTAGTATGCTAACCGACTCACCAACCTACTACACTAACCTACTCTACTAACCTTGTACACTAACCTACTGCATTAACCCACTCTACTAACCTCCACACTAGTCTTCCACACTCACTCCCAGCCTCCTCTGCCCTCACACCTGCTCCCTGCACCTCCCAATCCTTCCAAACCCTAATACACAGGCTTCCAAGGGTTTAAACACAGAATTCCTGGTGGGTGCAGAGAGTAGTTCCCAGGATGGTCACTAGCCAGCAGGTCAGAGTGCAGAGGGCAGGGGACATGTGGAGAGACCTGGATCCAGATCATCAGGAGCAGAGCACCAAGGGCCTCTGTAAAGACCTCCAAGAATCCAGAAGTCAGCATCACCAGGACTGCTGGGCAGTCAGGCCTCTCCAATTCCTTCTTTCTCTTGTAACACTGTCAGTCTTCAGGCTGATATTAATCCACATGTCACAATTTATTGTTCTACAGCAACCCACCAAGACTGGCGTAAAAGGGGAACTTTAATGACCATGGACAAAGCCCCAGCCCCAATGAATGTGCCCCATAGATGGCTTGCCAGGGGACATCTAGGAAACGCTGACCATAAGCAAGGTCCCTGCAAAGGCAAGCACTGGGCAGAGTTGAGCTCAAACGCAAAGGAGCTACTGCCGTGGCTGCAGTCTTAATCCCTGGGATACAAACGTGAGCTGAGGCTGCACTGCTCAGCCACCGAGGGTACCTCTCACCTACACTTCATGCTGTTCCATCATGTCAGGCACCATCTTACCCTTGTCCCCTCAGCCGCCAGCCTTGGGGACTCTTCCAAAGAGGAAGCCCAGTAGGGACAGGGGATGGCTTTCCCCATGGCTCCCTAGGGCAGAGCCTGTGCCCCAGCAGGGTGCTGTCCCAGCCAAGTCCACACACAAAGTTCACAGAGCCTCTACCCTGCTGGGGGGACTACTGGAAATAGGGCATGTCCACGTGGAGGGACCACAGCCTGGTCTGAGGACGGGCCCTGGGCCAGGCTGCCTGGGTGGGGTCCTGCTGTGCCCCACAACCCTGCGAGGGGGCCCCAGCTTTACCCATGACCTGGTTTGCTCCTTTACCTGGATGGGGCTCACTGCAGCGCCTACCCGGCAGTCTGTAGTGAAAATTCCTTGAGACAGCAACTACCCAGTAGGTATACAGCGAGTCCTGCTAAGGACCGTGTCTACCCACCTCGGGGGTGGGCAGGGAGGGGTAAGGGGCTAGGTGACCATAGGAAAGATATCCGTCACACCAAGGTGGTCTCACCACGAGAGAAACACCCCGGGAATGAAGCAGGCGGGTGGGAGGGGGGGCTAAGTAGAAGACACAGGGACCTCCCTGCGGTGAGTAATCACAGGACACAGGACTGGGCGAACAGGTGCGCGGGGAAACGACACTTACATGACCCGACAATTGTGGGCTGCAGGATTACAAATGGTTCCTAACTTAAACTACTATAAACATCTTTTTCAAAAAGATGGGTCTTCCTTAATTACCTAATAATAAAGAAAGAAGAAGAGAGGGATTTCTCTCTCTCTCTCTCTCTTTTTTTTTTTAAGCTTTAAAAGAAAGAAATCAGGGTGGTGCCTGTGGCTCAAGGAGTAGGGCACCGGTCCCATATGCCAGAGGTGGTGGGTTCAAACCCAGCCCCGGCCAAAAAAAAAAAAAAAAAGAAAGAAAGAAATCAAGTGTGCTTCCAGATTATTTGAGGCCCAAGGAATAGAAACTCATCTAAAAGTGCTAAGTCCTAAACAGGACTGGGGGCGGCCTGGCTATTCTCAGAGACACTCTTGAGGCCAAACATGCTTCCCAGGGCGTTAGCCCCCTGCACTCTACTGAGAAGCCTCCTCGCTCCCAGGAGCTCCAGGGCCCTCACAGGGCTTGGGTGGCCTCTCTGGCCACACCACAGCCTTTAGGTCCCCACTCTCAGGGCCAGCTATTTAATCCTGAATACTTTCTAGCTCATCTCCATTGGGCTTGTCCTGGCCATCATTACCCAGCCAGAGACGGACTGCTGTCCTCAGGAGCCCACCCAGATCCAGCTGGCTAGTCCAGAAGGTCCAGGGTCCTGACCCATGGCCATGGACACTATATTGGTCAGGGTTCTCTGGAATGTGTGTGTACATGGGTACAGCAGGGGGCAGAGAGAGAGGGAAGGAAAGGGCTAGGGCAGGGACAGGCGGGCAGGTTTATTCTAGCACAGGCTCAGGAGACCTGCAGCCTGGCAAGTTCACATCGGAACCCCCAAGAAAGCTGCTGGCCAGATCTCTGCCTGGTCCTGCTCAGGGAGGTTGATCTTGGGACTTGGCAACTGCAGGAAGCTCACCCATATTGTGGAGGGCAACTGCTTTCCTCATAGTCTAGTCACATGTTAATCTCATCTAAAAGTACTTCACAAGAATTCTACAAGGATGCCTAGCCGCTTACCCATGTGCTGGGGTCCAGGCAATTTGACCTAACATTCACCAGCACAGACAGGCAGGCAGCAAGGCTGCGGACACAGGACCCTTCCAAGGTGGGAAGCGCCTTGATGAGGCAGGCCTGCTGAGACGCAGCACACTTGTTTCAAGAAATGCCACAACTTAAACCACTGAAAGAGTGAGCTGAGTCTGTTCCTTCACAGGGAGACAAGCGTGCTGTTTGGATTCTTGCTCCCACTGGGCATTCACCCAACAGTTAGCCAACCATCAGGCAGAAAGCCCCGCCCTCCCCCACAAACAAGACCCAGGGTAACTGGCTCCAGGCTCTACTGAAACAGGTTGGTTTTTACTTGTTACTTTTCTCAAGGCCTTACATCAACTAATTGTGATTTAATTACCTTCGCCGAGGAAATGGATCAGAAAATGGAATCAAGAAATACTTATAAAATGGTTACTCCCTACAGAATAGACTAGAGTGCGCCACACATGTAACTTAAGTTGCTAGAAGACAAGACGTGCAACCTACATGAGAGGTTTAGGGTTAGGGGTTAGGGTTAGTGTCTCATGCACTCTAAACGAGAGAGTTTTATCAATGACAGTTTACAGATCTGAGATAACTGTCAAGGAAGGATTTCTGAGAAGACAAAGACAAAAATAGAACCTTGGGAAAAGAATAAAGGTAGATCTTACTGAAGTAGCCCTCTAAAGAGGCTTCTAGGTGGGTCTCTTCATTTTAACTCCAGTCATTCTCCCCTATGGCCTGACTGCCTGGCCCTCACCGGCTCAGCTGTGATGCTGCAGCTGCCCTCTTGCTCTGTGCTGAGTTTCAGAGTTCTTGTAACCTGCCAGTCCTCTCAAGAGAGACTACACAACAAGCCCAAATGCAGCACCCGCTCGGTGTCGAGAGTGGATATACCACCAGCCTCTGGAGAATAGCTAGGAATGCTCCTCGGGAGAGCTGCAGAAATCATACCAGCACCCTCCGTGGAGCTTTATTCTCTCAGGAACAGATTGCAAGGATGCTGGACACAAAACTCCAAAGAACCTCACAGCAAAGAAGGCTAAGACTCTAAGACTGAAGAGGGAATTGGATTTAAAAGCCCACACATTCTGAGCTTAGGAGGCCTGAGTCTACAGGCCGAGGCCTTCTTCAGCTGTCTCCTCTTCTATAACCTCTAGCTAGGCCTCTAATCCCATTCTTGAAATACAGGGAGGGGTAGGAAGGAGCAAGCACAGGGCTGTGGCAGGAGGGGCACACTGCCACTAGGGCACTTTCTACAGCATGGGGTGCCTTGCAGCCTGAAGCCCTCTGGATAGCAAGCATCAGGCGGCAGGGTCCCCATGCACCAGTACCTGACACTTAACAGTGATGCCAGCTGAGATGGATGGGTGGTGGATGGATGGATAGAAGACTGGGTGGATGGGTGGATAAATAAATGGGAGATTGGATTATGGATGGAAGGAAGGAAGGAAAAAAGATAGAACATGGGATGGATAGATGGATGGACAAGTGGTTACGGACGGATGGGTAGATGGACGGAACAACAGATTAAGATAAGGCAGATGGGGCCGGGCACAGTGGCTCACGCCTGTAATCTTAGCACTCTGGGAGGCCGAGGCAGGTGGACTGCCTGAGCTCACAGGTTCAAGACTAGCCTAAGCCAGAGCGAGACTCCATCTCTAAAAAAAATAGCCAGGTGCTGTGGCACGTGCCTGTAGTCCCAACTACTCAGGAGGCTGAGGCAAGAGAATCACTTGAGCCCAAGAGTTTGAAGTTGCTATGAGCTATGACACCAAAGCACTCGACTGAAGACAACAAAGTGGGACTCTGTCTCAAAAAAAAAAAAAGATAAGGCAGATGGGTAAGTGAGGGGGTTGCAGTGGTTATGAACTCATGAGTGCATGAGTGAGGTGACACCAGCACGGACTTAAGAAAATGACCTAATAAAAAGAAATACACACAAAAAACAAACTTTCCAGATTAATATTTAGCCACCTGTTGCTATGCCAATACAAACATCCCACAAGTCCGAATAAGTAACAATGATGACTAATTGTATCTAATTTAATTGCTATTTTTAAAAGTTAAAAATGCTGCTCCATGGGTTATAGCTCTTTAGAAATATTTGCTCCATGCCAGGAAGCAACAGCCCAGTCTTATTCCCCAAAGGAAGCCTGGCCGGCCGTAGCTAGGAAGGAGAAGCTGACCATCAGCCTTGGTTTCCACAGCAAAAACGCACAGATACACACACTTTGCCTGAAAAATAGGGTTCTTTCCTACAATGTTTTTGAGTGAGGAATTCTTCCTGTCTGAGAGTAGTAATAGTCTTATTTTTACCATTGAAAAGAGAAAGTATTAATCTAAGGGTGCCAAGTCAAAATTTTTCCATCTCTACCAATGACAGTCTTATGTTTTATTTAGAGTAAGTCTAAATTTCCATTTCCATGCCCTTACGTCTCAGCTATGACATAATTAATTAACATTAGATCTATGTTGTATGACACTGTAGAAAAGAATTGTTTTTGAAAATGAAGAAGGGATTTTGGGAAGGGAGGGGCCCTCACGATAACAGATCATTTCCTGTTTCCCAGGATCGGAGAAGGTGCTGTCTTCAAGAGGAAAAACCAGATGTTTCTTAAACATCTAGTTTGGTCTGTTAGAGAAAACTGTCAGTCTGAAATGCTCTGAAAACTATGCTTTGTGAAAATTTCCTGTTTGCATCAAAGCATCTGCTTCAATTAAAGTTAGTTTATAAAATATTGTGACAATGAAGCAGGGTCAGCACCCAGGCTGTCCTCCCAGAAGGAAAAACACCTCCCAGCACCACCCACCTCCTATCCCTCTGGGCTGGGCCTCCTGAGCCTTGTGTCAATGGGCTTCTCTTCTCAGATGTGCTCCTTTGTCAGGCCTCACACTTAAATTTATCACATTTAAATTTGCATTGATTCAATGCAATCCTAATTTTGATAGTAAAACAACAGTGTCCACCACACAGGCCCTTGCTACGTCAGGCTGTGTGCTGGGGGCTCACACAGCCCTGCGTCTCCTCACGAGGCCCTGTGAGTAGAGAGGGCAAGCTACGAGAGGTAGGTCCCTTAGGCAAGGACGCACGCCTGGGCAGCACAGAGCAGGGCTGTGGTGGAGGCTGGATGCGCCCTGTGCCTGCAGGCTGCTCCATGTCCTCAGCCCCCAATCAAGCAGACTCGTCCTGGAGGGCAGCTCTCTGGGCATCTAGGCGCCCCATCCTCTCAAGGGAGCTGCTTCCAGTGCAAGGGCTCAAGGCTTCAGTGTGACTTTTGGCCCAGCACAAATAGCTAAAGATGGGACGGTGACCATGTGGGCCACAGGCCACAGGCCACAAAATGGGAACTGTTAGAATCCAGGGCAAATACAGAGCTGCCAAAACCAGTTTAGTAAAAGACACAATCCGTGCGTGGGGTCAGTCCTTGGGGCACACTCACAGTTACTGCATGTGGAGAGAAGGAAAAGTGTAATGATCAAGACCAGCTGCTGAGCAAGGACCCACAGGCACAGGTCTGCCCACAGACCTGCCCACAGGCACCCAGGCCAGGCTCTGCCCATAGTCCTGCCCACAGGCACCCAGGCCAGGCTCTGCCCATAGTCCTGCCCACAGGCACCCAGGCCAGGGTCTGCCCACAGACCTGCCCACAGTCACCCACACCAGGCTCTGCCCACAGACCTGCCCACAGGCACCCAGGCCAGGCTCTGCCCACAGTCCTGGCGCTAACGGCGTCCTCTGCACCTTGCCCCTCCTCTCTGCACTTCATCCCAACCGCCAGAGACTGACCTCAGTCAGATCTGTACTAACATTACACTAGTACTGCAGGAAATATGGACCAATGCTCAGCTACTGGGGAACACCTGTCCTCAGGAAAATAAGGACGGTGTCCAGGAAGGAATCAAAACAGGGAAACACACAACGTGACAGCCAAGGTCTTTGGCACAGATCAAAACCCTGTGGAAGATGGTAAACATGTGCCCTTCAGACTATCCAGACACAGAGTGCTCACCTAGTATTTTGGAAGTACCGTTCACAGCAGCGGGAAAGGAAAAACAAAGAAATGACCCACAGCAAGCATTGGGTTAATGTGGGAATTCCTCACAAATAAATACGGCACGACATTGACAAAGATGAGGTCTCATTACTGAACAGACACAGGCTCACGATATGATAAAACGAAGTACACGACAGAGCAGGACATGTCCCATGGCCTGAGTGTGGAAGTTATCACAGACCGAGGGCTGAGTCCCCAGCAGGCAGCCACATGCAGACGTGCACACAGCTGTCTCCGCGCACCTGAGGGCAATACCAACAACGGCAACGTCTCTCTCTAATGAGAGGAATGTGAGGCATGTGTTTTGTTTATCTGTATTTTCAATTTTTTCTACTATGAACATGTACGACTTGTATAAAAATAGATTTTAAATATATTCTGAAGGAAAAATAAACAGGATGGTGCAATTAGTGGGTGAAAGAGCAGCTTCACAGTCCCTGAGTTCTTGCTCATGGCGAGCAGGCCATGTGGCCCTCGTGTCCCACAGGACTGGCAGCCTGGATGTGTCTGTGCACCCAGCCAGACTCCATACCCACAGAGGGAAACAGTGGGGGAGCAGGAGAGGGGACTAAGGAGGGAAGCAGCAGGCAGATTTCCAAATAATCTCACAAATTCATACACAGCTTTAGTATCACAGTGAGTAAATAGAAAGGGTTGGGAAGCTTCTGGCCAGGGGCTGGGACACAGGCAGGCTCCAGGGCACAGCCAGGGCCCCAGGCACATGGGCAGCAGAAGACACATGGGCGGGCGGCAGAGGACGGATGTTCAGACCGACAGCTGATTTGATTCCTGGCCCCCAGAAGGCAATGATCCAACCTGGGGATGGAGGGTCCCCTCCTGGCTTCTGTCTCCCTGTCACCACTGCATCTGTTACCTTTGTAATTACCCAGGGCAGGCATGTGTCAAACTCAAATCTGTCTCATCCCTTAGAGAAAAGCCTTCAGTTAAGCAACTGGTTTACCAGAGATCTGGCCATGAGCTACAGGTTAGGAGCCCTGGAACTTTTCTCCCCTTACCACAGATAAGCGCATGGGGCAGCCATCACACATGGATAAATCACCTTAAATTCCAAATAATGAACAATAAAATCCCCCTTGTTAGACTCATCTGTGGTAGTATTTGCCACAGCCACTTTTGGAGTTGAGGCCAGAGGCAAGTAAAGTCACCAAAAGCTGCAGAACATAGAATCAAAGTACAGGGAGGTCACAGACACTGGTGGCCTCTCTGAGAAGCAGAAGGACCCAGCTGCTCCTTCCTTGCAAACAGCAGCACCAAGGGAGGAAAAGGTGAGGTGGAGTTTCGGAGGGAGCAGTAACGGTGCACAGTGATGTCCAGGACAGCGCCCGCAGACGCTGAGGACCAGCTCACCGGCCACTCCGCACCGGACACGCAGCTGGACTCCACACCCAGGCCATGCATCTGGGCTGGAGAGGCCGTCAGCACTCACCCACGCAGAGGGGCAGAAACTCCAGGGTCACCCTCTCTTCCTCCTTTCTGTCCCTCCTGAGAGCCAGAACTTCAGCAGGGGCAGAGCCAAAATCTTGAGTCAGAGCACACATGTTCTCAGAGAGCCAGCGTGACTGTGGACGGTTTGGTTTGACACTGCTGAGTGCTGCCTGTATACGGCACGCTCCAGTGGGCCGACTCCACACACAGGCAGCCACCCTTGGCAAGCAGGCCAAGCTTGCCAACGCCCGGCTTAGAGCTGACCTCCAACAAACAGCTGCCCAACAGAGACCAGCTCTGCAGGATTTTGTAAGAGCGAAGGAAGAACTTTTATGCTTTTAATCCAGCGTAAGATTTTGTGGTTATTCATTACAGCATCTGAACATAAATTCCTAAGGAATACAACAGCATTCCAAGGACAAATGGAAAACATCATCTGAGCAGCTTTTTAGTTTTCAATTTTTTTAAAAACTGAACTTGAGCATGTTGAACTTGTTATTATTTTATTCTAATTGTAATTTATTTTTAAACACGCCTTATTGCAGAAGAATTTAAAGATGGTAAAAAACAAAGTGAGTAGGTATATATGGCCCTTCTGAACAAAACGGAGTTAATAGGAGCAAGACTCAGTATCAGTAAACAACCAAAAGACTAACAAAATATCAAAGCAACTGTTTTCAAGATACCATACATCATGCCCGTAATCCTAGCATTCTGGGAGGCTGAGGCAGGTGGATTACTTGAGCTCGGGAGTTTGAGACCAGCCTGAGCAAAAAGCCAGATCCAGTTTCTACTAAAAATAGAAAAACCTGAGGCAAGAGGATCACTTGAGCTCAAGAGTTGGAGGTTGCTGTGAGCTATGATGCCACAGCACTCTATCCAGAGCGACAGCTTGAGACTCTGTCTCAAAAAAAAAAAAACCAAAGCAAAACAAAAAATATATATCATACATCAGCCAAGAAGGGACACAACCCCTGAGAAATGGGAAACAATGAGGTGAGCAGAGCACTGCCCTGGCTCACTGCCTGGGAGAGAAGCTGAGGCTGAGTGAGGGAGCACAGAGGATTCGAGATGCAATCCCTAGATACTCCAGGGTGAGACAGAAAGAAAACCCCAGGGGTAAGTGTGAGTATTCAGCTGAGCACCAGCCAGCATACATGTGCAAGTGAACTCTACAAGGCGGAAGGAGAACCCACCTAGCTGGCTGGAGGCGACACGCACTAGCATGCACTCTGGACCAGGACACAAGTGCACCTGCTCCCACCAGCCGGGCTACAATCTTAAAAAATTCACCCGGCGGGCGGCGCCTGTGGCTCAGTTGGTAAGGCGCCGGCCCCATATGCCGAGGGTGGCGGGTTCAAGCCTGGCCCCGGCCAAACTGCAACCAAAAATAGCCGGGCGTTGTGGCGGGCGCCTGTAGTCCCAGCTGCTCGGGAGGCTGAGGCGGGATAATTGCTTAAGCCCAGGAGTTGGAGGTTGCTGTGAGCTGTGTGAGGCCACGGCACTCTCCGGAGGGCCATAAAGTGAGACTCTGTCTCTACAAAAAAAAAAAAAAAAATTCACCTGGCATTGGGGATAGCATGTGGAAAGGTCTTGCCTCAGTTATAAGAAAAGGTTAGTCTTGGGCGGCTCCTGTGGCTCAGTCGGTGGGGCGCCGGCCCCATATACCAAGGGTGGCGGGTTCAAACCCGGCCCCGGCTGAACTGCAACCAAAAAATAGCCGGGCGTTGTGGCGGGCGCCTGTAGTCCCAGCTGCTCGGGAGGCTGAGGCAAGAGAATCGCTTAAGCCCAGGAGTTGGAGGTTGCTGTGAGCTGTGTGAGGCCACGACACTCTACCGAGAGCCATAAAGTGAGACTCTGTCTCTACAAAAAAAAAAAAAAAAAAGAAAAGGTTAGTCTTAGCCTGAGCACTGCTCTGACCTTACCTAACAAACCTCAAAAGGCAAGACCACATAACTTAACTGCATTCAGGAACAAAGATCAAGGTTAATATAAGAACACATAAAGACCCAGTGTTTATACCCAGCGTGGTGGCTCCTGCCTGTAATCCTAGCACTCTGGGAGGCCAAGGTGGGTGAACTGCTTGAGCTTAGGAGTTTGAGACCAGCCTGAGCAAGAGCAACACCTTGTCTGTACTAAAAATAGAAAAACTGAGGCAAGAGGATGTCTTGAGCCCAGGAGTTTGAGGTTACTGTGAGCTATGATGACACTGCACTGCTCCTCTACCCAGAGCGACAGAATGAGACTCTGTCTCAAAGCAAAAAAAAAAAAAAGAGCCAGCGTTCAACAAGATGAAGTTCACGATGTCCGGAATCTCCTAAAACACTATCAGTGATGACAAGAAGCGGAACAGGGCTGGACACAGGGCTCGTGTCTGTGATCCAAGCACTTTGGGAGGCTGAGGCAGAAGAATCTTCTTGATCCCAGAAGTTTGAGGTTGCTGTCAGCTATGACGATGTCACTGCACTGCGGCCCAGGTGACAGAATGAGTCCCTATCTCGTAAAAACAGACAAACTATAAAAGAAAAGAAAAAGCAAACAAAAGAAACAGCAGGAAAATACAACTCACATTGAGAAGATTAAAGCATTCAATCAAAACCAACCCCAAACTGGCACAGATGATAAAGATAGTGGGTAAGAACACAAAAATGGTGATTAAAATTCTATTTACTCCCCAGATTCAAAATAGTAAAGACAAGAAAGATGTGTTTTAAAGACCTGAATTTTCTGTTTTTCTGGCGAAAACTACAGTATCTCTGTTGAAACTATATGAGGACAGGGGCTGCTTTCTCTTTCGGGGGACGCGGGGAACGGTCCTGCTGGGAGGCACTGAGAGGCAGCGGTCACCAGGATGTGTGGAGGTCCAGCCTGTCTGTGCCCGGACAGGCAGTGTTGTTGGTGAGATGTGGAAGCTGGTGCCTGGAACACATTCCCAGGACAAAGTCTGGAGTCTGCTTTTAAGGATTTTGAGCATAACGTAACTCATTTCTACAAAATGCAGGTGTCATGTGTAGGAAAATATTTAGAAATAAACATAATCTACATCAAGCACACAAAGTGAACTCAGTGTGAGTTTAAAATGGCTTGCTTTTCTTACAGAGGCTTAAGGGACCTGGGGCTTAAGGGACACGAGCAGAGTTAGCTTGCCTAGAGTTAAAATTCCACTAGCCAATTCTCTGAAGTTGTGCACCCTGTTAAGCCTGAGGCCAAAGAGCATGCCACCCTTCCTCAGAGATACGGGCCAGAGGCTTGACATATGTTAAAAACATATTGTCAGAGGTCTATAGGTGCTCTGCCCTGAGGAGAGACACAGTCGTTACTTCATGCTGAGTAAACTGAGTGAACGCTTGAAGGTACTCTTCCATTAACTCTGTTCCCCTGTGGCTGCTTTCTTCTTTGTGATCTTTATTTAGATACCTGCCCAAGAGATTAGTCAGTGTCTGGAAGAGGATGTTTGCTGCAGAAGTGATTGTGTTGATGTGGTAACAGGATATTTCCTTATAAGTTAATTTCAGATAGGTAAAATGAGGTAATGGTGAAACTAACAGATGATAGATTAAGTGTGTACGTGACTAGAAGTGAATAAAATCAGATCCCTGAAATAAAGAACTTTGCTACACGCCATTCCATACTATGTAGTCTGTTTCTTGTTTACCCTTAATAATTGCAGGAGCGAGCTTATACCCACGGCAAAGCTGCTGTTCTTTCGCGTCTCCGGTCACGCAACACCATGTGGGCACCTAGGCACACAGCTCTGGGATTCTGTGGGGTCTGAGATGGGAACGTCCAAAGTGGCCGGTGGCATTCAAGGACGTGGACACGGACTCCTGAGAGCAGTGGGGCTCCTTGATGCAGCCCAGGGCCTCTCCACCACACTGTGAAGCAGAGAGCACTGTGTTCATGGCCTCCCTGCAACCCACACCTTCGAGATCCCCTGAGTTTACCCACTGGAAAATGAAGAAGAGTCCTGGGTACCCAGCCAGGGGGGCCCAACTCTGGTCAGGCCCTGGCCTTGGGGTCTGTGTGGAGCAAAGAATGAGGAAGCCCCTCCTGAGCACGTGAGGAGCAGCCGGGCCCACTTGCCATGTGAGGTGTGCACTTGCGGGGCATATGGCAAAGACATCCCAGCCAGACTGGGCCCCTCTGGCACCAGCTTACTCCCAGTACAGACCTCATCAGAGCAGGTGGGAGGGAGGGCTTCCCACGCACCACAGTCTCAGCAGCTCTGTGAGTGCCTGCTGCATGGAAGCCCTTTCAGCACAGACTCTGTGAGACAGATGACAGCAGAGCCCACGCTGAAGAGAGACCACATAGATGCGCAACAGGCAGAGGCGGCTTAGCAAAGAAGTGAACTCGTTACTCAAGGAAGAGTCACAGGGCAGGACTTCACAGGTGGGAATGTGGAACGGACTGCAGCCAGCCACCTGCCCAGACTGAGGAAGCACTCGGAGCCCCACACTGGGGAGGGCACTGCCTGTGTCCACGCTCCTCACCAGGTAGCACATGGGACAAAGGCCCAGGAGCAGGTGAATGTGGGAACCTGCAGGGAAGGCCGCAACCCCTTTCAGCACCACCAGAGCCCCCACCAGAGCACTGTCTCCTGAGTGTGTCCACTGTGGGGAAACTTGCAGCAGGATCTGCCTCACAGGAGCCAGAGGCTTCACACCACTGAAGAAGAGCCACACGGGTGCTGCCAGCCTGGGGAAGCCTGCACCGGACAACCCCCCTGAGGGTGAGCCTCCCCTGTGCTGCCAGGTGGGGAAGCCTGCACCCCTGCACCAGGATAGCCCCCCTGTGGGAAAGTCTTCCCTGTGAGAAACCTTCGCTGGTGTTCCTCATTAAGCTTTGTCACTTCTAGGTTTTAATTTAAAGTAAGAGACTGTTCCTTTCATGTAAACACTTAAAAGTCACTGTAGAATTATCAATTGGCCTAACTTCAGTATTGCTGTGTCTCAGGGAACAGGAAGTTGGAGGAGAAGGAGAGAGGTGGGGGATGAGTCAGTGGAGAGTCAGAACACACACATTTATCAATTAAGTTGCCATTTTATATGGGGGGGGTTGTGGCACCCCAAAACAATCACAATGGTAACATCAAAGATTGCTATTCACAGGTCACCTTAACAGACATAATAATAATGAAAATGTTTTAAATATTTCAAGAATTACCAAAACATGACGCACAGACACAAAGTAAGGACCTGCTGTTAGGAAAGTGATGCCAGTAGACTTGCTTGACACAAGGTTGTCATGAATCTTCAATTCGTTAAAAAAAAAAAAATGCAATTTCTGCAAAGAGCAATAAAGTGAAACAAATAACATGAGGTGTGCATGTATACTTCTGTGAGGTCCTTATGCTGTATTTATAGTATTTATAGTATAATTTGAATATAAGTCGTAATAAAATCTAGATGTATAGTATAAATCCTAAACAAAGTACTGAACTAAAAACAAACGCCCCCCAAAAAAAGAAGAAAAGAAAAAAACAAAAAAAAAACAGGTTTATAGCTAATAGCCAAAAAAAAAAAAAATAAAATAAAATGTTTTTTTAGGGCAGCACCTGTGGCTCAAAGGAGTAGGGCACCAGCCCCATATACCAGAGGTGGCAGGTTCAAACCTGGCCCCAGGCAAAAACTGCAAATAAATAAATAAATAGAAAACATCAGCTATTAAAAAAAAACTAAAAAATATTTTAAAAAATGTTTTTTTAATACATTTAATTCAAAAGAACACAAAAACATAAGAAAAAAACAAATAATGAATGGGACATATAGCAAAATGCAAGATTTACCCCAAGCACACAAATTATCACACTAAATGTGAATAGTCTAAATATCTCAATTAAAAGGCAAAGGTTGGCAAAGTGGATAAAATGCAAAACCCACCTACAAGCTGCCTACAAGAAATGTACTTTGAATAGAAAGACAAAAATAAGTAAAAATAAGAATGGACTGAGTCTTGTTGGGGTTCTGAAATTAATTGTGGTCTACGTATACCATGGACCATATGTACACCATAAAATGAGAAAGACCTTACAAGCTGGAACATATTCTTCTTAGTAAAGTATCTCAAAAATGAAAAAGAAGTATCCAATGTACCCAATACTATGATGAAACCAATATATAAATACTTACACATTCATACAAATGATAAAATACAAAGATAGTCCAGAAAGACAGAGGGGAGAGGAGGGAGAGGGAGGGAATGGGGCAGGACGAGTGGAGAGAGGGTATCTGACGGGATCTCACTTAATGTTCACAATGCAAGGGTACACTTAAAAACAACTAACGGTATATTATAAATGCCGTACCACAAAAAGAAGTGAGGTGATGTTAATTACTTTGCTTTAAGCATTTCACATTGTATATCAAATCATCACATTGTACCCCATAAATGTAGACAGTTACGATTTAATAAAAATTAGGTAAAAAATAAGGATGGAAAATGTATAGTGTTAACACTCACCAAAGAAAGATAAAACAGCAATATCAATATGAGAAAAAGTAGATTTCAGAGAAAAGACTATTATCAAAAGTGGAGAAAATCATTATTGTTTAAAGAGTCAATTCAACAGGATAAAAGAATCCTAAACATTTAAGCACCTGATAACACATCTTCAAAATACATAAGGCAAATGTCAAGAAGAAAAAGGCAAATTCAGTTATAATCAAAGATTTCAATACTTTTCTGTCAATAATTAGTAGAACAAGCAGACAAAAAATTAATTGAGACACAGAAAATGTTAACGGTATCCATCAATATGATCTAATTGACACCACAGAATACCCCCCACACATGTTTTTCTGGGGCACAAGGAATATTTCCCTATTAAGACATATTCTATGCCATTAAACAAGTCTCAATAAATTTAAGAGGATCCAAGTCACACAGAGTGTACTCCTTGATTATAAAGGAATTAAATGAGAAAGAAATGGAAGAAAGATGTTTGGAAAAATTCCCAAATATCAGAAACTATGTAACACAAAACTAAATAATCCCCGGATCGACAAAGAAAGTAAGAGGGAAATAATTATAAAAAGTATTTAAAGCAGAATGAAAATAAAAACAGGGTTTATAACACTAAATATCTACCTTAGAAAAGAAGAAATGCCTCAAATCAATGGCCTCAACTTCCATACTAATAAACTAAAAGAGCAAATTCAATCCAAAGTAGAAGAAAGGCAATTAACATAGATCAGAGCAGAAAAACAATGGGAAAAATAATGAATCTAAAAGCTGGGTTTTTGAAAAAGATCAATAAAATTGACAGACCTCTAGCCAGACTACCTGGGAACAAAAAAAAGAAGACACACCTTTCTAATATCAGCAATAAGAGCAGCGAGGTCCCTACAGATTCTTCAGATGAAAAGAAACGTAATGATGACAAATTTAACAGCATCAGTAAAATGGATAAGTTCCTTTGATGATGGTTTGCCAAAGCTCACAGAAGAAGAAATAGCTACCCTTATAGCCTTTTATTTATGGAAGAAATTGAAATTGTAGTTTAAAACCTTCCCACAATGAGAACTTTAAGACCAGGTGGCCTCACTGGGAAATTCCACCAAACATTTACAGAAGAAATAAAAGTAATTCTACCCATACTCTTCCGAAAATATTAAAGAGGAGGAATTGCCTCTCAACTAATCTATTTAGTAATGTTTACTAAGATACACCAAAATCAGACAAAGATAATTGGAAAACCAAAGACCAATATCCTTCAGGAACCCAGAGGCAAAATTTGCAAATGAGGGAAGAAAGGGGTGGGACAGAGGGAAGAATTACCCGGGTAACAAGGAGGTGAAAGCGTCTGTTCAAGACCTCGATTATGGGAACGGTTTCACAGGAACAGCTGTGTTACAACTTACCAAGAGCTCTTAAAATATGTGCATCTTTTCAAATGGCAATTCTATCTGATAAAGCTGGGGTTTTTTCTTAAGTGAAAATTCATCTGGACAAAGGTCAAATAAGGAAACAGTCACTGGTTAAGCTTCTGCTTCTGGCCTAACTCTAAAACAAGGGAGGGGAGGATCCTTCAGCTCCTCCTAAGCCTTCGGAGCTCTGCGGAGCTCAGTGCATCACAGCCTGTGACCACAGAGCTTGGCTGAGCCAGGGGGCTTGTCTTCCTGGAATCCCCTGCCCAGCCCTGAGCTCCTCAGAGGGGCAGCTCATCTAGACAGGAATAGGACAGGAACCCTGTCTTGACAGAGCTGGGGATCCAGGGTGCAACCAGACCAGGAACAGGCCTCCCTCCCAGAAGAGGTCTGAAGTAAACACTGCCAGAGTGAACAAATGCCCCAGGGAGACATATTGGGCCTGCAGTCTTCACTCAGGACTCTGGGTTGGGTTCCTCCCGACAGCCCTCCGGACAGCGTTTCCTAATCTCTGCCCCCAGGAGGGCTGATAAATCAAGAGATAGAAAACAAAGCCTCAATGTTTCCTAATCTCTGCCCTTCAGGAGGGCTGATAAATCAAGGGATAGACAACAAAGTCTCTAGAATAGTGGTTCTCAATCCATGGGTCCTGACCCACAGGAACTGTATGAAAGGGCCACTCACGGCATTAGGAAGGTTGAGAACCACTGCTCTAGAATAAAGAAACTAATTAACAAAAAAACAGCAATAAGGAATCTAAGCTAGGAAGAGAGGAATGCCAGATTTAACCCATGAAACAACAATGTGTTAGTTGATTTTTTTGCCTGTTTCAACTTCAGTCACGCGAATAATCATTCTGTTGAGAAATCTCTTAGGCTTTACCTATTTTATCTGTGGACTTGTAGATCTTAAGAGAATCAAGTGACTAGGTGGAAAAAACAACTATTTTTTAAAATAAACTTCATGACAAAGAAGATTTAAATCACTGGAATTATCAAGTTTAAAAGATGCTAAACCATTGATGATATTATTTCAAGCACCATGAAAAGCTCCATCTCACATATCTGCACTAAGCTGTCTGCAGGCCGCGACAGCACAGTGTGACAACTCAACAATCCAGTCTTCACCCTGGGGAGCCACTAGTCCACACAGGTCACCCCACAGAGGAGACCTGGCATCCCTGTTGATGTCCCTAGGGGTCAGGGGAGCAGGGAAAGGGCTGCAGAGCAGAGCCCTGGCCAGGCCCCGGCAGACAGGACTGGTCCCAGGCAGGACCATGCGGAAGGAAGAGCTTGCCTTGCTGAAAAGTAGACAGATTTCACAGGGAAGTCAATAAGAAAATTAAAGCTAGCACTGGGGAACCTCCAAGGAGGATGGATGACAGACCTGGAGGGAGCCATGATTTTGGGGACAAGGTCCCCATGGGACAAGGGAGTCAGTTCAAGGGCCCAAAGACTCACTTCTCCATCTCTAGGTCATGATTGCCAGAGGGGCCTGTGGAGGCCACAGGTAGGTGGACTCATGATGTGGCAACCTATGTGACATAAGCTGGAAGCTGGGAGTCCACTCTCCAAGGGAGCAGTGTCGAGGGTGCTCCTGGCCCCTCCGTCCCCTGCAGCCCTGTGTGCACTTGGACGGTCACCCCTCCAGCTTTTTTTAAATGGGTAGTCCAGAAGAAGGCATGGGCCCAAACACCCAATAGGTGATAAGAAAACAGGTGAATGTGGGAACAGGTGTCTGGCAGACAGACTGTGTGGTGGGAGCAGGCCCAGCCACCTGCTTGGAGCCTCCTTTTCTCTGCAAAGCCGGTCCCTGAGGTCCACACCTCCCTGACGTCAGACCCCTCTGGGCCAGGGCCTCGGTCACACTGACTGCACTGTGGGCCAGCATGTGGCCAGAGAGCTGCCTGGACTGTGTGGCCAACGCTGCATGACCTCAGCAGTGGGGGGCTACAGAGAAAGCGGGGGGGAGGGGGGCTGTGGACAGCAGCAGTCCCACACACTGGCCAGTATCCCAGCACTGCTGACAGAACAGCAGCGATGTGACCTTCCCAAGAAGTCCAGGGCTGAGAGGACAGAAGGAAGCACCTTATGGCTGATACTAGCTTTTAATGTCCTGTGACAAATTCCCACTGCAGTGTGGATGCAGTGTAATACCGTATTCAAAAGTGAAGCATTTCTACAAAACCTTACGAGCTGAACTGAGCCACAGCCGCTGGCTGTGTCCTGCAGGCACTCTGACCTGGATGCCACTGGGCCTCTATGCTACTGGCTAGCTCGCCAGGATCAATCTAAACCTGAGTCACAAGGTGCACTCAGCCCATTATTTTCTAAGGCCCTAAACAATGAATCCAAGTACCCAACAGCAGGCCAGTTAAACACATCTCTGAGGCATTGGGGCAGGATGTGTTCAAGTGACTTGGATTTAATTTTCTCTGTGGGGACACAGGCTCGAAGGCACAGGGATGGAATAATGGTCAGACGGCTGGATGAACTTTGGGGCCAGGTTCTTTATTCTCCTATCTTTTCTACCACATAATAACTAAAAATATAAAATAATAGCATATACATGGGGGCAGAAACCTGGGAGAAGTCTGAAAGTGAACACTGAGCATTTCTGCATGTGTGGAGTTATCAAGCAACTCCCCAGTGGGGCCCTCAGAGACACCCCAACATGAAGCCCCCACAGGACCAGCCTGCCTTCTTTCCTCTACTCCCAGGTGCACCCCACAGCAACTGTCTCTTCTTTTTCCCCTAAACTTGCAGCCCTGGGGGAGGAGTGACTTGCTAAATGTCACCCAGCTGGACCAACTCTGGGTACCAGCTCTACCCACGTGCACGGGGCCTACAATCCCAGCAGCAGAGAGCCCGCCTCTCCCTAAGGCAGAGATCCAGGCCAGCATGCTCCTGCAGGTGCTGACCCTGGTGGCCCTGTCCACTCAGCCATGCTGACCAATTCGGTCAGGTTTCTGGGGAGCTCTACTCATGCACAGCAACTTCCATTCTACAATGTTCCTTTCAGAAAGCCGTTAGCATTTGAGGAAAAGCACAATACAAGTGTGAGACTTTGGCCAGATTTAAATAAAGCCTTCAGCGTCCAACTTTCGCCACTGACTCACTGAAAAATTAAAGTATCCCCTCCAGGGAAAATTCCCCTGCCCCATTTTCAAAGTCCATGTCTTTGGGTGAGATGTTGGCTGACCAGGCACGCGCCCTGGAAGCTGGGCCTTCGCGCTCTCTCTATCCCAGCACCTCCAAGGGCTGCAAAACCCCTTCCCCGCAACCTGCAGGAAGAGCTTGCAGGCATGGTGACTGCTGGGAGCGGTGGTCTGTCAGAGCAGTGGGCTTCATAGTAAAGCCGCGCCCTCCTGCTTCCTGGGTAGTTCACTCAGGTTTTTACAACTTTTGCAGACTCTATTGTGGTGCCAAAAAATCCGCCGCTCAGCTAGGAAAAGTGCAAACTATTTTTGGCCTGCTGGCAGTGCAGCTGCAGGATGGTGAAGTGTAATCGGCGCCCGAACCGCCTTACAGATTCTGAAAAGTCCTGATTGGGTCCACCTCAGAACACACCGAGGCCTGCAGCGCGCACGGCGGCATTTCGGTCCAGTGGAGCCCGAGGCGCGACCGGACGGAGATTCCTTCTTTGCAGAAAGTGGCGCGAGAGGCCCGTGGAGTGCGAGGTACAAAGGAGCAGCTTGAAGGCGAAGTCTTGGGGAAGTTCAGCACATCCGCTAAGGCGGCAGCCCGAGTTAGAAACGAAGCAAAAGCAGCGCCTGGGGCAGAAGTCGGCTCCGTCTAGAGCCGGGAGGCTCCAGGACTCCGCGCCCTTCCTGGTTACCCGGACCTGGCTCGCTCCGCGCGCTGGGAAAGCCCCGGGGAACCCCGTCCCCCCCCACCAGGGATCGCGGGCTCCCGGCCCCCGGGGCGGATGCAGGGCCCCTGGGCGTGGAGCTCGGTGGCGGCGGAGAACCCAGGATCCCCGAGGGAGGAGTCCCCAGCGCAGGGAGCACCGCACTCCAGGGAAAGGAGATCGTGCGCGGGGCGGGGAGGCCGCGAGGAGGAGGAGGAAGGGGAGGGAGGAGGAGCGGGCCAGGCGGACCGATCGGGACTGGGAGCGGGCCCGGGGCGGGGACGCCGTCCTGGGGGAGGCAGAGGGCACCGGGCACCAAGCAGCGAGGGAGAGGCGCGGAGGCTGGAAGGGGGACCCGAGGGGAACGGGCCGAGTAGGGTGAGCAGCGAAAGACAAATGGGGTTTTCCCTGTCGGCTCCCAACAACTTCCCAGTCTGCGGGGGATTCCGAGTTCCGAACAAAGGCGGCTCCCGAGGCCGCGCGCTCAGGTCCGCCCCTCGGCGTCCGGACCAGGGCGGACAAAGGCCCAGTGGGCCCCGCGCCCGACCCCCGGTACCCCGATCGCCCCACGCTTACGTAGCCGAAATCCCTCCTGAGCCTCGGCCCCCAAATCCCCTACACCCTGCGAGCCCCGTAGACCCCGGACCCCACTGCGCCCCGCTCCGCCCGCACTCACAGGATGGACGTCTGCGGCGCCACGGCGGGCACAGTCTCCAGCAGCAGATGCATGCAGCGCACCGTGGTGCGGAAGCAGAGGCAGCGGCTGGGACAGCCGGCCCCCGGCTTCTGGGCCACCACTGCCAGGGCTCCCCAGCAGCAGCAGAGCGCGAGCGCCAACAGGCAGGGGCGCGCGGGGCCCGCGGGGCGTGCAGCCATGGCCGACGGCGCGGACGGACGCTCGGACGAACCGCGAAGGGCCCGGCGCGACCACTGCCGGCTCCGGACTGCGCCTGCCTGGCCGCGGCCCACGTCCCAGCTGTGCGCAGGGGGCGGGGGGCGCCAGCTGTGCACATGCGCGCGGCTCCTCCCTTCCCCCCTCTTGAGTCCCCGAGGGCGGGGCGGGGCAAGGACCCAGGGCCTGGGCGTCCCGCTGCGCCCCCCTTATTTTTTCCACCCCCTCCAGCGTGACCCACAGGCAAGTGCGGGGAGGGCACGGCTGCAGGCCAGGTCCCATGGCGGGCTGCCCCAGGGGCGAAAGAGGGCTGTGACCCGGGTTTGAGTCCCCATAAAGCTTTAGTGACCTGGCGGGGAGGGTAAGTTTAGTGACTCCACCTCTCCTGCCTGTGGTTTCTACGTGTGACTGGGGGTGGGGGTGGAGGGAGGGGGGCGTCCTTGGCTTGTCGTTTTATGACACTTGCGGAGTGGTACCGTGGTCGGGCATGCGTCCAAGCGCGCTCTCGTTTCTGCTGTCTTTCCCTTCCTCTCGCTAGACCTGCTCGGTGTAAAATCCTCTAACTTTTAAAACAGCCCCTCCTCCCCACGGAGGGACCTGAGACGGGACCCCAGGCGCCCCGGGGCTCTGGGCCTGTGAGCCCCCTGCTCCCTAGCACGATTTGCTTCAGGGGGGCTGGACAAAGCCCATCAGTGCCCTTCCTGACGTGGCCGAGAAGGGAGCGCAGACCCACTAGTGGGTGTGCATGGAGACAGCATACATCCTCTCCACTAATTATCACAGGGATCCGTTTTTCTCCATTTTATAGCTAAGTAAACTGATTTGTCCAAAGTGACAGGGTTACTAAGTGTCTCTTTCAGAAAGCAGAGCCCAGGCCTGGTCTTGGTCTGCCGTGATGGGCACACGGCAGACCATGTTTCCGCTGTTTCCATCTGGTGCTCTGACCTGGGGTGTGTCTGGAGGCACCTGGAAGGGGACTGCCAGGGACAAGTTTACACACGCTTTTTATCTTGCAGTTTTGGAAGGTTCAACATCTGGGACCAGCCTTGCAAAGTTGGGTCCCACTTAGATTCTCAGGACATGGCAGGGGTGTTTCTGGCTGAGCCAGCATCAGCCAAGTACTGAACTCTCCCGGCTGCTGGCAGAAGGTCTCTGGCCGTGCAGGTCTCTCTGTGATCTACACACAGTACATGGCCCCAGACTCCCAGAGCAAGTATTCCGAGGAAGAGAAAGAAAATGACCTAGGTCAGGTGGGCCACAAATTGTCACCTGTGCAGGCTGCTATCCACAGACTCAAGTGAGTCCAGACTGTACTCTAGGAAAGGGAGTCACCTGAAGGGTGCATGACAGAAGACAGAACCTTTGGGGACCCCCTCAGAGGCTGCCCACCACAGGAGACCTTGCTGGGTTTGATGGCAAAGTCTCTATAGGACCATGGGTATGTATAAGAACACGTCCCTGGGCGGCGCCTGTGGCTCAGTGAGTAGGGCGCCGGCCCCATATACCGAGGGTGGCGGGTTCAAACCCAGCCCCAGCCAAACTGCAACAAAAAAATAGCCAGGCATTGTGGCAGGCGCCTATAGTCCCAGCTGCTCGGGAGGGAGGCTGAGGCAAGAGAATCGCGTAAGCCCAAGAGCTGGAGGTTGCTGTAAGCTGTGTGACGCCATGGCACTCTACCCGAGGGTGGTACAGTCAGACTCTGTCTCTACAAAAAAAAAAAAAAAAAAGAACACGTCCCTAAGTTTTCCCAAACAGTGGAAGTTACAAACCATTGGTTGAGCAGTCGGGGGTGAGGAGGCTCAGCATCCCAGTCAACTGCAGTGCTGTTCTGACACTGACCACTTGGACTTAGGGGAAACCCCACAGGGCATAGATGGACCCCAGCATCACAGGCCTCATATCAACACCACTTGTGAGTTCAGGGGTCCAAGTCCCAGGATACCCACGCTCTGACCAACTGGTTATAAATTCAAAGGTTCCCAGGAGGACGCCTTCAGGCTTGATGACTTATGGGAACTACTCCCAGAGCAGAGGAAAGTGGTGCAGTTATGATCACGGTGTTTTGTAAGGGACACCGTCCTGAACCCACCAGATGAAGCTCAGGAGGCCCCCACATGCAGAACCAAGGTTTCCTGCCCCATGGGCCCAAGACCTGCCACTGTCCTGGCACAGCCACGTGTCCATCCGGGCAGGTTCGCTGAGCTTTGGTGCCCAGGAGTTTTACTGGGCCATTCCCTGAGCATGACTCAGCGACTCACTGGTCAGGGACTGGACTTTTTCTCCAGCTGACACCAGCGGCTCTGAGCCCTCATCCTGTGTCCAGTTTTCCTGGGGACCCACCCTCAACCTGCATGTACTCATCTGAGTCGACTCACATGGGGCCGAGGGCCCATCAGGAGTAACAGCCGCTCTTGTCACCAGGGAAGATCTAAAGGACGTAGAAGCTCCAGCCGGGGAACCCAGGAAAAGACCAGTTCTTTCTGGCACTGCTCAGGCCACACAAGGGTGCTCACGTCCATACAAGTGGCATCCTGGCTGCCACACGTGCTGTGAAAGCAGACATCACATTCCTGTGGGAACCTGTAACCACCTTTCCAGTAACTTAGGGATACAGAGCACCCACCTGGTGTCCCCACAGCAGGTTCCAAGGCACCACACCCACTTCCAGACAAGGTTATCATGTTGGAAACCCAAAAGGTTACTCACCCTAAAATACGTGGCTTTCCACCTGAGTTGCTCTCTGCCCTCCGGACCACTTCTGGTGACCACAGAGGGAGGCTCTTCTCATCTCAGTGCTCCCACCCTGAAGTGCGGGTACAAAGCCCGTTCCTTTCTGCTCGGCCTTGCTTCTGGCCCCCCTTGGCCCTGAACCAGTGCTGGAAGCAGTGCTGGGCCCTGCCTTCAGGTCCCCATGGTCGTGCCCCACTTGCCACTTCTTTCCGCCCCAGTTCAGACGGGGTGTAGATGCAGCCGTCCTCGCTGCAGCTGCTGTGCGCTCCTCACGCCTCCTGTCCCCAGCCACTGTTGCCTAACAAACTCCGACTCGGCCTTAGCCCCACCTCACTCAATTTGATGCCCTCCCCTCCCTGTGCCCACTGCCTGCCCTGATTCCCCGGGGCTGCACTCACGCTGCAAGGCCCTGAGGTGAGGTTTCCACTCCTGGCACCCCACCGTGGCCAAGAGACCAGGGGAGGGACTGGAAGAAAAGGAACACCTGTACATGGGTGTTGCTGCCCTTGCTCAGGTGACCCGAGTGGCTCTTGGGCAGCCTTGCAGCTCTGGGCTTCTCAGCACTGACCAGGGTTGGGTGATGCCTTAAACAGCCACACAGTACCTGAGCCTTCCCTGCTTTAAGTCCATTTCAGAGTCATCAGAAAAAGCACAGTAATCATGGTGATGCTTTGGGTCATTTGACCTTCTCCTCAGCGCACCAAGGGAGGTGCTGGGTATCCTTGTTCCTGGGGGGAGGGAGCCGGAGGCTGCCGATATCCAGCAGCTGACTGTGCCAGACCCGCTTCTCAGGGGGTGTCCTGGTGTCAGTTTACCGCTGCTCAGGTGCACTGGCCCTCAGAGCCCCTCCTCCTGCTGCACCTGTGTCCACTCATCCGCTGCAGCCCCGGGTTTGATCCAACACTAATCCAGGTGCTGATCTGAAGGTCTTTTGCAGCTGGGCCTGACCTCCAGGGTCACCTGACCTCAAGGAGAGGAGATGACCCTCAGCAGTGTGGGAAGGCCTGAAGGGCAGCACTGAGGTTTCCCTGAGGAAGGATGTCTGCCTCCAGTCTTCCGCAGCAGACCCCCCAGCCCGCACACCCCCATTGGAGTCTACAGACCCTGGCCTGCCTGCCCCACAGTCACTGCAGCCAGTTACTTACAATCAGCCCTCTGTTTGCCCAGCCACACATGCCCTTGTCTGTCTTCACACCTCCCTTCCTCCCACCCACATCCCCACCCCGTCTACCTACACTCCCATCCTCTCACTTCTGTGTCTGAAGACCCTGACTGGTGCACTGGCCATTTGTGCAGCCAGGAGGGAGGCCTGGGCCTGGGGCAATGTCCCCTATGGTGGAAGCTCTTCCTCACACTGAGCTAAATGTCCCCAAGTCTTTGTTCACCCTGTTTCCTGCATCTGCCCTCAGGAGGCCTCTCCTCCTCCCTGAGTGGATTGTTCCAAAGGATGATCAAGACCATCCAAGTATCATGTTGTTTGGGACTCATGTGAAAAATTCCCACTTCCCTCTAACAGCCACTTTGCAAATCCTCTCATCTGCTCAAGTCCTATTACTTGTCCCACAGCGTGCATTCCTTTCAGGCGCCAATTGACAATCTTTTGTTGTCCTGTGAAATCTGTGAACTCACAGGAAGCAGAAAGGAAAAGGCCCAGGTCCCCTTTCCTGCGACTGGACCTTCAGTCTGGCCTGTAGACTCCACAACTACCTGTGCGCAGACATCTGGTTTTCAGATCATCCTAACAGCCCAGAAGCATCATTCTCCCCATTTTGCAGATCAGAAAACTGGGGTTTAGGGAGGTTTAAGTAACTAACTCAAGGACTTGTAGCTAATAAGAGAAAGGGCGGGAGGAAGAGAAACATCCAGACCAGGCATTTGCAGCGGCAGCCTGGGTATGGGGCAGGACTTGCTAGGTGCTGCACTCACCGGTTGCTGACCCTGCCTTGCTGCTAATGTCCCTGCAGTGTGAGCTCTCCCCCCACATCTCCAGTGGCACCTGGAGAGGCCTGCAGCTCTGCCCCTCCCTGGTGCAGTCCAGGGCTCAGTACTCATTAAGGGTTGACCCCTGCCCAGGTGGAACATGTGGGTAGCATGTCCCCACTGCAGCGCTGAGGCTGCCCCATTGCTGATGCCTCCCCCTGCCACGCCCCATGGACACCTGACCCTGGTGTGACGATGTCATCTGTCTGCTGTCTCCCTTACCAGGCTGAACACTCTTCCAGAACTTACGGGGGAAAACAGGGTCAGGAACAAGACACACCTAAGAGGCAGTCTCCTCACCTCTGTTTCCAATTCTGTGACCCTGGCAACTTTCTTCCTTCCTCTGGGCCTCAGTTTCCTCATCTGCAAAGCCAGAAGAGTAGCTCCTACTGCGCTGTGGTTGTGAGAACAGAGGAGAAAGAGTGTGGGGCACCAGGACCTGGTCACCCGGGAAAGCGGGTGGAATGTGGTAGGCAGGGAGGTGCCAACGCACCTCTTGCCTGGGAACCTGCTCAGGGTCTGGTGGGCCCTGGAGTTGGGAGGGCTGGGAGCCGCTCCCAGACGGTGAGTGAGCCCTGATCACAGGGCCTGCTGGAGCTGTGCCAAGACCTCACTGCAGCCTGCTCCACCCTCAAAGGCTAGTTCCTACTGTGTGCTCAGCCCCTCCACTGCAGGCCAGGGGCCACAGGCTGCGGGGACGGCGCTCTAGCTCAAACTATAGGAATTCATCCTCCCACAGTCCTGGGGCAAGAAGCCTAAGGCTAAGCCATCAGCAGGGCCAGTTCTCCCTGGAGGGTCTGGGGTGAACCTGTCCATGCCTCTCCCCTGCCGCAGGCAGGGCAACCCTTGGCGCCCCTAGTCTGGGAGATGCTTCACCCTGACACCTGACCTTCCTGGCCACGCAGGCCATGTGGCTGAGGACACCACAAGAACCTCCTAATTTTAGCACAGGAACCTCGGGGGTAGCAATTCACTCCAGTGCAGTAGAGTTGCAGGGGAACAAGACAGAGACAGTCTGGCAGGCTGGGGTCAGGCACCTGCTGTGGCCCACAGCGGGGTAACAAAGGCCTCCCAGGTGTTGCAGGCTCCAGTGGACAAGCTGAGCACAGGCAGTGAACCAGGAGACCTGCAGCCCCTCAGATGAGTTTCAGCTAACATGCACTGGAGGGTGCAGGGCAGGGCACGGTCCTGGCTGTCCAGCCCTGTGCAGACAGAATTCTAGAACTCAAGTGCTCCCTGTGTGTTTTCCCTGTCCACCACTCCTCCTCCCCCAGGCATACTGCAGCAGATGTTCAGCTCCCTGCTGGGAATGCAAAAGGGGGTCCTGAAAGCCCCTCTATGTCAGAGCCAAGTTCTGGAGCATCTGTAAAGATCAAACTGCACGCTCAGATTCCATGGTTTCCTCAGGTCTGCACTAGCAGGGCTTCCTGCAAGCCTGGGTGCTGAAGTCTGGGGCCTGGGAGAGGATCCAGGCAGAATAATCCCCTCCCCACAGGGACCTGGGGCGCAGACAGCACTGTGCACATATGGAAGTGCCATGATGGCCCACCACACCTCGCTCCAAGGCCGTAGGAGGCGGGGATGGGTGGGGGACATGTGCCTGTAGGAGCCTGACCACAGCCATCACTGGCCCTGGCCTAGCAGGGAGGTGGTGGGAACATTGCTGCTCCTGCCTCCCTGGTCACCATGGGGAGAAGCCAAATGATGAGGGGACTTGGTGGCTCTGTTGAAGGCCAGTGCCCTGGGACAGGCTGGCAAGCTGGGACACAGGCTGGACCTGCACAGGCCACAGACAGTGGTGATCATGGCAGCTGCTCAGCACCACCCCAACCCCACCAAGGATTCGGCCTGAGAGACTCAGGGTTTGGGGGAACCACAGCCCTGGACACAAGGTGGTCAGTTAGGGTTGCCGTATCCCATGAGTTCATACTTGTTTCCAAATGAAAAGTGAAATTATCAAAGAAGCTCCACAGGAGCACAGAGCAAAGTGGCAGCCCTGGCTTCCCAGCGAGGCTTCCTTTGTCTGCCGGGCGGCAGCCTGAGCCCCAGGGGCAGGTGCAGCAAGTTCAGCAGGAAGAAGACCACACGTCTGAGGATCACTGAACAATTAGTGACGCCCTGTAAAAGCGCCTTGTAAAGGTAGCTGTAGTGAACGTCCACTGAATGCTTAGGGCAGACGGAGCTCTCTCAGGATCTCACGTGCAGTAGCTGATTTCACTCTCACCAGGGACCCCTTATAGATGGAGAAGGCAGAGATAGGTGAGCTAGTGGCCTCTCTGGAGGCTCTACAAGTAGATGGCTGTGGGTGTCCCTGCTTGCAGGAGGGCTGGGGCCACCCCTCCTAGCTACTGTGCCCTGCATCCTCCCTGCACAGCAGAGTAGACACCAGGCCTCCTGCACTCAGAGTCACATTCTGAGCAGAGGGAGTGCTCCTCCAGTTCCACAAAGGACTGGAAGGGACAGCTTTGGGGCGCTGGAGGAAACCCCAAGACAGACGGCTGGTGCCTGTGGCTCTCGGCTCTCCTTCAGTGTGAGCTCTCCCCCCACATTTGCAGAGAGGCCCAGGAAAGCAGGTGACAAGTGACAGCAGGACCATGGCAAGAAAATGTCACCGTGGCACATGACAGACAGCGGGGCAGGCAGACGTGGCAGCGGCATCCACAAGGCAGCTGAAGGAGCTGAGCACGCCACGTTTCCGTGGCCAGAGAGGAATGTCTGGAGATACTGAGGCCATGTGTGAAAGCAGGGAAAAGCCCACACCTCCTCAAGGCTGAATCATTTTCATAAAGCATAAAGCCAGCTCAGCTGGACGCCAGGGCGAGCTCCCCACAGACTCCCAGAGCATCACTGCTCACAGGTGTGCAGGGCGGCATGTGAGCCTGGCAGTTAGCCAACACCCACCCTGTGCTTGAAAGGTGCACCTGCCCTGCAGACCAGAGCATGCTTTTGGCTGACAGGGTGAAAACCATGATGAGGTCCTGCAGGAATGCCCCTGTATTCCTTTGTAACATGCTAATCACTTTGGAAACAATAGCCTGGGCACATTGGCCGACTCCAGCTGCAGCCAAGGTCTCTTCGGACCCTGCAAGTCCAGATACAGCCTGGCCCTGACCAGATGTGCTCTCGGCTGTCAGGAGCTTCTGCACATAATCTTTGTGACTATGTCTTGAATCACCTGGCAGCCAAATCATGTCAACCATCACACCATGTGACCACTGAAACTTAAGCTGTGGATCTGCTTTCCATCCCCATGGACAGAACTAATGAGTTTGTTTTATGAGAAAATTCCAGGCCCCCTCCTTTGTAAACTCAATATGACTTCAAAAGCACCAGCCTCTCACTGGCCATGGAGTGTAGCGTCGCCAAGTCACTTCGGCCCTGCCCTCAGAGGCTCAGCCTGGGAGGAGAGTCAAAACCCCAGGGTGGTGGGTGGAGAAATTGGGGTCTCCTTTCCTCCTCCTCTGACACCACGTCAATGACTGCCTCACAGACAGGCCAGCCCTCCCCTCCCTGCCTGCAACCCCCACAGGTGCACATGGGGGTCTGACAGTCCCCACCCTGCCCCACATGGACATAGTGACCACTCAGAACTTCAGAACCCTCACTCATAAAATGGGACCAGCACCCGCAGGGTGGAAATGATCACATATCACTGAGCTGGAACACAAACAAAGGAGTTTGGAGATAGCATTCCACTCCACCAGTCTGGAATTTCTAGGATGTTAAACTGTCCTTCTCAATAGTCAAGCAAGGGGTACAGGATCTTTTTGGAAAAGGAAGTTCAGTCTCTTGTGCGCAAAATAACTCCTACTTCATGTTTAAAAATTCCTGTAATTCGGGCAGTGCCTGTGGCTCAAAGGAGTAGGGCGCCGGCCCCATATGCCAGAGGTGGAGGGTTCAAACCCAGCCCCAGCCAAAAACCACCAAAAAAAAAAAAAAAAAAAAAAATTCCTGTAAGTCATGTTGCCAGAATCATCTTGATTAACCTGGAGAAGTGCCTTGTAAGACTCTGAAGGCATTACCTTTTCTGGTCCAAAGAAGTTCCAAACACATCTGCTTGATTTTATACCCAAGCCAGGCCCCACACCAAAGACAACAAATTCTCAGGTAGAAGGAACACAACTACTATTATTGCCATTTAATTTCCTTCCTAGTCCCTCCCCAGTAGGGGGTTGGGGCAGCCTCAGACTGGACTAGAGCTCCCCAGGGTACAGAGGCCCCAGGGCAGCCCCTTATAGTGGGACATGTTGGGCAGGTGCTGAGGAAGGAGCAGGTGTGAGCGTGTCCCTGCACAGAGCTCTGTGGCCATGTCTTGGTTTTCTTTGGATTCTTTTTTTTGAGACAGAGCTTCACTATGTCACCCTGGGTAGAGTGCCATAGCATCTAGCAGCTCAAAGCACCCTGAGTGGGGTCATTGGTGTCTGAGCCCAAGAAGGCTGCAGACAGGCCTTGCTGGGGCTGCAGCCTGGGGCCCCACCCAATGGACATGGAGTGTGGCTTCCTGGACGCTGACCGAATGTTCCTAGAATAGCTGGGTCAAGCAGGCCCAGCAAGGACGGACACCAGGGTCGAGGCCCAGAGGGCAGAGGAGACAACCAGCCTGGTCCAGGGCTGTATCTGCCAGGAGCGAGACCACAGTGACAGGACATGGACGGCTTGGCTGATCTGAGCCTCTGTCCTTCCTCCAGCTTTTTTTTTTTTTTGAGACAGAGTCTCACTATGTCACCCTCGGGAGAGTGCTGTGGTGTCACAGCTCACAGCAACCTCAAACTCTTGGGCTTAGGTGATTCTCTTGCCTCAGCCTCCCAAGTAGCTGGGCCTACAGGTGCCTGCCATAATGCCCGGCTACTTTTTGGTTGTAGTTGTCATTGTTTGGAAGGCCCAAGCTGGGTCTGAACCTGCCAGCTCCAGTGTATGTGGCTGGTGCCCTACCCGCTGAGCTACAGGTGCCAAGCCTTCCTTGGATTCTTATTGGAGCCACAGACTGGGCATATTTTTTTGATAATATACTTTCCAAAACAGAGAACCAAGATCTCAAAGGATCACTTAATTCTTTTTTTTGGGAGTTTTTGCAGTTTTTGGCCAGGGCCGGGTTTGAACCCACCACCTACAGTATATGGGGCCAGCGCTCTGCTCCTTTGAGCCACAGGTGCTGCCCAGTATCACTTAATTTTTTAAAAATTTCTTGAATAAGTTATTGTGAGAATCAATAATGGCTTATTTAAAAATATATTTGCAACCCAAGTATTAACAACATCAAATTGGCGAAGGCAAATTAACCAGGCTTGTGGATAACCCTGAAAATCTACAATAATTTGTAGAGCTTTAGGACAAGTGTCCTCATGGTCCTGGGGTCCTGGCACTCTGTGGTGGGTGAATTATGCTTCCCTCACCCCAGAACAACATGGTAAAGCCCCAACCCTAGCCCTTGGCAGCTGTGCTGTGTTAGGGGTGATGAGCTCCAAGGAGCCACCAGGGTGGTCCCCTTTGCCCAACTGACTGGTGTGAGACAGATGGACACAGAGCCTGTCCTACACCAGAGCCCCAAGTGCCCTCCAGCCTAGACTGGGCCACCTTCAGGCCTGTCCCCAACCTCCCCTCCTGCTGGGAATGGAAATAACATCTTAATCCCCCAGCCAACTGGATGGACCCCCCCTCTTGGTCAAGGGGCCCCCAGGAAAACCCTGAAGCTGAGTTGCTGACACTCTGCTTATGTCCAATCCTTTCTTGGTGATGACCTTTGTGACTCAGTAACAGGCCTAGGGCCACACAGAGCAGAGCCAAAGCCACCCCTGCAGGTCCTCGAGTTGCCTGCTGGATCACTGGAGTCTGTCCCTGGCTTGTCTCCAATTTGCAGACTTCCTTATCTTAAAACATTCCAAGCCTTCAGACAAAGCTTCATTTCTTTAACCAATTACAGGTCTAAGAATGTTTAAACCCATCCAGAAAATGTAATGTCTCCACCTACAGCTTGGAGATGTCCTACCTTTCCCAGCCAAGCCAGTGTTCCCTTCTGTGTATGGCCTTGTGACTTTACCTGTAGTTCCTGTGTCCCTCAAATATGTGAGACCACGTGCTCAAGGCTTCTTGGGTACAGCTCTGGGCTGTGGTTGCACAAATTCTGCTGAGAATTAACCTTTTTGCACTATTTTCCATTGGTACTACCAGGCTTTTCGTGAATTTATGTGATACTCTTTATAACTGCCCTTCTACGTTACTGCCCCTCTTGAGTACTTGGGGAAGTGGAGACCCATGGACATTGCAGGGCTCTCTAGGGCCCTCTGCTGGCAGCGGGTGGAGCCAGGCTCTGAAACCACATATCCTGACCCATGCCGGGGCCTGCTTCCAGCTCTGGGCAAGGTCACGCCCTCATACACAGACAGGCCTCTTTTCTTGCTGCTCTGAGTGACGTCCTTTTTTTCAGAATATCGTGAAGACTTGGCAAAATTGAGTTGAAATCCATAGTACTACTGAGAATCCCAAATGATGTTAAGGGGTCTATATGTGGAGGGCAAGAAATAAAGGAGAAAAAGCTTACTGAAACTGAAATACGAAACAAAGTTGAAGTCCAGGCCTATTTTAATTTGAATTGTCTTGGCTGATGTTTCTCAAGTCAGCTCTTACAAAACCCGGTTAGCTTGGGCTGATCTTGCCGTTGAGCTGCCTGGAGGAATTTCTTTTACTTTCCTTCTAAAAACCCCAGTGCTAAATGTGTGAGATTCCTGTCCCTCTAAGAGTTGTCCTGGAAGCTACAAACCTGGATCCTTCCCCATTAGGGCTGCTCAGATGTGGCTCAGGTGAGCCCAGGTGTGGCCCAGGTGAGCTGGGGTGTGACCCAGGTGAGCCCAGGTGTGGCCCAGGTGAGCTGGGGTGAGCTCCTAGTGAGATGCTGCCCCCTGCTGGGAGGTCTCTTTCTCATCCCCAAAGTGGACATGGGCTGGAGTGCCCGGGAAAATATTTCACTACACCATATTTAAGGTGCTTTTACTGAGGGCAGACACAGCAAGAACTTCTCTGTTCCCAGAAAAGGCTACGGAACCAAACACATACGTGGTGGAGCCCTGGCAAACCCTGAAGGCAAGAGCTGCAGTGCCAGGCAGGGGCTGTCTGTGAGTGTCTGCGGGTGCCCGTAAGAACAGGGTTTAAAGGCAGGTGTCCTGAAGTGAGGGGAGGAGCCGTCAGTGGACTCAGAATAGAAAGGAAGGTTCCAGGGGCAGGCCAGTCACAGGGAGATTTAGAACAAAGAGCAGAGTCAAATTCCTCGTTTTACCCCCTATCTGCCTTTTCCTCAGGTGGCAGTTTCTGAAAAGCAACTCTGGCTTCTTGGTGGGGGGGGGTGCTGGGGGTGGAGATGGGGTGGTGTCACTGCTCCCACAGGTTGCCTACTCACTGCTCCAGGCTAGCCAGGGGTGAAAGTGCCCGCTTGCACCTGCAGCAAGGATGAAGGTCAGAGCTTGCCCGGCTGGCAGTGAGTCTGGTCCCGTCAGATGTGCATCACTGGACTAATCCCCGCCCTTTGAAACCAAGGCTTATGGATATTTTTTTCTCAGTACAGAAATAAATGGTCAAGGTAGAAAAATTGGTAAATTCAATCAAAACATTAAAAGAAAATTGAAAGTGTACATCAAGAAGACCACTGTCTTTCTCTGCATCCTCTGCTCCATGTTTATGCCGTCACGTATTTTCCTGTCCACATGACGGTCTGTTCTGCCCTCTGTACCCTCTGCCCAGACCTCTCTGGAAACCACTGAGGGGTGGGTCGGTCCTTCCTGCTAGAAAGTGCTAGAAAGCAGCCCCTCTGGAGGACAGGCAGAGGGGAGGCTGGTGGGCCCTGGTCCCTGCAGGCCAGGCAGAGCGAGTCTGGACAAGTGAGAGTCCTTCTGGTCCTCAGGTGGAATGCACCATCCCTCCCCCACTCCACCGGAGGAATGTTCCAGCAGGATAACAACTGTCGAGGCAGAGCAGGCCTGGTGGAGGCTGTGGGTGTCACTGGTGCCCAGAGGGCCTGACATCATGTGGGACCATGGCCAGCAAGGTCAGGGCCTAAGCTGGTGGGCAGCAGCCTCTGGGGCTCATGGGCTCTCGTGTCTCATGACTGTGAATCTCCCACTAGGTCATCCGAGGATCTGTATTCCCAGGCTACATTTTTGTTCAAAGAACTAGGAATATAGAGTAGAATTTTTCTGGCTACTCCTTAAACACTACGTTCCTGGGCTCAGCCTCATAGCAGGACTCTAGAACCTGCCCTGGTCTGACCGAGAACGCACCAGAATAAAGGCTGCCTAGCACTGGACCGACAGAGCACCGCTGCGGCCTCCAGACCCTGAAGTCGGGACTTCCGATGGCGCTGAGCGAGGCCACGAATGAGCAGAGGCCTATTCTCCTGGTACTCTCTGGGCACAGCCCCACATGTCCAGCTCGCATTCCCCGCGCCGCTCCACTCCACTCTCAGATCCCCACAGGAGAAGCTCCACCTATGAGCTTGTTCCTCCCCGGCAGGGTCCCAAGAAGGCTGGAGCCCCATCCCGCTGAATGACCTATAGGTTAGAGGTGAGGAAGCATCTGTCGGGCAGAGAAACAAAACCTTTTGTCAGAGAACAGAGATGACGATTCAAATCCAGACTTAAGGATGGCTGTTTAGATCCACAGAGCAAAAGGGGAACCCCTCCGACTCTGCAGAATAAAAGAATGTGGACAATGTGACCACGGGCTAATCTTTCATACTTTCTATCAGATAAGCCTAAAGTAGTTCAGAACATTTTTGCATCAACACTTCATTGGATTCCAGGAAATATTTTTGGCAGTACAGCAAATGATAACAGGTAATTCACAACGCAGGTGAACTTCTGACTCAAATGGCCGGTGACACCCCCCTCCAGAAGAAGATAGGAATGAAGACCTCTGTCACCAAGAGAGCAGTCTTGTGACTTCACTGCACTTTACAGAGTTGGTCGTTCTGAAGCCGGAGAAAGCTGGGAACCATCAGGGTGCAGAGGCATCTTTACTGGGGAGCCCCGGGGAAGGAAGGAAAACTGGAAGTTGGAGGAGCAGAGCCGCCTCTAGGGAGGCAGCGCCTGGGAGACTCTCCTGTGTCCCACACCCCTGTGTCTAGGCTCTCAGCACCTCACAGCTTTCATGCTCCTGGAACCAGAAACATACTCCTGTTAACTATAGTTTCAAAAAATAATAATGGCTTACTACCTACCCCAAATCATTTCCCACATTCCAACGCACCCCCAAAACCTGTAAGAAAATTACATCGTCACAATGTTATTTCACACAAAGAGCTTTATCAGCTTGTCCACAAATAGAGGGGAAAATTGTTGATTATTGCAAAAAGCTGTGGGTGTTTTAATTCTGGTTTTCCAGGAAATTTGTATGTGAAATCACTAGCAACTCTCAAAGTCTAAGAACAATGATTATTCTGTAGAGAACGGGAAAGTACACATTTTAAAATTTTGACACTGATGTTTCCAAAAAAAGTGAGATGTGCTGATAGAGGTTAAGTGTAAGAAAATGACGGCCACCTTTCGAGTGTCCTTGATTGCCTGAGGCAACCGTACCAAGTTTCCAAGCCCTTCAAGTCACCTGCCCATCTAAATAGCAAACGGAGAGGCTCTCCACGGGACACTGGTGTTCACAAGGGAGTGGAGCACTGCAGTGGGAAAAAACCCATCACAGTACCTTAGGTGCGTATTCAGGGAGGGAAAGGAAAACAAATGTTTTTACAGGAAAAATTGTAGAGGATTACACAAGTGTTTCGAAATAATTATCCTTGGCTACAAAGATCAGTAACAAGGGTGATGCTAGACGGAGGTTGGCCAGGCAGCTGCCGAGCACACGTCCTCACAGAAGTATTTCCCCTGTAAGGTTGTGCAAGCCTGTGGTTTTTGTAGTCTTTTGTGATAGTTTTGTTGTCTGGCGTACAACTGTGTGAAACCACCTTCAATGGCCTCTCTGGCTCATTTAGTTTAGTTTAGTTTTTTTTTTTTTTTTTTGTAGAGACAGAGTCTCACTTTACCGCCCTGGGTAGAGTGCCATGACGTCACACGGCTCACAGCAACCTCCAAGCTTTTGGGCTTAAGCGATTCTCTTGCCTCAGCCTCTCAAACAGCTGGGACTACAGGTGCCCGCCACAATGCCCGGCTACTTTTTGGTTGTAGTTTGGCCGAGGCCGGGTTGGAACCTGCCACCCTTGGCATATGGGACCGGCGCCCCACTCACTGAGCCACAGGCCAGCCTAGTTTAGTTTTTTTGAGACACCCAGATTGGACTGGTTTTGTTTGTTTAGTTTTGCTCTTTCTTTCTCTTCACCCAGGCTAAAGCACAGCGGTGTGATCACAGCTCCCTGCAGCATCAAACTCCTGGCCTTAAGCCATCCTCCTGCCTCAGCCTCCCCAGTAGCCGGGATGACAGGTACGGAGCATCCTTTGCTGTGCGTTCCAGGTAACGCTCCATCCCCCTGCCCAGCTCCCCCTGAGGACCCAGGGACCCTCTTTAGGACAAAGCTGTCACCAAGAGACAACTGTACCCCAACACTGAACCTCAGGAGCCTGTGTCTGCCTTCACTTGACCTTTGATTTCTCTTCTCTGGGACTTTCTTCCTATCACTTTGTTTTTAGTAATCTCTGGAAAGATGGACTCAAACGTGCTGGAAATAGATATTTCCAGAAAAATAATTCTGTATTCTGCAACCGAATGTTATACGGGGTAAAATGTAGGATCAGTATATTAAAATGTGGGAGTGATAACTATTCCATTAAATATGATCTAAACAATTTTCCTAAATTCATACATTCTTATCATCTTTTAGCCAAAATTCCTTCAACAAGAATTAATCTCAAATGTTGTGCTGAAAACATCAGTTACAATATGAACTATATATATATTTTTGTAGTTTTTGGCTGGGGCTGGGCTTGAACCCACCACCTCTGGCATGTGGGGCCGACGCCCTACTCCTTTGGGCCACAGGTGCCACCCGGTAATAGATTTTTTTTTTTTTTTTTTTTTTTGCAGTTTTTGGGCTGGGTTTGAACCCGCCACCTCCAGCATATGGGGCTGGCGCCCTTCTCCTTTGAGCCACAGGCGCCACCCGGTAATAGATTTATTTTTTAGTAACTACAGGTCGCATTAGTTCTCTGTTACTCAATAGCTCCCTTGGTAGACTGAGGAAAACCACTTCACCTTCTGATAAGAAAAGGTAGAGTCACACCAACGGCTAACTTCAGGCAGATAACGCCTGGAGCTGTGAATTAGTAACCTCCCTCCAGCGCAGCTCAGCCTGCACCCAACGTCTGTGGCCATGCTATGGACAGCGAGGTGTTCACCCTCAACTGGCCAAGCCTTGGGGATGCTCTCACCTGCTGTGCGGGGGAGGATTTTTTTCCTACTTATCTCAGGTCCTCCAGCTGGGCCTGGCAAATGAGCTGAGATTGCCAGAGACAGGTCAGCAAGGACTCAGCTAACCTGAGACTGCCAGAGATAGGTCAGCAAGGACTCAGCTAACCTGAGACTGCCAGAGACAGGTCAGCAAGGACACAGCTAACCTGAGACTGCCAGAGACAGGTCAGCAAGGACACAGCTAACCTGAGACTGCCAGAGACAGGTCAGCAAGGACACAGCTAACCTGAGTGTCTCAACAGGTGTCTCCTGCTCACACAGGTGCTCTGAAGAACCTGGGCTCAGACCCACGGGGTAATGGGGACTGCTGGCTCTGGGTGGGGGAGACCAGTTAGGGGAGGTGCAGATAACTGGCAGGGCTGCCCCACAGGTGGGGCCCTAGACACCCCATGAGGAGTCTCCTCCTCTAGGGTCCTGGAGAAGAGACACCTTTCAGAATGTAAATTTCCTTCACAAAAGGAAAGCTTCTGCCTGTTTTTGGAGCTTTTCTTGTACCTGCCAGTTCTACTGAGACACTGGTTCTTTGTTTGGGATGCATATTTTGGAACCTCATTCACACACCCTTGCTTTGGGTGGTTTCTACCCACTTTGCTTCCCATCACCAATCCACTCTGGTCATGCCCCAGAGACTAAGAGACAGCGTTTTTGAGAATAAAATGATTGCTGGGTAGATTTGCCCTTTAAGCTTTCCAAAGATTTATTCCTTTACCAGCTATCCGATGCCTCTCCAAATGAGGACCAGGCTGGCCTGTAGAATTCTTCCAGGACACCTGACCTCGGATTCTGAGAGTCTAGAATTTGGAGTGTGGATACTTAGGCACAAGAGGAAGTTAGAAGTTAGAAGTTAGAGGCACCAGAAGGGGCCAGGTCTGGGGGGCGGGCGTCTCCTCGAAGGACAGAGGCCTGCTGTCCTTCAATCTCTGTGCTTTGCATTTCACAGACTTTACATGTTACCCAGAATTATCAGTGGGTCTGGCCGGCGGGGTCAAGCTTTCTGCCTACAAAACTAACAAGTAGTGGGCATGGGAGTTAGTCATCTCTCCCCTGTACTTTTCCTGGATTATTTTGAGCTAAAGGGCATTGGGGACCAGCAGATTCAGAAAAAGCTCTAAAAACAGGGACAAGTTTCTCTTTTGTGAAGGAGAAGGATCCATAGACCTAAGTTCTCATAACAAGCCTCACCCTAAACACTGTCACCTACTTTCACATCACCTTCCAGTAATCTGCCTCCCAACCCAGAAGCGCCACCTTTTCCTTAGTTTGGGTGGCAAGTGACAGGTGGCGGAGACACAAGTCCTATCTCTCAGGGCCACTGCCCCTGGGTGCTCCCCTATACACACATGAGGCACACGTGTTCATAAACTTGTTTGTCTCTCTCTAACTTGCTTTTTGCAAATATAACTCATAAGCCACCAGCTGTTGACCATGATGGGTAGAGGGAAAAGATTTTTTTTCTCCCCCTGCAGTACAATCCTGCCCACTTGGGTTCCACTGGCTGGACATCAGTTTTGACTGCACCCACGTCAACCTTAAATACAAGGCTCTGACAATATGGTTAGGTGTAGACTTTGTTCCATCCCGACTCTGCGGGTGGCCTCCCGGGAGCTGAGGGCACAGAGATCCTGAACCTACACTGTGATTAGCAGCAGCCAAGTGGATTTCAGAGAGGAAAAGAGGCAATGCCTAGATTGTTTACCAAGAATTTACACTAAAATAAAGTAACCTGTTGGCCGGCTGTACATTGATCTTTTTGTCACAATTTCTGGAAGATATCAGAGAGATGCTTTTAAACAACTGCCCCAGGCATGGGTTGGCTGGACCAGATAGTCCCTAGCTGGCTGGGAATGTTTCCCTTTTCTAACTTGGTGGCCCTAGACTGTTCCTTGTGTCTATGGGGCAGGGCACAGGGATGGAGGGGGGTTGCCTGGTCTGTCTGGCTCCTCTGAGAGGAGGGATGCTCTCCCTTCCGTCCTGGTGGCACCCCTCTAAGATCTCTGATGTCACTTTCCAGCTTCTCCTTTTCCCCTAACATCTTCTTTTCTTTCCTTCTCTCTTTATCCCCTTTTCTTCCATTTCTTGAGAGCTGCTAGTTTGCTGTGATTAGTCCGTGTTATTCTGTGAGCACCTGCAGGGCCTCCCAGGGGCCTACTTCCTATCCTCCTGGGTCCCCCTGGCTGGGAGCCCCAGATACCCCGGAGCTCCCCATCTGGGGTGCAGACCAGGCCCAGGCAGCCTCTCCCTGTAGTGGAGCCCAGTCAGCTTCCTCATCTGCACCATGGAGAGTGAGGCCTGCCCTGCGGGGGCTAGGACTGGGGTCTCCTCACTGCTGGGACCATCTTTTGTCCCTCAGCCTCCCTGAAGCCAGTGGTAGAAACCAGAATTCCTCCTTTCCAAGGTGGCTCATGGGAACTAGAATCTGTCCCCAAAGCCAGCCAGAAAACCCAGAAAGACCATCTCTCCCTACCCCTGTGAAGACCCCATTCCACAGGGCCATGCCCTTACACTGGAGGAAGGAACTGTGGGGGCCACAGGGGAACTTTTCTGTCACCCTTTAGGGATTGCTGAAAATCAGCTGACGAAAGGCAGGTTGGTAGGAGAAATGGCACAGGCAGTTGTTAGTGTGCATAGGGAGAACCACCACCCCAGCCCAAGCAGTGGAGGTGGTTATGCCCCTTCTTCTCAGGGGACAGGGAGGTGGGGCAGTAGGGATGATTTTAGGGTAAATAATTTTTAGGGGAATTAAATGGGCTTGGAGCACATACGGTGACCTTGGGCAAAGTCTGTGGGGCCGCAGAGTAGGCCTTGGCTCCTGGCAAGTCTGTTCGGTGTCCACAGACTCGAGTGTCCCTACCAGAGGTCACTGACCCCTTCTTTAGTGAGTCCAGACTTTAGGGAGATAAGGTTGCCTAGGGGACACCTTCTTCCTGTACTCAGGGGACAGCAGATGGAGCAATGGTAGGGGCAGGTCTGAGATGCTGAGGGTTCCGCAGCCAAGCAGCTCAAAGCACCCCGAGTGGGGCCATTGGTCTCTGAGCCCAAGAAGGCTGCAGACAGGCCTTGCTGGGGCTGCAGCCTGGGGCCCCACCTGGTGGACATAGAGTGTGGCTTCCTGGATGCTGACCTAATGTTCCTAGAATAGCCAGGTCAAGCAGGCCCAGCAAGGACGGACACCAGGGTCGAGGCCCAGAGGGCAGAGGTGACAACCAGCCCGGTCCAGGGCCGTATGTACCAGGAGTGAGGCCATAGTGACAGGGCATGGGTGGCTTGGTTGATCTGAACCTCTGTTCTTCCTCTAGCTTTTTCGTTTTGTTTTGTTTTTTGAGACAGTCTTATTATGTTGCCCTCAGGAGAGTGCTGTGGTGTCACAGCTCACAGCAACCTCAAATTCTTGGGCTTAAGTGGTTCTCTTGCCTCAGCCTCCCAAGTAGCTGGAACTACAGGTGCCTGCAACAATGCTTGGCTAATTTTTGCTTGTAGTTGTCGTTGTTGTTTGGCAGGCCCCAGCTGGATTTGAACCTGCCACTTCTGGTGTACGTGGCTGGCGCTCTAGCTGCTAAGCTACAGGTCTTCCTCCAGCTTTTAAAAGTTCACCTTACAAATTCAGCCCTTCTGCTTAAATGAGGCAGGTTTGAAGGTCACTGTTTCAGAGCACTTGGACTGATATCTGGTCCTACCTACAAATGTGGTGAATTGAACACGTCAACTACCATATGACTTCTCATGAATTTAATGTGCTCTTTATTACCCTTTAGAAGTGCTCATGTCATTTATTGAACACCTCATATTATTTTATAAATATAATAATAAATTGAGCTTATAAAGAGATGAGGCTTATTTCTTCTTCTTTTTGGTGGGGAGGAGTGGGGGTCTTGCTCTGACCCCAGGCTGGACGAAATGGCTCCGTCACAGCTCATGGCAGCCTGCAAGTCTGGGGCTCCAGTGATCCCCTCACCATGGCCTCCCTTTAAGGCATCATGCTAATTGGCCAGTTTTTCTTTAATATTTTGATTCTTAGAATATTAAAAAAAAAATAAGCCCAATTTTAACACAAAAAGGTGCTTTAATTCTTGATTCTAAATTTTTGCAAGGTTCGAAGACAGTTCCCCAAACACAGTTGCCCTGGCTCCATTAGTCAGCTGAGCTAGAAAGTTCAACCTAGCCACATGGCAATAGAAAGGAAAAATGGATGGGAACCGGAAGTCGAAGTGGAGCAGCACAGGCAGGTGAGCAGAGAGCAGATAACCTGCACTAGGATTTTATTTAGGAAGAACAAAGAGAAAGTTTTAGAGCACTTCCAAAGAAAGTTGTGAGTGGGTCCCTCTCATGAAGGAGAAACGGTGGGAGATGAAGATGCAAAGGTCAGTGTCGGTGCAAAGGTCCGTGTCAGTGTAAAGATCTGCATCGGTGTAAGGTCTGCGTGGGTGTAAAGGTTGGTCAGTGTAAAGGTCTGCATCGGTGTAAATAGTGTTTGAAGCTGGCAGCCTGTCTCTCCTTGGCCTCCCTGTGCCTCCAGGGGGTGTTGTCCTTTCCTATTCATTGGTCACTGACAGTCTCTTGGTCCTTGGCTACCAGGGTTACCTCACATCCACATTCTTATGGGCCCTCTAGACTCCCTGGTTTAGCAGGCCGGGCCTCCCTGCACTCCCGTGAAGTCCCTTTCTAACTGAGCTATGAAAGTACAATTGGGCCATGGAAAGACCATGCGGAAAAAATAGAAATTTGAGCCATAACCTGCAGCAACCAACACTGGAAACCAAGCCCTGACCACCCCCCGACAGCCCCGCAGGCTGGCTTGATGTAGAGACAGCCCAGCATTCCATGAGTGCGATCCAGGCCTTGTCTTTGGGCCGCCCAAGGCGGTGAGTCTGCAGCAGGCTGCAGTCAGAGACAGGCCTGGCCCAGGCCTTCTGGCCTCACATGGAGGGGGCTCTGGCCACGCCTCCCTGACTCTCCCCCCACACCCTGCCTCTTAAACCACTGAGAGCCCCTCCCCCACAGGTAGACAGGGGCCTGGCTGAGGCAGTGGACAGGGGCATGGGGTGTTCTCTGGCTCGGCGGGGTCTGTCTTGCTTCTGGCACCACGCTTCTTAACGTGTTTATACTGTTGTTTCTGTGCTGTCCACTCACTTAGCATGGCCACCTCACTTGAGGCCTTTATAGCCATTATTTTTACTAGCTCCGTGGCAGTTTAAAAAGTTTATCATGAATGCTTTAATCATCCCTCTATCATACTATTGCTCTGGTATTTTTAGGATAGATCGGAGTTATTGGGTCAAAAATTTATGTTTTCTAAGATTATTTACATTGTTGCTAAATTGCTTTCCAAAATAATTATAGCAATTCTCCTTTGGGGGAGAAATGGGTTTTAATAATCAGGTTGATGGACCAGATGTCTCATGTTACTAACATTATTTGCTCCTAACGATGGCCTTCCAGGGGTCCTCAAACTTTTTAAACAAGGGGCCAGTTCACTGTCCCTCAGACCGTTGGAGGGCTGGACTATAGTTTAAATAAAAAACTATGAACAAATTCCGGGAGGCGGAGCAAGCTGGCAGCCGAGTAACAGCTTCCTTGCATCTGGGCACCGTGAGTCTGGGGATATAGGACTCCAGGCATCTCTGGCTGGTGGGATCTGCCTATCATCACCCCTGAGAGGATACAGGGAGTCAGCGAGAGACTTCTGGACCCCAAGAGGAGGACTAAAACAGCGGAAAACCGGCAAGTGGTCGCATGTGTTCAATCCGTCTAAACCCGTCTGCAACTGTAAGTTCAGTAGCAGTGAGACTGCAAACTAGAAAGGCCTTACTGGTGAACTGTTTTGGTGTCTTTGGACTTGGCACTCAGCTGCCTTGGGGAGAGCCTGAGCGGGAGTGCGGAGAACTTTGGCCGTTGTCTAGGGCCCCAGTCTGAGCCGCTGAGCCAGACGGAGCTAATAGTGTTTGGCTCTGGGTCACAGGCAGCCATTGTGAGCGATCTGCCCCAGCAAGCTCCGCCCTCAGGGTCACAGAGCTGGAATTGGGTGGGAGCTGGTAACCCAGCGACCAAGTAGCCTAAGGGCGGGGTCTGAGCCACCTTGCAGCCCTAACCCTCGGGGGCAGAGGGAGACCAGTTTTGGCACACAGGGTAAGTGGATAGCCACTTCAGCAGTGATTCCAGCGACAAGCACTTCCCTGGGAAAGCTTCTGCTCAGCAAGTGAACAAGTTCAAAGTGCCTTTTAAGTGGGCTGAAGAGAGATTTAGGGTGTCTACCTGCTGGGGTTTGAGAAACTAGCAGCCTCCAGTCGTATCAGAACTGTGATTAACACCTCATACACCAGAAGACCACGTGTTGCCCAGACAATATTCAATAACATATACATACTGCTTTGTTTTTGGTTGTGTTTTTTTTTTATTTATTTTGATGTTGTTGATTGTTGTTTTGTTTTTTAAGTTCAACCTTTTCCATACAGATCCTTTTTCTTTCTCAATTTTTCTAGTTTAATTATAATTTCCCATTGCTGCCTATTTCAATAATTAGAACTTCATTTCTGTTAGTGTTTCTACCGCTATTATTTGGTTTTTCCAGCCAATTTTATCCCGTAAAGTTTTCTGTTTGCTTGTTTTGGTTTGATATATAGCATTTTTGTCTTTCCTCTCTACTTGGTGGAGGTGGGGTACTGTGTCTGATCAGGTTAGCAAAGAGCTGCTGACCTCAAGGGAACCACCCAACTGGACACCCCCAGAAGGTGGTTTTTTTTTTAAGGTTGTATCAAAGTACCCTACTGTACACCTATATTGCTCTGTCTCCCTCTTTCTGTGCCTCTCTTCTTTTTGTCAATATTCCTTTTACCCACCCCCTCTCCTTTCTCTATTTTTCTTTTTTTTTTTTTCTTATCACTCGGTCCTCCTTTCTTTCATTCCTTTTTTGCTCTTCAACCTTCTCACCCTTCTAGTCCTGTAACCCTTAGTCCACAGGCACGAGAACTTAAACAGCAAGAGGAAGTGAAAGGAAAATTAGGGCAAGGAAACAGATAAAAGAAATCACTCATGAGGAAGAATCAGCAGAAAACTCCAGGCAACATGAGGAACCACTCCAGAACAACCCTGCCAAGGGACCATGAGGTAGCTACTGCAGAGGATTCCACCTATACAGAAATGTTAGGAATGACAGAAAGGGAATTTAGAATACACATGTTGAAAACAATGAAAGAAATGATAGAAACAATGAAGGAAAATTCTAATAAAGTGGAAAATAACCAAAAGGAAATTCAAAAACAGAATCAAATAAGAGATGAACGATATGAAGAATATAAAAAGGATATAGCAGAGCTGAAGGAACTGAAACAGTCAATCAGGGAACTTAAAGATGCAATGGAAAGTATCAGCAATAGGTTAGACCATGCAGAAGAAAGAATTTCAGAGGTAGAAGACAAAGTTTTTGAGATAACTCAGATAGTAAAAGAGGCAGAAAAGAAGAGAGAGAAAGCAGAACGTTCACTGTCAGAATTATGGGACTTTATGAAGCGTTCCAACATACGAGTTATAGGAATTCCAGAAGAGGAAGAAGGATGCCCCAGAGGAATGGAAGCCATACTAGAGAATATTATAAAAGAAAATTTCCCAAATATCACCAAAGATTCTGACACACTGCTTTCAGAGGGCTATCGGACCCCAGGTCGCCTCAACTCTAACCAAGCTTCTCCAAGACACATTGTGATGAAACTGTCCAAAGTTAAGACAAAAGAAAAGATTCTGCAAGCTGCCAGGAGTAAGCGCCAGTTGACCTACAGGGGCAAATCCATCAGAGTGACCGCAGACTTCTCTAATGAAACTTTCCAAGCAAGAAGACAATGGTCATCTACCTTTAATCTACTTAAACAGAACAATTTCCAGCCCAGAATTCTGTACCCTGCTAAGCTAACCTTAAAAATTGACGGAGAAATCAAATCATTTATGGATATACAAACATTGAGGAAATTCGCCACAACAAGACCAGCTCTACAGGAAATACTTCAACCTGTTCTGCACACTGACCACCACAATGGATCAGCAGCAAAGTAAGAACTCAGAAATTAAAGGACAGAACCTAACCTCCACACTAATGCAAAAGATAAAACTAAGCAATGGACTTTCACAAAATAAGACGAATAGAATACTACCACACTTATCAATTATCTCAATAAATGTGAATGGCTTGAATTCCCCACTGAAGAGACATAGATTGGTTGACTGGATTAAAAAACACAAGCCATCCATTTGCTGTCTGCAAGAAACACACCTGGCTTCAAAAGACAAATTAAAGCTCCGAGTCAAGGGTTGGAAGACAATTTTTCAGGAAAATGGAATTCAGAAGAAAAGAGGAGTTGCAATCTTATTTTCAGATACATGTGGATTTAAAGCAACTAAAGTCAAAAAAGACAAAGATGGTCACTTTATATTGGTCAAGGGAAAAATACAACAAGAAGACATTTCAATTCTAAATATCTATGCACCCAACTTAAATGCTCCCAGATTCTTGAAACAGACCTTACTCAGTCTCAGCAATATGATATCTGATAATACCATAATAACAGGGGACCTTAACACTCCTCTTACAGAGCTGGACAGATCCTCTAAACAGAAATTAAACAAGGATATAAGAGATTTAAATGAGACCCTAGAACAACTGTGCTTGATAGACGCATATAGAACACTCCATCCCAAAGATAAAGAATATACATTCTTCTCATCACCCCATGGAACATTCTCCAAAATTGATCATATCCTGGGACACAAAACAAATATCAACAGAATCAAAAGAATTGAAATTTGACCTTGTATCTTCTCAGACCATAAAGCACTAAAGGTGGAACTCAACTCTAACAAAAATGCTCGACCCCACCCAAAGGCATGGAAATTAAACAATCTTCTGTTGAATAACAGATGGGTGCAGGAAGAAATAAAACAGGAAATCATTAACTTCCTTGAGCATAACAACAATGAAGACACAAGCTACCAAAACCTGTGGGATACTGCAAAAGCAGTTTTGAGAGGAAAATTCATCGCTTTAGATGCCTACATTCGAAAAACAGAAAGAGAGCGCATCAACAATCTCACAAGAGATCTTATGGAATTGGAAAAAGAACAATGTAAGCCTAAACTCAGTAGAAGAAAAGAAATCTCCAAAATCAAATCAGAGATCAATGAAATTGAAAACAAAAGAATCATTCAGAAAATTAATAAAACAAGGAGTTGGTTTTTTGAAAAAATAAATAAAATATATAAACCATTGGCCAGACTAACGAGGAATAGAAAAGTAAAATCTCTAGTAACCTCAATCATAAATGATAAAGGGGAAATAACAACTGATCCCACAGAGATACAAGAGATCATCTCTGAATACTACTAGAAACTCTATGCCCAGAAATTTGACAATGTGAAAGAAATGGATTAATATTTGGAATCACACCCTCTCCCTAGACTCAGCCAGGAAGAAATAGAGCTCCTGAACAGACCAATTTCAAGCACTGAGATCAAAGAAACAATAAAAAATCTTCCAACCAAAAAATGCCCTGGTCCAGATGGCTTCACTCCAGAATTCTATCAAACCTTCAAGGAAGAGCTTATTCCTGTACTGCAGAAATTATTCCAAAAAATTGAGGAAGAAGGAATCTTCCCCAACACATTCTATGAAGCAAACATCACCCTGATACCAAAACCAGGAAAAGACCAAACAAATAGGAGAATTTCAGACCAATCTCACTCATGAATATAGACGCGAAAATTCTCAACAAAATCCTAGCCAATAGATTACAGCTTATCATCAAAAAAGTCATTCATCATGATCAAGTAGGCTTCATCCCAGGGATGCAAGGCTGGTTTAACATACGCAAGTCTATAAACGTTATCCACCATATTAACAGAGGCAAAAATAAAGATCACATGATCCTCTCAATAGATGCAGAAAAAGCATTTGATAAAATCCAGCATCCTTTTCTAATTAGAACACTGAAGAGTATAGGCATAGGTGGCACATTTCTAAAACTGATTGAAGCTATCTATGACAAACCCACAGCCAATATTTTACTGAATGGAGTAAAACTGAAAGCTTTTCCTCTTAGAACTGGAACCAGACAAGGTTGTCCTCTGTCACCTTTACTATTCAACATAGTGCTGGAAGTTCTAGCCAATACAATTAGGCAAGACAAGGAAATAAAGGGAATCCGAATGGGAGCAGAGGAGGTCAAACTCTCCCTCTTTGCTGACGACATGATCTTATACTTAGAGAACCCCAAAGACTCAACCACAAGACTCCTAGAAGTCATCAAAAAATACAGTAATGTTTCAGGATATAAAATCAATGTCCACAAGTCAGTAGCCTTTGTGTACACCAATAACAGTCAAGACGAGAAGCTAATTAAGGACACAACTCCCTTCACCATAGTCTCAAAGAAAATGAAATACCTAGGAATATACCTAACGAAGGAGGTGAAGGACCTCTATAAAGAAAACTATGAAATCCTCAGAAAGGAAATAGCAGAGGATATTGACAAATGGAAGAACATACCATGCTCATGGATGGGAAGAATCAACATTGTTGAAATGTCTATACTTCCCAAAGCAATCTACCTATTCAATGCCATTCCTATCAAAATACCAACATCGTACTTTCAAGATTTGGAAAAAACGATTCTGCGTTTTGTATGGAACCGGAAAAAACCCCGTATAGCTAAGGCAGTTCTCTGTAACAAAAATAAAGCTGGGGGCATCAGCATACCAGATCTTAGTCTGTACTACAAAGCCATAGTGCTCAAGACAGCATGGTACTGGCACAAAAACAGAGACATAGACACTTGGAATCGAATTGAAACCAAGAAATGAAACCATCATTTTACAACCACCTAATCTTTGATAAACCAAACAAGAACATACCTTGGGGGAAAGACTCCCTATTCAATAAATGGTGTTGGGAGAACTGGATGTCTGCATGTAAAAGACTGAAACTGGACCCACACCTTTCCCCACTCACAAAAATTGATTCAAGATGGATAAAGGACTTAAATTTAAGGCATGAAACAATAAAAATCCTTCATGAAAGCATAGGAAAAACACTGGAAGATATTGGCCTGGGGAAAGACTTCATGAAGAAGACTGCCATGGCAATTGCAACAACAACAAAAATAAACAAATGGGACTTCATTAAACTGAAAAGCTTCTGTACAGCTAAGGAGACAATAACCAAAGCAAAGAGACAACCTACACAATGGGAAAGGATATTTGCATATTTTCAATCAGGCAAAAGCTTGATAACTAGGATCTATAGAGAACTCAAATTAATCCACATGAAAAAAGCCAACAATCCCTTATATCAATGGGCAAGAGACATGAATAGAACTTTCTCTAAAGACGACAGACGAATGGCTAACAAACACATGAAAAAATGTTCATCATCTCTATATATTAGAGAAATGCAAATCAAAACAACCCTGAGATATCATCTAACCCCAGTGAGAATGGCCCACATCACAAAATCTCAAAACTGCAGATGCTGGCGTGGATGTGGAGAGAAGGGAACACTTTTACACTGCTGGTGGGACTGCAAACTAGTACAACCTTTCTGGAAGGAAGTATGGAGAAACCTCAAAGCACTCAAGCTAGACCTCCCATTTGATCCTGCAATCCCATTACTGGGCATCTACCCAGAAGGAAAAAAATCCTTTTATCATAAGGACACTTGTACTAGACTGTTTATTGCAGCTCAATTTACAATCGCCAAAATGTGGAAACAGCCTAAATGCCCACCAACCCAGGAATGGATTAACAAGCTGTGGTATATGTATACCATGGAATACTATTCAGCTATTAAAAAAATGGAGACTTTACATCCTTCGTATTAACCTGGATGGACGTGGAAGACATTATTCTTAGTAAAGCATCACAAGAATGGAGAAGCATGAATCCTATGTACTCAATTTTGATATGAGGACAATTAATGACAATTATGGTTATGGGGGGGAACAGAAAGAGGGAAGGAAGGAGGTGGGTGGGGCCTTGGTGTGTGTCACACTTTATGGGGGCAAGACATGATTGCAAGAGGGACTTTACCTAACAATTGCAATCAGTGTAACCTGGCTTATTGTACCCTCAATGAATCCCCAACAATAAATAAATAAATAAATTAATTAATTAAAAAAAAAACTATGAACAAATTCCTATGCACACTGCACGTATCTTATTTTGAAGTAAAAAAACAAAATGGTAACAAATACAATCATACCGCCTCTTGTGGCCTGTGGGACGTAGTTTGAGGACCTCTGCTTAGACACAGCATCCACCCTGCAGGTCTAGAGAGAATGAAGTAAAAGATCCTGAGGCTGGGCAGGGTTGCTCACGCCTGTCATCCCAGCACTCTGGGAGGCCAAGGCAAGTGGATTGCTTGAGCTCCGGAATTCGAGACCAGCCTGAGCAAGAGTAAGACCCTGTCTCTACTAAAAATAGAAAAACTAGCCAGGCATGGTGACACATACCTGTATTTCCCAGCTATTTGGGAGGCTGAGGCCAGAGGATCTCTTGAACTTAAGAGTTTGAGGTTGCTGTGAGCTATGATGCGACAGTACTCTAGCCAGGGCACAGAGTGGGACTCCGTATCAAAAAAAAAAAAAAAAAATCCTGAGTGTGAGAGTCACATGTCACACCCCTTCCAGCCCAGGTAATCTGACCACAGACCTAGTGGGATTAATGCAGTCATCAAAGCCTCTAAGAAGCAATCCTGTTTAGAGAGAAGTGCAGACACATCAGCAGGCAGGAAGTGCTCGGGTGACCGCGAATCTTGAAGCACAGAAGGTTCCATGGGGAATACCATTGTGTAACTTAAGAAAAATTATTAAGGAATCTTGCTCAAATTTAATATTTGGGGGATTTTGTCTATAATAGTAGGGTATTTTTAGAATTTTAAACTGTGACTTTTATTAATATAGATGATGTGATTCATTGTTCATCATGTTTAAAGGGTAATTTTGAGGCTCAAATCTTGCTGACAGTGTGGAAATACCAGTATATTCCTTATAAACACCCAGGGAACCAGTGACATCCTGAGACCCGGGGGAGGGCACCTGTTCCCCTTGGACTGGATCGGTTAGGAGGTAGCAATCCGATCAGCCAAGTTAGGGTCACTTTATACGACGATTGAAAGTCGCCCAGGTTCTGAGACATAGGAGGACTGAGGGGCTGCCCCAGGACAAGCAGGTGGGGGAGATGGGAAGGCTGAGCCCTGCGCACACGTTAGGTCACAACAGCTCGTCCTCAGTGTGGCAGTGAATTGTGGTTGGCAGGAGGCTCCAGTGTGGAGAGCTGTGGTGTCCTGTCGGTGCTCACTCTGAGTGGCCAGGCGGAGGCAGGGGCAGGAGTGACAGAAAATATGGCCAAAGGGAGACAGTAGGAGACCCAAGGGCTCAGGGGTTTCTTAAAAATCACCTGCCCCATTATTCCCAGGATTGGGAACTTCAGCTATACAACTGTTGTAACCGAAACAGCTTGGTCTTAGGTGAGACACTCCCAGTGGGTGCCGGGGCCCACACAGCGCTTCCCAGACCCAAGTGAAGAGCCGGACCCTGGTGAGAGATACTTCGTGCTACAAATGTGGCAACACCTTTTTTATTTAGAGTAAGATGTGTTAACATCCAGCATGACAAAATTTGTACAAAGTTCACAATTTAAAAATGAAGTATCACAGCAACTTGTGATTTCCACACATTTATAGCAAAATTAAAGTGTCAACAAACCCATGCCGTGTAGTACAAAAATAAATCAAACTTCAGTTCCACAGAGAGCACAATAAATAGTTTATACAAAATTCTGTCTTAATAAATGATTACTTAAATTAACTTAGAAATGAATATGAACAATAAGTTATAATAAATAAACTCTGATGACTCACAATAATTCCATATGAAAGGCCAGCATTCTAATATGTGACACTTTTGTGATCCTTATATAATAGTCACAGATAACTTCTGATTTGATATTATGTACCAACGTTACATGAGCAGCAGATTTGTGCTTAAAATCCCTTTCCATTGTACATAGGTGATAACAATAAGAATCCAAACTGATGCTATCTATTACTCTACTAAAAGCGTTACTATATTGGCAAAGAAGCCGCAGACACGACGTGGTGGGGAGATGCATATGCCGTTATGAACGATGGGGGCCCTACATGGAGGCCGGGGCCCTGGACCACGTGGCGGCCCCAGGAGACTGCAAGCACCTTGCTTCAGCTCTCAAAAGGCAATTCTGAGCATGGAGGCTGCAGCCCATTATTAGCACAAGAGGAAGGGGCTACACGGAGCAGGCGCCGAGCCCCGAGTAATTACATAATCTTTTCCCAGCTAGTTATTAAAGTTCTTGTGGAAAACTGTAAGCGTTTGTACAGTGAGCAGTATAAAGTGCTGCTGGGATATACATATATTTATACATATATATATATACCGAGGTTGATATTGTATCAGAATATTTGTCGTGAGACCCCTGTAGTCCTCTCTTCCCAACATCACTGAGCAGCCGTGAGGGCCCCTCTATAATCCACCCAGGTTCAGTGTCACAAGGCTACTGACACAAGGAATTGCACACCTCCGTACGGATATATAGGACAAGGTAAGTGCAAATAGTCGACTGGCACATTGTGGGGACAATGACCCTGTAAGTCCTGTTCTGCTAAAAATATTTTTTTTTTATTTTTACAAAACCCATCTTTTTAATTTCATAACAAAATTTTAAAGTACTTTGTACTTCCTGCATAACATCAAGACATGGAAGGAAGGAAGAGATGCTATTAAAGGTGAATCAAGTCAACGTCAGGAAACACAACACGTCGTCAAAGGGCTACTCAGAAGGAGGACGCAGCAATCAAAAGTGGTCTTATGCATACAAATAGTGCAGTCGTCGGGAGCAACACAATCAAATATCGAAGGTATAAACAAGTCTAAGATGATCTAGTTTAAAGCAAAAAAGTGCTGAAGTATATTTAGTTACTTTTAAAATCTGATTGCATTCGTTCTTAGAATAGATCACAAATAAATCCAATGACAAAGGTACACAAATGCTCTGTGGCCACCTGGTCTCCAGGATGGGGCAGCGCTCAAGCCACTGAGAGGACTCTGAGCAGGACCCAGCGCTCGACAGGGTCAGTGTCGGGGTGGGGGAGACTTTACTGAGCTGCTTTTTCACCAGATCCAGCAGAAAATTCAGTCCAGTAACTGGAATACTCACAAATCATTTGTCTTTACCCCTCAAATAATAAGATTAGTAACAATAATGATTTTTAAAAGTGAAAGGGGGAAATAAATGCTCTTAAGTCATCTTTTAGCTTAAGTTGAAAACACATGGGTGCTGTTGGGTCTGCTACATTGCCGTGACGGTTCAGAGGGGCACCCGGCCCCAGGGGAGACATGAGAAGGCTGCTCCAGAGTTTATTGAAAATGGAAAAGGGGATCTTCGTGTCGTCCACCTCTGACCAGCTCCTGTCTGGAGTTTCCATAGTCACACCATGTAATGTTTAGAGTTAATTTAAAAGTGCTGTGTAAGCTGCTTTGAATCTTCTGCAAGTTCCCATGGCTTGATGCTGTCTTACAATAAGTTACTTATGTCACTCTTACAGCTAATCCATCTGCCATTTCCTTGGAATGCAAAAAACCTCAGTTATTGCCCCCACCATACACCATCCTCCTAAAACAAACAGACAAAAAAGTCACATAATATTTCCAAGCATTGTTCAAAAATAAAGCATTTTTGCAACCAATTCTTGCTATGAAACAATATGCACACAGAATGTATTTCTTAAATTCCATGAAGTCCTCCAACATGAGGCAAAACAATGGTGTCTAGGGCGCAGCTCAGGGCCACGGCATGGTCATTCAAAGCTTTTTTTTTTTTTTTTTTGTCCATTTCAGTTCAAAATACTAAAACATTTAATCACTAAAGCATTAAAAAGAATTTACACTCTGTTTATTTTGATCAGCTCACCTCTTCGGAAATATATACGCCCCGAATGTGCGTACAGAGCAGCTATGGACATTACGTGGCAGAGCACACTGTCAGCTCACATGAAAACGAACGAAATGTGGATGTTTCCAAAAACTATTCTGCGGTACTATCTTTAAAGCAAGACATAGAATCATGATGAAGTCTTGTAAGCATAACACTGTTTCGAACAGAAATAGATATGTAACACTTTCTGGTAAGTCACAGCAGCAAAGACAAGAGGCATCCTTTTTAAGCCAGAGTTTCATCACTAGAGCAGCTGTTCAGACCTGAATTCCTCTCACAGCCTGCTTTATATTTTCCAGTAGGGCTTTATTTTCTGGACTCTGATAACGATCTTGATTTGTATACATTTCCGTCAAAGTAGTCACGTAAGCATCAAAATTTTGTTCATTGATTGGATCCTACGAGATATTAAATAGTAGTTCATATACAGCTTTATTTTCTTTATATTCACAAAAGCATAAAATAGTATAATAGCACAGTGCCCCTGGGTTTACGATGGTCAAAAGGCCTATTCAGAGCACACTCAACCTCCTGGGATCAGCCCCACCAGTGGTCTAGCCATTAACGCTACGGTTTTGGGGTGGTGACCGCACACATCCAAAGGTTGGAACTATGGAAATCACGGCACTAAGACACTTGTGTCATGGTGCGAGCTGTGGCCATCTAGAGTGCCTTATCCTGCGCGCAGAGTCACTTACCATGTGTGGCAGCTGGATGTTGGCCAGGCTGTGGATCAGGGACTGGCTGAGGCTGGCCAGCTCGTGGAGCAGGGACTCGTTCTGCTGCTCAATCACTTTGTTCTCCTCTTCGATGGTCTTCAGGTTGCTCTCCATGGTGGTGATCTGCAAGCGAGGGCAGACATGTAACACAGGCAGGTGGGAGCACGCCTCGCATGGGTGGACACGTGACACGGGGAGGTGGGAGCACGCCTCGCATGGGTGGACACGTGACACGGGGAGGTGGGAGCACGCCTCGCATGGGTGGACACGGGACATGGGGAGGTGGGAGCACGCCTCGCATGGGCGGACATGTGACACGGGGAGGTGGGAGCACGCCTTGCATGGGTGGACACGTGACATGCGGAGGCGGGAGCACGCCTCGCATGACTGGACACGTGACACGGGGAGGTGGGAGCACGCCTCGCATGGGTGGACACGGGACATGGGGAGGTGGGAGCACGCCTCGCATGGGCGGACATGTGACACGGGGAGGTGGGAGCACGCCTTGCATGGGTGGACACGTGACATGGGGAGGTGGGAGCACGCCTCGCATGACTGGACACGTGACACGGGGAGGTGGTAGCACGCCTCGCATGGGTGGACACGTGACATGGGGAGGCAGAAGCATGCCTCACATGGGTGGACATGTGACATGGGGAGGCGGGAGCACGCCTCGCATGGGCGGACATGTGACATGGGGAAGCGGGAGCACGCCTCGCATGGGTGGACACGTGACACGGGGAGGCAGAAGCATGCCTCGCATGGGTGGACATGTGACATGGGGAGGCAGAAGCACGCCTCACATGGGTGGACATGTGACACGGGGAGGTGGGAGCACGCCTCACATGGGTGGACATATGACACGGGGAGGTGGGAGCACGCCTCACATGGGTGGACATGTGACACGGGGAGGTGGGAGCACGCCTCACATGGGTGGACATGTGACACAGGGAGGTGGGAGCACGCCTCGCATGGGTGGACATGTGACACAGGGAGGTGGGAGCACGCCTCGCATGGGTGGACATGTGACACAGGGAGGTGGGAGCACGCCTCGCATGGGTGGACATGTGACACAGGGAGGTGGGAGCACGCCTCGCATGGGTGGACATGTGACACAGGGAGGTGGGAGCACGCCTCGCATGGGTGGACATGTGACACAGGGAGGTGGGAGCACGCCTCGCATGGGTGGACATGTGACACAGGGAGGTGGGAGCACGCCTCGCATGGGTGGACATGTGACACAGGGAGGTGGGAGCACGCCTCGCATGGGTGGACATGTGACACAGGGAGGTGGGAGCACGCCTCGCATGGGTGGACATGGGACATGGGCAGGTGGCAGCAGGCCTTCCTGCTCTTGTAAGCTTGGCAGCCTCGAAGTCAGGAATTTGTTGCATCATGGGCCTGATCTCTAAGCTTTGATCCTATACATATGAAAATTCGGTAACAGGAGTTCATGTTTGGTGCTGGGGCTGTGCTGTGACTCAGCTGTAAACCTGTTGTGTCTGTAGAGCCAAGTGGTGATGGTGCCGGTGCTGTCCCCCACCTCTCCGTGGGTTGGTGGGCAGCATTATCTATTTGGGTCAGTGCTTCATGGCTAATACTGACCCTTGCCTGACTCTAATTCTGCTGCAGACAAGTGCTCAGCATGCTGATTTCCTTGTGGGGGTGTCACGTCCTTCCCATGGGAAATGGGCGGAAGCGTCCTTCTTGCGCCTACCCAAGGGTGTCAGTGCACTCTGTCCTGGAGAAGGCGCTGCCTCCAGGCCGGCCCTTCCTTCCTCTCATTTAAGGAATCAGGTGAGTGTTTTCATCGTACATAATATTTCTTCCCACTCGTGTTCTCTCCTGAAAAGTCTAGACCCTTCTGAGGAGGCCGACACGCTTCCATGTTGTGGAGTCCCCCCGAGTCCCTAGGGCTCATGCTACACCCACTTAGTGAGGGGACAAGAAGTGCGGCTCATGTAGATATGGGCCACAGCCATGCTGGTGCTGATGGAGGCCTCTGTGGCTCTGGGAAACGGAAGCTCTGAGCTGCAGCTGGGAGCCTGGCTAGTTCCAGGGGTGACTGGAGACGTGCAGCACTGCTGAACTCGGGACACGTTCACGCCCGCCCCTCCCCTGAGCCGTGCCCCCTATGGCCCTGAATTATTTGAATCTCCCTGAGCATCTCACACACCCTTATCCACTTGCTCGTGGTGCTGTCACACCTGCCCAGGTCTGGAGCCTGCGGTGCCGTCCCCCAGCTTGGCCAGACCAGTCGGGAGTGACCGTTCCTAACCCAGATGCATCTCTTCAGAGATGCACATGGTGCTCATGGCAAGAAGGCTCCGGCCATCCTGGGACCTCTGACCCTACCTCAAGGGCCCAAATGACACCCTAGGGTTTTCTTGGTGGCACCAAGTGGTGGTCACAGACGCAGAGTATCCAAGAAAGAGGCTGCAGGGGCAGCTGGTCCAGCCCATCCTTATTAGGGGGTGGGGCTGACCATGCAAAGCCTGTGGGGGCGAGTGTGGTCCCAGGTACTCCAGAGGCTGAGGCGAGAGGATGCCAGTGCCCGGGAGTTCAAGGCTGCAGTGAGCTGAGGCAACAGAGCAAGACCTTGTCTCAAGTCCCCCTACCCACGCCCTGGCCTACAAACAACCCTAATCTAGAGCCGTCCACGGCACCAGGCATTCCCACAACACCCGTCTCTAGAAAGCATCTCTGGCCAAGGTGCCTGTGGGTCGCTGGCGACCCACCCAGTCTTCTCCCACCATTCTCATCCTCAGGGAGGGGCTGTGTCCCCTGCAGGACCTGCCTAGTTTTGAGGAACATCCAGCTTCCTGGGGTGAGGGGAGGAGCTTCCACAGGAGGGTGTGTTCTGGTTTTGGGTTTTTAGAAGTTTTATGAGGCTGCTGTGAGCAGAAGCAGGCAGGATCCTTCCTGAGAACATTCCCACGAGAGCAGCAGGAGCCAGAGCCCCCCCCCCCCGCCCCCGGGTCCAACTCTGAGAGCTAAGAAGGCTCTGAGAACGGCCTTCAACCTTTCAGTTGTTAGGCACAAACAAATCACATTTTGTAACACACAAAAGCTGTATTAAATGCAAATTGCAGTACGGTATTGAGCTGTGTTGGACAAACTCACAGGCGTGGTGTGTGTGTGTGTGTGTGTGTCTCATGATGCCAGACAGCTGACATGGCAGAGGCTGCATGGCCCAGAAGCCCAGAAGACTTGTCTGGCTCCTGGGAAACGTTTGCCGAGTCCTGGTCTAGATTTGCACTTGGACAGTGTGATATATTTATAGAGGATCTCCAGAAGATAAGGGAGGAAAACAGAATGGTAGGGTCAGGTGCTGGGAGGGCATATGAGCTCAGTGTCCTCAGGGAGGGTACACGCCTGTATGGGGAGGAGCAGGCGCAGTGTCCAGGATGCAGGTGTCTGGCCTACACGGAGAGCTCTAGGCCCACACTCTGATGAGGGGTGCAGAAATGCCGTGGCCTGAGGCCGGATGCAAGGTGAACTACGCTGGGAACATCCATGCTGGTTCATTGGGTGATTTCCATTACAGATCTGGCCTGAAATGCTAGTTCCCTGTCATATTCTAACACCCCCTCCCCACAGAACCACTCACTGACCTGGACACACAGTTGCCCACCTGCCCCAGCCTCCTCCTCTGGCTCCTGCTGTGTCCAGTGCCAGGGCTGTCCCCATGCCTCACCAGCACCTTTGTCCCCAGGGACCCTGTGTCTCCAGGCGGGGGCCCTTTTAATAGCCCTAAGCAGGCTTCACTCACCATACATGGCCTGAAGCTATGACCCCCCTCCCCCATCAGGCCCTGCTCTGTATCATTTTAATCCGTGCTCTAGGCAGAGAGTGGCTATTCTCACCTTCCTGTCCTCACACCGCCTGCTGGTGTGAGCTGAGCTGGATCTCGTGGGATCCTGAGCCAAGGCTGGGGTGTGTCCCACCAGTGTCCCAGCAACCCAGCACCGAGAGGTGTGTGTGGCCCTGAGTCCAGTGAATTGGCTGGGGAGAGGTGGTCAGAGCCCCGTGGCCATTCTGCGGGAGGTGGACTCTCCTGGGGGCCGGGCAGCTGGGGCAGGCATCCAGCATCCTGATTCGAGCTGTGTAGGTCATAGGCCCAGCAACCGATCCTCCCATCCAGCTGCAGAGCAGAACAAACCTGGGTTTGTCAGGTCCACAGAAATTGTGCTGGCTTCACTGACTTTACCCAGAACTTAGCTTAAACACTTTCCAAACTGGCTGACTCGTCTCTCAATTAAACCAGAATGCGTGTGTCCTAATGTCAAGTTCCCACAACTGGGCAGTGAACAGAGCATCTGATGTGCTAATAAGATGGCAAAACCCCTTCCACAGACGAGTGTGAGGGTCCTCACCCCACACACCTGAAGTTTAGAAATGCCTCACCCTGCCCAGGATGGAGCCGCAGGGCCCAGAGCTGGCGCTATCGTCCCCTCTCTCTCTTGGAGTCTCCTTGTAACACCAGACAGCTGATGCGCCTCAGAACCACCTCAGCACTAACCCCCACTTATCCCCGGCTCAGGCTCTGTGAATGGCTTATAAGCAGGTTGTGGAGGGTGGGGTGGCCCAGGAGAGCCGTGCCCAGCACTCAGGTCAGACGGCACGAAGTCACACCCTGGTCTGGCTCTGGCCTCTTTTCTGTTCTGCTCCAGCAGGGAGTGTGGAGGCGCCAACCTGGACCCCTGCCAAGGAGAGAAGAGCTAAGGCTCAGGGGAGGGGGCAGAGGGCAGGGCTGACCAGTGCCTGGAGGGCTGGACCAGGGAAGAACAGTGGTGTCACCCAGCTCACAGCAGCCTCTAACTCCTGGGCTCACTGATCCCCACCTCGGGCTCCAGGAGTGCTGGGACTGCAGGTGTACCACTGTGCCTGGCTCGGCTCATTGATTTTTTTTTTTTTTTTTTTTTTTTTGTAGAGACGGGCTCTCATCACATTACCAGGGTGGTCTTGAATTTCTGGGCTCAATGGATTCTCCTGCCTCAGCCTTGGATTATAGGAATGAACCACCATGCACAGTCAAAATTCATTTTGTATGTCCAAAGTAAACAGATGTCCTTAGGTGCCAATGTTCACTACAAACTCCAAAGAGGAGCCAGTGAGAAGGACAGAACACAGCTGCCTCTTAACCTGCAGAGCCAGGCGTGCACAGAGGCCAGGCATGTCTCACCCAGCATCCCACAGCATCTGCCCTGACACAGCGGGGAGGGGGGCTTGTTCACAGGAGGAGGGCTGAGCAGCTGGCCAGGCCCAGGGATGGTCAGTCAGCAACAGGAGGGGGTTGTGGTGAGTGGGAGAGAGAATCCCAAAGGACTGTGGGCTTAACCCCCTACACAGAGGATTCTGCACCTGCAGGGACTTCTCAGAAATGTGCTGTCCGAAGGGAGAAATAAAGTAGGATCCTCAGGCTTTTCACCATTATGCACAGAATGAAGCTCAAGGATGAACTTTTTGTCTGTCCTGATCAAACACACCCTTGCTGACTCCGCCAGCTCCTGCCCTGGGACCCTGAGTTCTCTACCAACAGTGCTAAGAAAGCCACTCAGCTGTCACTCTGCCCCCCAGCCCCACCTTCACGGGTGTCATGAGGAAAACACCAACCTGTTCCAGGGGCGCTCTGGTCACAGGGCCCAGGGGAGGACTGCACACTCCCGGGGGCTGAGGCCTGATGCCCTCTGGGAGGAGGTGGCATGGGCGCCTGGACAGACAGATCCTTTGTGCCCACGGGGGCCCCTGACAATCCCTCTCAGGGACGTGGTGGGTGGGGCCATAGCCCCGAGGATGTCTACACCTAGTGGACCCTGTGTCTCTCTGCAGAGCAGAGCCTCCGGAGACTGAGGCAGGGTGGTGAGAGTGCCCACCTCCACAGGCCGCCTGGGGGACAGTCCCATCCCCTAGCCAGGAGCACTGCCCCGGCCCTTCTCTGGTCTTGTGCGATATAGAGGCTGGGTGAGGGTTCCTGATAGCCCCCAGGAACACTTGGGCAGCTGGGGAGGTCCACTGGGGTGGGTCAGAGTAGAGACCTTACTTCTGAGAGGACAAAAAGGTCTCACCTTGCTTGTGTTCACACAGGAGGGGGCCCCTCTGCTAACAGCGAGGGGACCCAAGAGCAGCTAGGCACTGTGGCTGTGGGTAAGCCCTGGGGGTCAGACAAGCTCTGGCTTGGCCACTGTGGGAATGTGCGTGCCTAAATCACAGAAGCTGTGTGTGCAAAATGGGCTGGGGGATGTACGTGCCTAAATCACAGAAGCTGCGTGTGCAAAATGGGCTGATGACATTTGCCTCATAGGGTGTGTGGGGTCACTGGCTACCTGACAAAAGCTGCTCTGTTGGGGACCTTTGGGAGGTGCAGAGGAAGGGCCGTTCCTGGGGCTCCCTAGACCAAGCTCTACAGCTGCCATCCCCGGGCCTGGGACTCTGAATGCACAAGGGGAGCTTTCCAAAATCCCCAGACCTCAAAGTTGAGGTTCTGGGAGCATGGGCTGCTACCGTATTTAATATAGTGGTCAAATAACATCAGGGACTAAAATGTCTGGGGAGGAAGCCTCTCATCTTTTGCAGGAACAGGTGATACTCTGGGTGACTATTCACAAATGGTATTTCATTTGCACAGATCAGGCCACTTGGTCACAGCAGACATGGCCATGGATGCTATTGCTGCAGAAGGCCAAGATTATCCAGTGGAAAAATGAAGGGAAAAAACAAGCAAAGGAAAGGATGTGACGCTTCTCCTATAAGCTGGTTTTATGCTGCGCATCCTTGGGGTGGTAGCTGCAGCCAAGATGGAAAGATTGGAAAGGTTCAGGGCTTCAAAAACTGTTACCTGAGTTCTGAGTTTAATCATGTCAGCTTCCATCTGGGAATTGGACTCATTCAGCTCCTTGATTTCTTCGTCTAACTGTTTGATCTCCTCATCGTTTTCTATGCCTGTAACAACGAGTCGTTAGCATGTCAGAACTACTGTGTGCAAAATATTAGAATTAAAATTTTAGGAGTTTCCTTTGTTCATTTTATATTTGTAATTGAATTTTCTTGGAAAATATACACTTGAATTTGAGAAAAAAAGGTCACAATTTGGGCCTGCCTCCTCCCCTTCTATGTCACCTAAGGAAAAGAAAAACCAACCAAGACACACGGGAGCCCCAGTGCTGTCCAGGTCAGGCTCCTCAGGTAACCAGCGGGGCCTCAGGACTCTGTCCTACAGCCCTAGGCAGAAACCACCTTGTGCTGGTGCTGCCCCGCCCAGCTCGGCCCATCTATCCGCTGCTGTGTGGTCTCACTCACTCTCTCACCCCTCTGCTGTCCTGCAAACTTCCCAGACTTGGAGCCAGGCTTTGCCATCTCCCTGGGCAGGAAAGTGGACCACTGACGTGTCACCAGCAGTAGGAGCCCTCAGGTGCTGAGTGTACCCTCACCTCACGGAGTGCAGAACTCACCTGGAGGAGGCCAGGGGATAAGGCTGCAGGCTGGGGGCCACAAAAGGGCTCTCTGAACACTTAATGTTTAGCTAATAGAAAGCCCTCCCAGAACTGCCAATCTGCAAACCTCTGCTGGAGAGATACCCTCCACCACTGTGCACCTGTCTATCCAGCGGTCCTGGGTGGCTGCGCCCTTAGAGGGCTGGGCATGTCAGGCGCAGGGCCCTGGCCCAGGGTGCAGAGGGTGTCAGACACACCTGCCTCCTTGGGATATATGTTTGGTGTTGGCAGCATCACACTGCCAAGATCAAAGCAACAGAGATTCCTTTCTAATTCTGGCCACTCACTCTTGCAGCTGAGTGCGCCAGGTGAGGCAGAGCAGTAGCCCTGAACACGCAGTGGTCCCCCTGGAAGCCCAGGAGCTGGGGCTGCGTCCTCTCTGGCCACCCAGTATGATGAGGGGCTCTTGCTCAAACCTGTGGGGATCTTCTCCAGCCCAGGCATCGGGGGGCCTTTGGGGAACAGATGCATTTCAGGCTTTGCAAGACCAAAGGGCTGGGGTTATCCATAGGCGGGGCCTGAGGGTGCAAAGACCCGCAGACGTGGGATGCACATACCCAGGCCTCTCCTCGAGACTGGGAGAGATGAGAAGAGGGATGGAGTGATCAGTGGGCAGGGCCTGGGTGCTGTGTTTAGTGAAATGAGAAAAAGAAAAGGCCGTGCCTGAGATGCAGACATCCAGTGCAAAAAAATCATGATTTGTAAAGCAGCCGAAGGAATCAATGCCTCATTTAACGAGGATTTGCCATCAAATTACAAGCATCTAAACACACTTGGGCCTCCTGGGCACACCGATGGTAACATTGGACCCCAGGCTGCCCTGCAAGGGTTGTTGCTGGGAAACAGGCTCGCAGAGGACTCTAAGTACATTGCCATCAAGACCTCGGGCTGTGATGTTCAGTATCAGGAGTTCAGGAGAGATGTCTGCTGTTTAAATTACCTGGCAGAGCTGGCTTCATCACCCCATCCATCCAGCTCAGGTCAACTCTTCTGACAGAGTCCCTGTCATTTTAAATACATCAAAGGTCTTGACATGGGCCGTGCCAGCATTCCACGTTAGCCCCCTTAGGGAGTGACGGCTGGATGGACAGTGATGCAGGTTGTGACTGCTGAGTCACTTGTTGAAGTTGTCCCTGTCTCGGAACCCCTGGGGGAAGCACGGCAGGACCAGGCTTCCTGGTCTTCCCTGCTGGGGGCTCCGCACAGCAGTTGTCTTGTAAGGAGGAGGAGGGAGAGGGGGAAGCGGGTGTGGGGGAATACCCCTAGCCACAGGACTCTGGAGAGAAGGGGTCAGGTGGCACTGGAGGCTGAACATCAATTTTCTTAGCACTGACCACAAGCCCCTGTGACATCCCTATGGGTGCCTGGGTCTGGGTGCCCCCTGTGCAGCCCCTTACGGAGAGGGGAGTTCCAGGCCGTGGTGTGCAGGACCTGCCCTCAGCCCTCGGAGGGAGCTGCCATGGCAGCCCCTCAGAGAAGCTGGTCCTTGGCCAGCTGGTGTCTTTGAGGGTGGCACCCCTGGCCTCTCCTCTCCTCTGAAGCCCTCACTTGCAGGTGGTTAAGCTGGAGCTAGACTTCTATGATCACATCCTGCAGACTGGACCTGCCTCAGAAAGGACTGGACAGCCAATGGGCAGCATCTCAGAGCCACAAAATCTGCCTCAGAAACCAGCCAACCAAAAGGGCCTAATCCAATGAGCGTGGTCAGGAGGGCTCCTGAAGACCAGCGCTCTGTGCTGAGCCAGGTCAACACTGGTCACCCCCCTGGTCGGGGCTGTCCTCCAAGTACCCTCTAACCTCTGGGTATTTCCTTCTCCCCACAGGGGACTGCAGACCCGGCCCCCCTTCTCGGGGTGTCTGCAACATCAAACGAAACAGTGCGGCAGCTGATGCAGGCTTCACTGCTCCAGTCCAGGGAGGGAGCTGGAGGCTCTTTCCCTAGCTTTCTTCCTTCGGGATAATACAAGGAAAAAAGCACTATCTTATTTCCTTCTTTCCTAAAAGCTTGCCCCCCCCACCCCCCAAGAAAAAGCCATGGAAGCACAGTTTTCTCAGCCAAGAATGCTAAGAGGCATGAAAGAACGTTTGCAGGAATGTGCTAGAAGGGAGGCTGCTGGGACAGAACCGAGTGCTAATTAACTCCATGAGGTCATTCCATTCTGTGTGATAAAAAAAGTAATACAACCTTGTAGGGAAAAGAGTAGGTTTCCTCTGAATTTATAAAGAAAGAAATACAGCAACATATTTCAGAGCCAGAGGGAACTTGAGAGCTGCTCACCTCCCTCTTGAGCTAAAATCCCACGACAGGGCTGCCTTGCCCCAGCTGGGTATGGCACGTCGTGGGGGCCCTGGCACCCGCCCTGTGCCCTGCAGCGTCTGCCCGGCATGGAGGCCAGGTGCCTGGTTCCTCTAATTAATGGTCACAGATTCACTACTTGTCTCCACCCCCCCCCCCCCGAGGGCACTTGTGTTTTGAATTAACCACTTGTGTCTGGCCACCATAGGAAAAGAGTTCTGAATGTTCAGTGCCCTCACGCTAACTCAGGCCCACCAATGAGAAACAAAGGGACTCAGGTGCACGTCAATTGAACTAAGGGATTTGCTTTGACACCAGGATGGGTTTGGGGGTGAAAATCAGGCTAAGCACTTTGGAAAATGCCTGGCACACAGATGGAGCTTGGCGAACATCTTCTCTATGGACGTGAACACAGCTCCTTGCAGCCGAGCAGGGCATGGGCCTTGGCTGTCTGGCACCTCAGAGTTGGGCACCTTATATGGTCGCTTGGGACTGCAGGAAGACAGGGCAGGTGGTCAGGGGCTGGCAGAGGCCAGGGCCTGTCTGATCGATCCCAAGCATCTCACCCCATGCAGGGGGGAGGGAGTCAGGAGCCGCTCAGGACAGCTATCAGGGACCACTGCTTCTCTGGTAGATGGTGGCTCTCATTCGTCCCCAGGACCCAGAATAAATGGCTCTGGCACTGTTCATGTCCTGGCCCATTGCCAGGCACTGTGGGGGAAGCCAGCCCTGGAAACAGGTACAGAGGGGGGCTCTGCTGAGGTCCAACTTTATAGGGTGGGTTTGTGGGCCCAGAGCTCTGAACCCAGGCGACCATGTTTTCGGAGCTTCAAGAGCGCTGAAAGTTCCTCTTAAGAACATTAGGGATGTGCCTTGCCAGTGAGGGGCCCAAGACCCTGTTCACTGGGGGCTGAGGGAGTGGCCAGACCTCTACTACAAAGGGCAACCAGTCAGTGGAGGCCACAAGTTACAGTGGTCAGTGGGAGCCAGCCGCATGGAGTCACCACATGCTGGGCATGCAGGCGTGCCACCCTCACTTGGGAGACACAGGCCAAGCTCCTGTGAGCCTCTGGCCACAACGTTTTGTCGACCAGTCAGGGGAACTTCATTTCATGTGTGTTTCTGTTTAAGGACCACCTGTTGAGTAGATGTGGGGCTCACATCACCTCACTCCTGCCTGCATGGTGCCTGTGACAGTTGGGGTCCCAGGAGGTGCTTATAACACGCAAAGTCCCTGTGAAGTGTAACTAACTCGTGGGGTCCCCCGTGAGGCCCACCACGGCCTCCTGCACTTAGGGACACTTCAGCTCTATGGAGGCCTGTTTCAGCAGCAAAATCACCAACAAAAAGCACAAAAATATGGAAGATGAAGCATTATATGTACCACAGGAAGGATTCCTGTTTTGACCTGAGAGCTGAGATGGGGACTGAGCACGGCCTCGTCCCACCTCCGTGGGGGACACGCCCGGCGGGCAGCTCAGTATTTCTGTCCTGTATCCTGGAGTAACTGCAAATGTACTGACAGTGTTGCTTTGAGGAAATAAACCAACCATGGTGAGTAGGAGGCTCTGGGCGGACACCACCTGAGAGCCTGGGCAACTCTGGAGGAGACTGGCTCTGCCCGCGGGTGAAGGAACGCCCGGGGGAAGCTGCGCCCGGTGCACCCGATGTGAGTGGTGGTGGTGGTGGAAAAGTGGGCGCTCTGGGGTGCTGGGGAGCTGGAGAGGCCTTCCCAACAGGGGTTGGCACACAGCTGTGGGAAGATTTCGAGTAGCTTTACAAGGGAGCAGAACCACTCCTGCCGGGCCGCAGGGGCAGGACTGTGGTGCCCGGCCGGTGCCCAGCAGGGTGCCTCACCATTGCTGGCCCGCTGCTTGATGGTCAGCATCTGCTCGCCCGACAGCTTTGCCTTCTTCATCGCCGACGTGGCTCTCGGGCATCCGGATAAGCTGGGGGAGACAGGAGAAAGCTGTTAGCCCCGGCAGCAGAGAACAGTCACAGGACAGCAGATATTGCACTTTCTTCTGACTGATGTACACCGTGTGGCCAGCTCTGTACAGACGAGGGTGGACGTGTGTGCGTGTGTGTTCACTGGACCACGTCGTGTGGACTGACGGGGGAACCCGGCTGGGTTGGCAGGGAGGGGGCCTCACGAGCTGAGCCTCTGAGGGGAGGGGCTCAGAAGGGCCTCACTGTCGTTTACCCCACCAGCCATGGGGGCTTTCATGCAGTTACCACACTGCATGGAAGCGTCTTTGTAACGGAGAGCATCAAGCTTACACAAAGTTGAATTTAACACTTAACTTCAGATATGAAGAAGTGGGGCAGCACATAGCAGCCACCGAGTCACAAACATCCGTCGGACGTGCGACTCGCACGGAGGCCATTACAGGTCACAGGCAACTGTACCTGCTGCAACTTACAAACACATTCAGCTTAAGAACAATCCTACAGGACGTATCCGATTCATAACCTGGGACTGCCCCTAACTAACTTGGCCTCAGGCCCCACCATCGTGGACTGCCCCTTCCCAATGGATCATTTTGGAGGGAATCAGTGGCAAGCACATAGCCACAACATCCTGGCCTCACCTAATTTCTAGGCCAGGTGGCCGAAGTCCCCAGTAACCAGTGTGCTCTGAAGTCTCCGGTGTTTCCTGAGGCTTCTACCCTTGGTGTGTTGCTTCAGGGTCCACTCGAGCCCTTGCGGCGTGTGTCTGAGCAGAGGCTGCGAGGGAGGCTCCCTCTTTCCCTTCTGGCTGTGCACAGGCTGATGTCCCGTTCTCTGTCCTGAACACCTGCTCTGTGGCCACCCCTCACGTCTGGGCTTCCTCACGCTGCTCTGCCATATCCCAGACAGGCAGTCTCAGTGCTGGGCCCAGGGCCATCTGGGTCTTAATATACTGGTGAGGTGAAAACATCTATAGACGTGATATTGTGAATATCAAATTTTGGATTTCACCTGTATATTAAATGCTAGAAAAACCCTGGGTGTTGCAATGGTGTGTCCACCTAGCACTCTATGATAACCCAGGCAGATCATGTGACCATCAGAAATAACTCCTAATGTCCACGTTGATACTATAAAGCTTTCTAAATATCCTTTCAGACAAATTTTTCTAATACATTTTCTGATGGGGCTGTCAGTGGTCATGTCAGGAAATCACATCTTTATGTAACAATATTTCCTTGTCTGAGTCCCCTGCATCTGGTGACGACATTAGAATATCCACACAATTCTGAGAATCACGGCCGTGGTCTGATGGGCTCCTCACAGGTCCTGCTGCCTGTCAGCTGTCACTGTGCACACCGGGCGGACATCCTCGCCTCATCCAGCCTTGCAAAAGGGGCCTGCCCTACACCCCTGGGTGTCTCTCTTGCACCTGCTCATGCAAAATGCCAGGAGTATTTGCAGATTGAATGTCTTCATTAAAAAAAAAATGCTCACCATGGAAGACAGGAAATACGGACACCATATAATCTGCATTTTCTTCAAAATTTGGCTTCTGCAGAAAACTTTCCCTGAGCCCACCTCTTTAGGAGCACATGGCTTCCTCTGCTCTTCTTCTTTTATGAGTCCGGTTGCTGAAGGTTTGAAACGCATGCCCAGGTGGGGCTGGGCCCCTTTAGGGAGACCTTATGACCTTTCTCCCTTGGTGACTAAAGGCTTCCTGAAGTATTGGGGCCCTGAGGAGCAGCTCTTTCACAGCAGAGTTGGGTGCAGGATGAGGCCTCCTGACAGTTGTTCTGCCTGGATTGGGGGTTCTTGTTTTGCAGAACCTGGAAACTTCAGGGGGAGCTGAGGGAGGCTCTGCAGTCCGATTTGCGTTTCCAATTCTGGATTCACCATCGACTCATTGTTTGGCACTTGCTAATCCTGGGTGTTTCTTTATTTGTAAGATGGAGATTTAAAAAACGCACAAAACCCTGCCTTAGAGGGCATTTTGATTACTGAGTATAGAAAAACGATGTTAAATGATAACACAAGGCAGATAGGAGGTTAGCCACGCCTGTGGAGAACGGGTCTGTGTGCACAATGGAATCATGCACCAGCAGGCTCAGTGTCCCCAGGAAAGCCTCTCTGAGGGACACAGGTGACAGCAGGAGTCCAGGTCTCTTTGCAGCTGGGCCTGGTGCCCTGGGAGTGGCTGCCCAGTGGACACCCCCCTCTGCCATCCTCTCTCTGTCCCCAGGGGCTCTCCCCGCCCTGGCCCCCAGGCTGCTCTCATCTTGCTTAGCAGCTCTCTCCTCATCAACTGTCAGCTCTGTCCCTGACCCTCTGCCCAAGCCTGGGCAGCACAGCGAAAACTTGCTCCAGGTCTGTGGTGTGAACAAGAAAGTAAGGGCGGGCAGAGTCCTGGCTCTATGTGGTTGGGAAACAGGAGCATCTGGGGTTTCCAAGGTGCTTTCTGGCCTGACTCTGCAGGGGGAGGCACACACACCTTGGTCCTTGGGCTCCCCCCAGATGACCCTTGGGACACCTACACCTGCTCTGGAACCCTGTGCCTAGACCTCCTGGCTACAGACAGAGCTGCCAGGCCGGTCTTGGGGCTGCCTCATTCACCTCTCTTCTTCCCCATGTTTTGTCTTTTCAAGTTTGTAAGTATTTCTTTGTTCTTCCTTGCACATCCTCCAACTTCCCCCATCCCCCTATAGCCTGGGGCAGCTCCCACTGCCTTCTCACAGTGCATGGAGATGGGCTCCAGGTGTCTGCACCCAGGGTGGACGAAGAGGGTCTTGAGGTGTCTGTGCCCAGAGTGGATGGAAATGGGCTTCAGGTGTCCTGTGCCCACAGTGAACAGGGAGGAACCCTAGGTGTCCTGCACCCAGGCTGGACGGAGAGGGACTCCAGGTGTCCTGTGCCCAGGCTGGATAGAGAGGGACTCCAGGTGTTCTGCACCCAGGGTGGATGGAAATGGGCTTCAGATGTCCTGTGTCCACAGTGGACAGGGAGGGACTCCAGGTGTCCTGCGCCCAGGCTGGACAGAGAGGGACTCTAAGTATTCTGCACCCAGGCTGGACAGAGAAGGACTCCAGGTGTTCTGCGCCCAGGGTGGTTGGAAATGGGCTTCAGATGTCCTGTGTTCACAGTGGACAGGGAGGGACTCCAGGTGTCCTGCGCCCAGGCTGGGACAGAGAGGGATTCCAGGTATTCTGCACCCAGGCTGGACAAAGAAGGACTCCAGGTGTTCTGTGCCCAGGGTGGATGGAAATGGGCTTCAGATGTCCTGTGTTCACAGTGGACAGGGTGGGACTCCAGGTGTCTGTGCACAGGCTGGACAGGGAGGGACCCCAGGTGTCTGTGCCCAGGCTGGATGGAGAGGGACTCCAGGTATTCTGCAGGTGTCCTGCACCCAGGCTGGACAGAAAGAGGCTCTAGGTGTCCTGTGCCCACAGACCCAGCCCTGCCCCGTGGAGGGGCCCAATCCCAAGGCTTCAGCCTGTGTTGCCATCACAGAAGTTCCTAGCAGGAGAGTTAGATCTTTTTTATCCTTTAAAGGAGATAAATTGAGGTTTGACGGGTGAAAGTAACATGGTAAAAATTTTGCATCCTCCATTAATAAGGATTCACATAATATTTTCTAGTTCAGATATTTTTTGGGAGATGCAAGGCAAATGGTAATTCTGGGTTAAGAATTATTTATTACCAAATGAGACAGAGAAGCACTTCATAAAATTGGACAAGATCACAGGGACAGCAATTCCATGGCTTTGGGCAATTCTCAGACGAGGAGCGTAACTCTGGTAAGGGTTTCCAGAAGCTTCTGGCACTGGTGACCCTCTCCAGGGGAGAGAAGGAGGAGTCTTCCTCAGCTCCCGGCTCTGCTCACGGCATTCCCTCTCTCTTCCTTTTCTAGATCCAAGTGGCGAAGCCAGCAGGAAACGCGGCTCGCAGGGGAGGTGCTGTGTGAAGAAGCCAAGGAAATTTCCACCAAATACTTTCACAGTTTAAAGGCAGCAGCCAAAAACAACTGTTCCGAGAGCTGCCAAAGTACGGCTCATAATCTGAGCACATGCACAGTGCAGGCTGCTCCATCAGCTTGATCTCAGAGAACCTGCCCCCCTGCCTTTGTCCCAGCACCACCGAGTCAGCAGCCCTGAGAGCATGGCTTTGCTGCGCGTGGATGTCCCCTTCCTGCCTGCGTCCATGTCAGGTCCTGTGTGTTGGGACTGAGGCCCACCAGAAGCCCTCAGGGCAGCCGTATAGCTGGGTCCAGTCGGGTCTCTGCTCCAGGGACACGTACCCAGCATGGTGTTTGTGGGACGGAGTGCCACAGTGCTCTGGATGACACAGCTGTGGCCTCTACACCCACTGGCTGGCTCAGAGGGGTTCCCATGGGGAGAGCTGGTGGAGGAGCCTCATTTCAAAAAGGTATGCAGTTCCCGGTGGCTTGAGTTTTACAAAGTCCCACAGTAAGTGTCTTTAAATAGTAATGTCTTTAAATAGTAATATCTTTAAATAGTAATTTCCCCTCCAAATTCTCCTACCTTGAAAGTGGTCAGAATTAAGTTACATACACGTAATTAATCAAGTGCGAAGAGAAAGAAACAAGGACGAAGGACCTTCAGCCAGGGCCCGGCTGGTGGCTCTGCGTGTCCTGCATGCTCCTTAGTCAGGGCCCGGCTGGTGGCTCTGCGTGTCCTGCACGCTCCTTAGTCAGGGCCCGGCTGGTGGCTCTGCGTGTCCTGCATGCTCCTTAGTCAGGGCCCGGCTGGTGGCTCTGCGTGTCCTGCATGCTCCTTAGTCAGGGCCTGGCTGGTGGCTCTGCGTGACCTGCACGCTCCCAGTCTCACACTTCTGTACCCACACTGAGACTTAGGTGGGATTGCAGGCTGTCTTTTGTGGCTGCTCTTAGTTCCCAGTTAGTGAAGCCGCCAGGAAGGAATGATGGACAGCGGTATTATTTATGGTGTGGGACTTGAGCAAGCATTTGGGAAACTAAATTAGGAAACAAAGAGGGTCTGATGGACGATGCCTTCTATGCAAACACTCCTGGGTTTGGGGCCTCCCATTCCGATCCAGTGACCACATGGCCAGTGCGGGTCAAATTTGGAAGTGAACCCTGGAGCTGGCCTGGCCCAGACCCTGGGCACAAGTGGTGTGGCTGCTCTGCCACCTGCTGACACCAGCTGAGCTTGCGTGGGCCTCTTGGGCTCTTGGGCCCTGGGGACAGTCTGCACACAGCCTGCTGCCAGACACAGAAACCCAGGGTGGCCCCAAGGCAGTGAGTGGGTAAATTCTGAAACCAAGACACAGCAGCCCTCAGAGAAACTTCTCTAATTGAAACTAATTGCTTCTGAGCTCGGGAAAGTCAATGACGGGCAGCAAACAGTTAACCGGCTGCTCTCTCCCCAACTCCCTCACCAGGCCCAGACGTCTGGCACCAGGCAGGGGATCAGGAATTCCAAGTGAATTTTCTAGGGGAAAGCTTTGCAAGGCTCCAAAAGGAGAGGAAGGGAAGCCTGACATTTTTATCAAACATCAGCGCAGAAGGGACTTTTTCTGGAGAATGTTGCTGCTGAAAATAGCTAAATAAGTACAGCTTTCCGGAGGTGTGGGGGTGGGACGTGGTTAACAAGATGTGGAAGGGTAGGGGGACTGTCCCCTGGGAAGGAAAATAAGTGGTGGGGCTGTCTGTGTGCAGGAACCTTGCACTCTGCCCACGCCAGGAGGTGGCTGGGAGAACTTCCTAGAGACAAAACAGCCCCCAACCCCACCGGACAGCCAAGCCCAACCAGACGCAGCGTCGGGGGTTCAGTGTCTCTAGAAAATCAAGTCTGCACATCCAGAGGCAGTTTCCTTTATCCTGTTTTACTCTTAAGGTATTTATTTTGTTCTTCACTATTTCACCATTACTAGTAAAAAACTCCTACTGTGTGTAACTTATGTGAGGTGCAATATACTCCACGCACGGTGCCTGCACTGTGAACTATGCCAGTCAACAATACCACTATGTACTGTCGTGCTAGTTTATCATTGATTGAGTCTTGAATGACTGAGAGTCTTTCACCACGAGCAAACACTGACGCAGGGCAACTGGCAACTTCTCCTGTGCAGCATCTCTGGTCCCCACCACGGCAGCCCTTTTTGAGTTTGCTTCCCTGGACTCCGACCTCCAGGGAACACAAGCAGGGACAGAGGATGTGCTCCGAGTCCCTCTGAGCCACTTTCTACCTCTTGTTTATCAGATCTGCTCTTTGCTCTCCAGGAAGCTATGTCACTCTGGTTCCTTCTCAACCCAAGGTCCAGAATTTGGAGTCTCCCCCACCAGAACATTCTGTGCTGAACAGGGTGATCTTAGCCATGGAGGGGGGCAGTGTCTTCAGAATAGGTTCCTGTGTGCCAGGAAGATGACTCGGCCACAGTGCAGGGCAGACAGATGCCTGGGCAGGCACGTGAGCAGAGGCAGGGGGCAGCAGGCTTGGCAGTGGCCTCCTTTGTCCATCAATTTTGCTTGCATTATGGGGGAATTAGGCTTTCGCAAGCACCCTTGGATACTGGCCATCATGTATGACAGTGTTGTCAGGGCCTCTGCATACTGCAAGGGTAGGAGGTTTTAAGGTGCTCTTCACGTGCACCTCACTAAGGAATGCGCAGTGCCCAGGGACTGGCTTCTCAGATGGTGACCTCTATGCAGGACTCCCTGACAGGTACGGGGGCAAAACTGGGAAGTCTGGAACCAACCTGCCTCATAAAAGAGCAGAGAGAAAGTGGGGGTGATACATTTGTGACGAGCGGTGGTTATCCCTCTGAGCAGAGCACAAACTGCCATGGCAGGGCCATGAAGAGGCCTCCCAAGCCCTGTTCCTCCTCCCCAGAAGCAGGGGCTGGGCAAGAGGCCCAGATGGAGGCCTCTCCCCCACGGCACTGGCCTGGGTGAGTGCTTCAAATCAAACAGGAGAATGAGGTTTTTAAAAGAACAGGATTGAAATCCGAGGAGCTTAGGAAATGAACTACTTTAATAACCAAAAATGACTTAAAAGTTATGATCTCAAAATAAGCTATCATCAAGGGAACCCGTCCCTAGAGGGAAGCCCAGCCATGTTTAGGCTCAGGAGTTGAGGACCCCATTACCATCAGCTCGTCCACAAGAGGCCTCTGCAGACAAGGCCGGGGGCTCCTCTGCTTTCCAGGGAAAGCCCTCAGGAGCTGCAGGGTCTGGGCCAGCAGCGAGGGTGAGTACCAGCTGTCCTGGGTTCTGTGCGGGCCGACAGGTGGGTGTCACAGCTGTCCACCTGCCTCAGGAGACAAACACCCTCGAAAGCCAGAGGCATGGCAGCTCCCTGTAGAGCTCCTGCAGCGTAGGCAGACATGGCCCACGAGGTGTTCTGAGCCTTTTCTACTCAGCAGTGATCATCAAAACACTGTTAGGAAAAGAAAGCTCAAGTAGAGATATTTTGAAGAACCATTTATGCAGGTGGTCAAACTTCCTATCTGTAGTCACTCATTAGAGGAACACTTCTTTAGTTTACGCATTACATTAACAGCTACGCTAACCCCTTGCTTATCATGTCCCTGCATGCTGTTAGGACTCGACCTACGGTGCAGCAATCTACTATGATCTCATTTTGCAGAGGAGAAAACTGAGGTACAGAGTAGTTAACTTGCCCCAGGCCACGGAGTTAGTAGCAGCAGCATGGGATCTATGCCCAGGCTGCCCAGCACTGACCTTAGAGGTTTCCACTCCTCCCCCGTCTTATGTCCAAGCACTGCCCTGGAGGAGCTCAAGTCCAGCTGGGGCAGAAATGCCTTTGAATACAAGTCTCCTTGTAATCTGACGATGTGAGGTACACCAGAGGGAGGTGAAGTCTGTGGGTAAAGGCTGGATATGTGGTGGAAGTGGGTAGAGGGCAGGAAGAACAACCTGAGACTTAAATTTGGAACTGGGCATGACCAAGAGGGGGAGGATGGACAGGGCTGCAGAGATGGGCAGGGCTAACAGTGAGGACCTTCTTGCCTTGCAGAGGAGTTGGGTGCATCTTCTTTAGGCAATGACAAAGGATCAGAGAAGAATAATCCAGGAAACTGCTCAGTAGGGTTTGCCTGGTAGGGAGCTCACCGAGGCAGCATAAAGGGTGGAATAGCAGCTAGAGGTCAGCCAGGAAGTTGGTGGGGGCCTGGAGCAGGGAGGAAGTGGGCAGGCCTGAGACAGCAGCGCTCAGTAGACAATGCCCACCTGAGGAGCGTGAGGAGAGGGGCTGGGATTTGGCTGCCCACTAGAGGGACCTTCCTGCCTTTACTCTCCATTGATAGTTTGGTTGGGTATAGAATTCTCAGTGCGCAATCATTTTCCTAAGTGTTTTGACGACTCTGGTTGTTTGTGATAATTACTTTAATGTGTGAAGCTACAGAGGCCACAGCATTCAGTTGTGTGATCAAACATTCATTATCTAAATGTTGCTGTGACAGTGTTTTGTAGCACATCAGGTGACTCTCATAAGGAGATTATCTTCAATACTCCAGGTGAGTCTGACCCTACCAGTTGAAAGACCTGACAAACCAAATTGTGGTTTCCTAGAGGAAGAAGAAAGTCTGCCTGTGGAATGTAACTTCAGCTGCTGCCCGAGAATGTCCAGCTTGCCTTTCTGCTCTACAGAATTTGGACTTGCTTAGCCAGCCCCCAAGATGGAGTAAGCCAGTTCCTTCCGATTAATCTGCACATTTATCTCCACTGGTTAAGCTTGTCTGGTGGAGCCTGGTGGACACTGACTGAGACGGTTCATCCTTCTGTTCTTCACACACAGGCCCTTCTACCTGGGAACCTAAGATCTCTGAACTGGAGATATCTCTTGTCTTTTTTCTCTGGTTATTTTCTTTTTTCCATTTTCTTTATTTTACTTTTTCCAGAAGCTACTATTATTTGATTGTTACACTTGAGCTGTTGTGCTATTTTTTTGTTTTTACATTTTTCATCATTTCTTTGTACTTTATAGATTTCCTCAACTTTGTATTTTAACTTTCTAAGTAAACCTTTAATTTCATTTATTTATGTGGTTGAACTGTATTGTCCTTTGTGGGTTTATAAAGTCAATGTAGGTCATTTTTTGGTTGCAGTTGGTCTGGGCCGGGTTTGAACCCGCCACCCTCGGTATATGGGGCCGGCACCTTACCAACTGAGCCACAGGCGCCGCCCTGAGAACTCTGGTCCTAAAGAGAGGGAAGAAGGCTACATGGCCATGAGGCAGGGATCACAATCCCAACACTGGGATTTCTGACTGCTGGCCTGAAGAGTTGTGAGGAAATGTGTTTGTCTTATTTTAAGCACCCTTATTTAGGTGAATTTGTTAGGGTGGCCCTGGGAAACAAACACTATCACTTTTGGTAAGCAACTTTGGACTCCTGGTCCAAATGTTTTTCTATTTTGCTATAAGTTGTGGTCCTTTTTTAATATGTGAACTACGACATTTCTATGAACATGAGTTGTTGCTCAGAGTTGCCTCACATGGCAGTGACATGTGGAAGTAGATCATGATGAGGCACACCTGTGCCACTGCAGAGTCAGCAGGACCACTGACAGCCCATATTCTTGCCACAGCACTTCCGATGTAGCAGTGGTTGTGGTTATTGTACCCATGGTGGTTGCACTGTGGTTGCTGTATTGTGGTGGATGTGTTATAGTGGTTGTACTATAGTTGTGGCGGTTGTGTTGTACTGTGGCTGTTGTGGTTGTAATGTGGTGGTGGTGGCTGTACTGTAGAAGTTGTACTATGTAGTTGTACTGTGTAGTCATACTGTGTGGTTGTACCATGGTAATTGTCCTGTGTGGTTATACTGTGGTGATTGTACTATGTGCTTGTACCATGGTGATTGTACTGTGAATTATACTGTGGATTTTGTACTGTGGTGATTATCCACACATGGTGATTGTACTCTGGTGACTGGACTGTGGATGCTGTACTATGGTGATTATATTGTGGATGTTGTATTGTGTGATTATATTGTACTGTTTGGTTGTACTATGGTGATTGTGCTGTGGATGTAGTGCTGTGTGGTTGTACTGTGGTTGTTGTCCTGTAGAGGTTGTTCTGTGTGGTTGTACTGTGGATGTTGTACTGTGTGGTTGTACTGTGGATGTTGTACTTTTGTGGTTGTTCGTGGATGTTGTACTATGGTGAGTGTACTGTGGATGTTGTACTGTGTGGTTATTCTGTGTGGTTGGATGTGGATGTTTATTGTGGTGGTTGTATGGTGGTAGTTATATGTGGTTGTACTGTGGATGCTGTACTATGCTGGTCGTACTGTGGAAGTTGTACTTCGGTGTTCGTACTGTGGTGGTCATACTGTGGAGGTCGTGCTGTGCTGGTTGTACTATGGGAGTCATACTGTGCATGCAGTGCTGTGGTAGTCATACTATGGAGGTTGTTCTGTGGAGGTCATGCTTTGGAGGTTGTGCTGTGGAGATTACGCTGTGGTAGTGCTACTGTGGAGATCATGCTGTGGAGGTCGCATTGTGGTGGTCGTAATGTGGAAGTTGTGCTGTGGAGGTTATATCTGACTTTGTCCCCACCTGTTCAGCTTAGGGCTTTGGCTCCTGGGAGAGGGACACAGAGCTGGGCGTATCATTTCCCAAGTGTAGAGCAACTCGGCATCTGCAGGGGTGCTCACTTGGTGGGAGAGTTTGGGAGGGAGGTGAGCAGGTCCCTGGAGGAACAGGGACGGGGCTGAGGGCCTACAGAAGGATGCATGGGCCTAATCATCAGACCCTGCCTTGTGTGGTTGTTTATGTGTAAATTCACACTTGCTGAGGTCAGGCTATCTCGCAAAAGCAGCTCCTCCATTCTGGGCATCACTGCATGGGGTAGTGTGGGTCTGGGCCCTGCCCTGTGCAGCAAGACCACAGGGTGAGGGGACAGAGTAAGGGAGAGAGGCTAAGGCTGTCCCTAGAGTGTGCCACGGAGCTCAGGGAGAGCACCAAGCCTTTCCTGAGGGGCCAGGCTGTCTTCATTGTGGCTTCTAACCCTAATAGCAGCTAAGGAAATGGGATACATTTTCTGGACATGTCACTCTGCTGCTCTAAGCATTGTATAGACATTACCCAACTAATTCTACCAGCAACTCATGTCATAGATTTAATTAAAAATCTTCTCTGAGTTGCTCTACATTTGGGAAATAATGTGCCCAGCACAGCAGAACACTAGGAAATGTCACAGTCCCAGAATGTTTCTGCCATTCACAATACTCCATCTGGTCACCTCATGTTCCCAATACTCCATCTAGTAACCTTCATACTTACTAATACTCTATCTGGTTACTTGACAGTCACAATACTCCATGTAGTCACCTCATATTCACAATACTCCATCTGGTAACCTTCATACTTAACAATACTCTATCTGGTCACTTCACAGTCACAATACTCCATGTAGTCACCTCACATTCACAATACTCCATCTGGTAACCTTCATACTTACCAATACTCTATCTGGTCACTTCACAGTCACAATACTCCATGTAGTCACCTCACGTTCACAAAACTCCATCTAGTCACCTCACGTTCACGATACTCCATTTAGTCACCTCACGTTCATGATACTGCATCTAGTCACCTCACGTTCACAAAACTCCATGTAGTCACCTCACGTTCACAATACTCCATCTGGTAACCTTTATACTTAACAATACTCTATCTGGTCACTTCACAGTCACAATACTCCATGTAGTTACCTCACGTTCACGATACTCCATCTAGTCACCTCACGTTCACAAAACTCCATGTAGTCACTTTATGTTCACAATAATCCATGTAGTCACCTCATGTTCACGATACTCCATGTAGTCACCTAATGTTCACAAAACTCCATGTAGTCATCTCACGTTCACGATACTCCGTGTAGTCACCTCACGTTCACAAAACTCCATGTAGTCATCTCACATTCACAATACTCCATGTAGTCACCTCATGTTCACAAAACTCCATGCAGTCACCTCACGTTCACAACACTCCATGTAGTCACCTCTCGTTCACAAAACTAAATGTAGTCACTTTACGTTCACAAAACTCCATGTAGTCACCTCATGTTCACGATACTCCATCTAGTCACCTCACATTCACAATACTCCATGTGGTCACCTCACGTTCACAAAACTCCATGTAGTCACCTCACATTCATGATACTCCATGTAGTCATCTCACGTTCATGATACTCCATCTAGTCACCTCACGTTCACAAAACTCCATGTAGTCACTTCACGTTCCCAATACTCTATGTAGTCACCTCACATTCACAATACTCCATCTAGTTACCTCACATTCACAAAACTCCATCTGGTAACCTTCATATTTAACAATACTCTATCTGGTCACTTCACAGTCACAATACTCCATGTAGTCACCTCACGTTCACAAAACTCCATCTAGTCACCTCATGTTCACAATACTCCATGTAGTCAGTCACCTCAAGTTCATGATACTCCATTTGGTCACCTCACATTCAGAAAACTCCATGTAGTCACCTCACGTTCACAAAACTCCATGTAGTCCCCTCACATTCATAATACTCCATCCAGTTACCTCACGTTCGCAATACTTCTGGTAACCTTCACACTCATAATACTCCATGTAGTCACCTCACATTTGTAATACTCCATGTAGTCACCTCACATTTGTAATACTCCATGTAGTCACCTCACACATTCACAATGTCTGGTCACCTTCACACTTACAATACTCCATTCGGTAACCTCACGTTCACCATACTCCATCTCATCTCTGTCCCATTCACAATGCTGCGTCTTTTCAGAAATTCATGGGCATCACATGTCAAAGCAGAGAGGGCCTGGCTTGGTCCTTGGAATGGTAATGGGCTTCTTGGTCATGGTAGGGACCAGCCATGACTCTGACATGTGGTGACAGGTGGACCTATGTCTCCTCTTGTGGACAAGCCCCTAGTGGTGTGGTCTTTACTCTGAGCCACTCAGGAGACAGCAGGAATGAATTGTTCATGAAGGGCATGTGCTAATGTACTGTCTGTACTAAAGGACTTAGGCGTCTTTCTTTTACTGTTTGAATATCAGTGCATGCCTTAGTAGAAATATTTGCCTGATATATGTGAGGAAGTGTATAGTTTTGAAGGATTGACCTTTACTTGTAACCACTGTTTTTTTTTTTTTTTTTTTTAAGAATATTTAGTGAGTCCTAAAAGTAAAGAAAACATTTTTTATTTCCTTCATATCAGCTCTCCTCTTCATAGGCATGACTTAGCTCAGGAAACAAGAACAGGGAAAAAGCCTCCCACCTGAACCTTAACTGCATAAAGACCATAGACTAGTCCAGAACTTGCTCTGAAATGAGACAAAAGTGACTTCCCCACAGAGGAGATGGAAGCATGGAGGCCCCGGCCTGGGTCCTGTCCAAGGCACCGAGCCTGCTGTACCTGCGCTCTGGGTGTCGGCACCTGCTTGAAAGCAGTCCTTCAGCATCTAACTACATCACAATTTGGGAGGAGAAAGAAATACAGCAGGTGATTTCTGTTTCAGCCTTGTCTTTGCTCCTGATTCTGAAGGCTTCTTTGTTTTCTCAGTGTGTGGGGTGTACACAGAGACCCATGTTGTGACGTTACACACCAGCCCTGTCCTTTTGGGAAGCTCCTGCTTACCCAGGCTGCAAAGGTTTGGGAAAACCACCTGTTGGCCTCAGCACTGTGGCTAGGCCAGGGGCCCCCAAGGATAGGGAAAGGTCACGACTAGAATAAGCTGGTGTCCTGCATTATTACCCGCCCAGAAGAGAGCACTTTGTCTACATAACGAGATGAACGGAAACTTGTTCAACAGACAGACACCCTGGTCAGCACACAATGAGATATTGTTTGGGCTTAGAAAGGAAGGAAATTCTGACCTGTGAATGGACTTTGAGGACACTGTGTTAAGAGAAATAAGCCCACAACCAGTATGTGATTCTACTTATGGGAGGTGCCCAGCCTAGTCAAACTCACAGAGACAGAAAGTGAAGTGGTGGGCGGGAGAGGGAGCGTTGTCTAATGGAATCTCAACACGGGATGAGGATAATGCTCAGAGCACTGCCTCCCGATAGTGTGAGCACAGATGCTCCCCTGCTGCTGGTGGGGTCACGTCCCTGTTAGCCCACCTGAGTTCGGGAACGCGTGACACCATGCACGTAGCTCCCCCTGGCGTGCTCAGAACGCTTACCTTAGCTGAAGTTGAGCAAAATCATC